>NC_135802.1:108115847-108427722 GCF_964213995.1 Mustelus asterias
CTTGCTTGAAACTTTCCAGAGCTTTGATTTAATGCCTATACAGGTTGAGGAAAAATTCTCACACTTCTGTATGGGCACTTTAGGGGTGCCACTACTGATGACGTTATCAGTGCACGCAATCAGAAAGCAAGTTCTGCCATTTTCTGACTCCAATGTCTGGAGTAGAATGGTACAAAGCTGAAGACTAAAATCAAACTCTACTATGTGAAGCTGACAGCATCTTCTGGCAAGTGCACGTGTGCAGTTAAACACTGAAACAGGAAGTTGCTGTTAGAAATACCCTGCACCTCCACAGAATGTGCTTTTGCAATCTTTGCAAATGCAACCAACATAAAATCAATGATTTGATATGAATCTATTCTTGCTGTAAAAATGTTAAATATTCGGCGTTATTGAATGAGGTGTAGCTGAGATTTTAATTGTGTACTGAGTCAGGAGTACTCCTGAACAACCTGCCTGTTCCTGGAAAACTAGGGCCTGATTTTACCATTTTGATTCTAAGTGCTGAATCTGGGCGCAATTCAGATCCAACTTGGAAATCTGCTTTCAGGCACCCCCATACGCACTTAGCTTGAAAAAAAAATTGTGGGTCTGAATCGCGCTGTGGGCGGGGCTTAGCGCGCCTGAAACGATTGGAGCTCTGAACTGCGCACCCGTGTCACATCACTCCCAGGCCGCAGAAAGCAGATAAAGCGGCCTGGGAGCGAAAAGCGGGAACGATGGTCCCCACAGACATCACCCCACCCCCACAACATAACTTATACACCCAGCCCCCCGCCGGCGACCCAGACTGATCACGACCCTCTGCCCCCTTCCCCTCCACCGATCACCCACAGAGTGGCCTGCCCCTCCCCAACCCCCCCAAACCAGAGAACGATCTGGCCTCACTCCCCCCCACCCCCGCTCCCCCAGAGGTACATCTGACCCACCTCCTCCTCCCTCCCACCCCCTCACCAGAGAATGATCTGGGCCACCACCTTCCCCCCACCCCCCCCACCCCCCACCAGACAACAATCGAACCTCCCTCCTCCCTCCCACCCCCTCACCAGAGAATGATCTGGGCCACCACCTTCCCCCCACCCCCCCACCCCCCACCAGACAACAATCGAACCTCCCTCCTCCCTCACCCCCACCTCACCAGAGAATGATCTGACCTGCCTTCCCCTCCCCCCCCACCACCACTAATCTGAGTCAGAGAGCCGTTGGAAGCTCTGAACTTACCTCTTCAGCAGCTGGAGTGCCCGAATCAGACTTTTATTCAGCATGTCCATTTCCGCGCGATTCTGGATTGGCGAATGCGATGGTAAAGGGGAAATGCTGATAAATTTGGGTGGGCAGTTCATGAATTCAATTTAAATGCATGCAAATACATTTAAATCGTCGTTGCGCCCGTTTCAGGCACGAATCGGATCGCGGCCATTCCCGGGCCTCGGTAAAGTGGCCATCTGCGCGGACGTGGGCACGGATCGCGTTAATGGCCTCACGCCCGACTTTACCACATTCTCGCTCTCGCTTTCGGGCATGACGCAATGGTAAAATTGGGCCCCTAATGTTACAATTGTGAGATCACATTTTAAAATTCCATCGTTTTTTCTAAATAATAAAAAAATCAGTTTGCTTATGATATTTTGTCTTCTGTCTGAATGGCATATGTTCTAATCTTTATTTTATTTACTATAAACTGATTACAATGTGAATTATAATCCATGTTTTTTATTTTCCTGTTTGCTGTCTGTGAGAATTCTGCAATTTCATTGGCTGATCAACCTGCTTGATGACTTCACTGTTGTTGGTCACCACAGATCGCCTATAGATGGCACTAGGTTGAAAATCACATGTGAATAGGGAAACTTAACACTCTAAAGTCTGCTAAATCTTGTGGCTGGCAACTTTTCTTGAGGTAAGTGGTGAGCCCCGCCTCGTCACTGCTGACTGCAAACTCGGGGCTAAAATTTAAGCCAAGACTACAGTTTGTTGAAGGTTATTTTCCTACTTCAATGTAGAATACATTTATTTGCAATGACTGGATTTTTAAAATAAATGGGGTAGTTTTAAGTAACTGGTCAGCAGAAAATGGACTGCATTGGATAGGATGCCCATTTGACACCATGTCTGATTTTATTGTCCACAATCAGGAGGGATGTATAGTATCTTATTGAAAACCACCTGTCTGCTATTAGGTTGATCAAGTTAAAAGTTTCCATATTAGAAAATATCCGAATAACTAAGAAAACATTACAGGTTCTTCTATCTCATGAAAGTACCCGAGCTTTGTGGTAATATATAGGCCTCAAAGCATCTATAAAGAAAAAAGAATTGGCAGTTCTTGGCTGAAGGCAATCCAATGGATATATCATTCTATGTGTGACATTTGCTTCCATTCATTGCTTGAATCAGTCCCAAACAGGAACCCACTGGTCTTCTTTTCCAATCCTGATGAGCAATTAGCTCCTAAAACATCGCTCAGTCTGTGAGCATATGTCAAGTATTTTCTGTCCCTTTGTCCAGTGACATCTTGAATACAATAGTGCTGGAATGACCAGGAACCTGGCAATAAGACAGAATGAGGATCATGTATATGCCAGTGCCCCCCCCAGCACAGACGTTTGAGGGATCTGTGGAATGGCACTTCAGTACATGGGCTAGGCATTTACTGCACTACCATGAGCACCTAGCCCACACTGTCAGAACCTCAGCTATTTGGCCACACCAGGGATGCAATGATATTCCCTGGAGACACAGTTCATTGTCATCTTTCTCAGCGCCCTATGTAAAAGGGAGTGGGAGGGGAAAGGATAAAAACCATCGAATCTCCCTATTGATGGGTGTCTGATCATTGGGTGAACCTAACAATCTGGCTTCTTGCTATTTTTGATCTGTTCCAGCAGGGTGACATTAGGATTCTGACAGTATAACTGAAATTAGCTGCTGAACGTTTGACGGGTTCATGTAACGTCTCTGCTATTTTAACAACACTTCAACCCATTTGTTTTAATAAACAATAAAATATTGTTGACATTCACTTCTAATCTATTGTCATTGACAAGATTGGTGCGTGTTCATAAACAGATGAATAACGTACTGAGTAGATCAATGGCCACAGTCATTTATTTCATGAAATATTTCTGCGCTTGGTAATATTTACATGCTGAAGCAATAATACGTGCCTGTGCATTGGTGAGATCAATAAGAATTGACTCTTTGCACACACTGATATATTTGTGTTTTTTAAATGTAATTCTTTGGTTTTAAACATCCATAGTAACATTGTAATAGCCTAGTCTGGCAGCATGTTTATGAAAATTTGATTATTGGTAGCCGATATATTCATAGCCAAACCCCGTTTGTCTGATTAAAATCTCTTGCATCTAAAGGAAAGAGGTTGACTGTCGCCTGTTTGAGCTGTTAGTGGATGTAACTCTACTGGGCCATCGATAGGTCTGTAAACAACAGAGAGATGCTCAGAAGACATTACTACAAAATCAATTGTCTGTATTTTGTAACAGTCTGGGAAGCTTTTAACTGAACTCTGACTCCATTTTTATATGACCACAAATCCTCCCTGACAATACATCAACTCCCAGCATCGGTCTTCATGTCCCAGGTAAAGAAAAACGTCTCAGTTGATGCCAGCGGGGAATTGTGCCGAAGTGACCCTTCCTCCCATCACCCTCCCCCCACAACCTTGCACCTTCCCCGGCATCCCTCCAACCCACCCCCTAATGAAAGACCTTTTTGTGAATACTTTTCCTTCACACTGTTGCATGTAATTACAGGCAAGGTTCTAAATCTAAGGGACCAGCAAACAATGTATCAATTCTGTTTGTAACTGCTTTTGTCTGATAGCCAGGAAGTGCCACCGATTCAGAATGGTCAGTTGCGCTCCAGTCCCTTTCTGACCACAATGTATTAGAGCAACGTTCAAAAAATTATAATTAATCCTTGGTTGGGAAACAAGCGTAAAGACTGTGAAGTATATCATATTATCTGCAACTGACAGCCCATAATGGGTATCTGACTTCTATTGTAATGTACATTCTCAGTTTTATCTTGCAGCGAATGAATTATGAATTAAGGTCATTATATTTAGGTCTCTTTCTAAACATTTTAAGCTTGAAGCATTTATAATTTCCTCTCCAGAGATTAATTTTAGACACAAGTCTAGCTAAGATATGGAGATGATTGAATTTCATTTTTGGCATTTTTTATTGATCTGATTTTGCAGTTGGTACCTTTGTCAACTTAATTATATGAGGAGGAGCAAGAATTTCTGAATTATTTCTCATGACTGACATTCAGTTAATGGTGAAGACATAATTGAGCTACAGTACTACTAACCTTTATCACATCTTGTCAACACTGAAACAAGCAGCAATACAGCTACAGTTAAAGCTGTCTGTATTCGGCACTTACTTTTAAGTCCAATCTGTGATTCTTGAAGTGCCAGGAATGAGAAAATCATCAGAGCCTCTAAATATTTTAAACTGAACACGGTCCAAAATTTGGATTGGAATGAGTGGAATAGGCTGAAATTAACCAATTAAATTAATGCTATTACTTCCATTTAAAAATGTAGTCCCCTCATCTACCTGTCTTTACCATCATACATTGTATTTATTTTTTGCTTTATTTACAAGGGCAGCATGGTGGCACAATGGTTAGCACTGCTGCCTCACAGCGCCAGGGATCCGGGTACAATTCCGGCCTCAAGTGACTGTCTGTGTAGAGCTTGCACGTTCTCCCCGTGTCTGTGTGGGTTTCCTCCGGGTGCTCCAGTTTCCTCCCACAGTCTAAACATGTGCAGGTTAGGTTGGTTGGCCATGCTCAATTGCCCCTTAGTGTCAGGAGGGATTATAAGGGTAAATATGGGATTACGAGGTTAGGGCCTGGGTGGGATTGTTGTCAGTGCAGACTCAATGGGCCGAATGGTCTCCTTCTGCATTGTAGGGATTCTATGATTTAATACAACCTCATTCAGACCACTGCAACAGTGAATGCTCATTTTCACCACGTGGTTTATTTCATTGCCTGTTGGCGCAGTATAATTGAGCCTGCACTCAATTTTACTTTTTTCTGGCATAGTTCACCCCCTCTTGATGTAGCTGCCACAAAAGATAGTGGAATATTAAGCTATCATCATAGAAATCATAGAAACCCTACAGTACAGAAAGAGGCCATTCGGCCCATCGAGTCTGCACCGACCACAATCCCACCCAGGCTCTACCCCCATATCCCTACATATTTTACCCACTAATCCCTCTAACCTAACAGAACCCTAACAAAATCTAACACAACTAGCACAGGTTGCCATTCTGTGATCTTTTCTAGGAGTTTTTTTTGTAAAATATTAAGCTAAAAACTGTCACAGGATCACAGAGGCGTGCCAAGTACTCATCCAGGTACTTTTTAAAGGATGTGAGGCATCCTGTCTCCACCACCCTCCCATGCTGTTCATTCCAGATCCTCACCACCCTCTGAGTGAAAAAGCTTTTCCTCAAATCCCCCCTAAACTTCCCACCCCTCATTTTTAACTTGTGTCCCCTCGTAACTGACCCTTCAACTAAGGGGAACAGCTGCTCCATATCCACCCTATCCATGCCCCTCATAATCTTGAACACCTCAATCAGGTCACCCCCTCAGTCTTCCCTGATCCAGAGAAAACAACCCAACCTCTCTTTATAACTTAAATGTTCCATCCCAGGCAACATCTTGGTGAATCTCCTCTGCACCCCCTCCAGTACATTCACGTCCTTCCTATAATGTGGAGACCAGAACTGCACACAGTACTCCAGCTGTGGCCTCGCCAAAGTTCTATACAACTCCATCATGACCTCTCTGGTTTTGTAATCTATACCCCGATTCATAAAGGCGAGTGTGTCATATGCCTTTTTCACCACCCTTTTAACCTGCCTTTCCACCTTCAGAGCCCTATGGACAAACACGCCAAGGTCCCTTTGTTCTTTGGAACTTCCCAGTGTCAGACCTTTCATAGTATACTTCCTTGTCAAATTTGTTTTTGTATACTTTTCCAATTCAATCAAATCAAGTCCAATTCAGAGTCTCAACAAGTTGAGACATTTCCGATCCAAGCTGACAAGACAGGGCCTACACTCCTGTCTTGGGCCTGATCTACATGAGCCAAGCTGATTGGAGTAGGTGCAGACTCACCTCCTCCAAGGCTTGATCTCATTTGCATCTTAGCCAAAAGGCCAAGATGCCACTTTTTAAAATTGCTTCAAATGAAGCTTAAATGTAACCTAATGACCTCAACCAAGTGCAGCCTGTCCATACTACACTTGATCTTAGCCAAAAGGCCGAGAAGCGATAAATTACTCCTTCCAAACTGCCTCACACTTTTTAGGGTTAAATTCCAACTGCCATTTATCCACCCATTTAACTATATCTTCCTGTAACTCAAGACACTCAACCTCACTGTTAACCACCCAGCCAATCTTTGTGTCATCGACAAACTGACTGATCCTACCCCCCGCATAGTCATCTATGTCATTTATATAAATGACAAACAATAGGGGGCCCAGCACGATCCCGCTGGTCACTGGCCTCCAGTCGCTAAAGCAGCCATCTGTCACCACTCCCCTATCTCCTACCGGTAAGCCAATTATGAATCCACCTTGTTAGATCACCCTGTATCCCATGTGCATTAGCTTTCTTAATAAATCTCCCATGTGGCCTTGTCAAAGGCTTTGCTGAAATCCATGTAAACTACATCAACTGCACTACCCTCATCCATACTCTTGGTTACATATTCAAAAAATTCAAATTTGTTAAGCATAACCTCCCTCTGACAAAACCATGCTGACTCTCCCTGATCAAATCTCATCTCTCCAAATGGAGATAGATTCTCTCCTTCAGAATCTTCTCCAGTAGTTTCCCAACCACAGACATGAGACTCACTGGTCTGTAGCTCTCTGGCTTGACTTTACAAACTTTCTTAAATAGTGGGACCACATTAACCAGTCCTCTGGCACCTCCTGATAGCCAAGTTCCGCACACACGCGGACGGCCTCAACCGGGATATTGGGTTCATGTCACACTATTTGTAACGCCCACAGTTGCGTGGACCTGCAGAGTTTCACTGGCTGTCTTGTCTGGAGACAATACACATCTTTTTAGCCTGTCTTGATGCTCTCTCCACTCCCATTGTTTTGTTTCTTAAAGACTTGATTAGTTGTAAGTATTCGCATTCCAACCATTATTCATGTAAATTGAGTCTGTGTCTTTATAAACTCTGTTTGTGAACAGAATTCCCACTCACCTGAAGAAGGGGCTTAGAGCTTCGAAAGCTTGTGTGGCTTTTGCTACCAAATAAACCTGTTGGACTTTAACCTGGTGTTGTTAAACTTCTTACTGTGACCTCCCCAATGGCCAGGGAGGGATTAAAAATTTGGGTCAGAGTCCCTGCAATTTCCTTCCATGCCTCACACAGCAGCCTGGGACACAATTCATCCGGACCTGTCCCAAAAACACATGCCCCAGGGTGAAGTAATGAGCACTGGAAGTTAATTGTGCTCATTTGCTGGCCCACAAGGAGGCTCCAAAAATTTAGCTGAATCTTTTAAGCATCAGGATACTAATACAGTGGAACCCCGATTTTACACGCCCCAATGTAGCGCGAAATCGGATATGACGCGATCACGCGATGGACCCTTTTTTTTGCTATTTCCGGTTTAGCGATTTAGCGCGACCCCGATAACATTCGCGATAACATTTTATGGACCCCAACCATCGCGTTAAAACAGGGCTCCACTGTACCAATGATTTAAATGGAAAAAAAACTGCTAAGGAACTAACTCCTGCTCCCAAATCTAACTCAGAAATAGTTTTGTAGATGTTTTAATAGTCTTTTTCTGTCATTTAAAATCAGTTACTCACACATGGTGAATTGCAATGTTTATTTTTTATGATAAATCCATGTTTGTCTGTAATAATCAGACTTTTCCAAGTTAAATATATCAAGAGAGGTTTTTTTTAGCAATACTTTTTCAAGAGGAAATTATGCTTCGAAGCCCAGTTGTGCTGGTTTGTGCCAGGCTTTATGTTCAGTGATTCGCAAATGAGTTTGAGCAGAAACTTTGGGGGAAAAAACACTTTATAGAATGGGTGGAATCTCAAGTGCAATTTGGGGCAGAATTTCTTATTGCATCCAAAGCAGAAACTTTACCCCTGACTGTTGCGCCCAAGAAAACCTTTTCCCCCACTTTCTTCTTTTCACCGCTGTTTCACTCCTGATAATGCAGGAACACAGTTCCAAAGGATTGGCAACCCCCCAGTCTTTTGTTCAAATAATTATCTCTTCGTCAGTAAGTGATTTAATTAATGGAGGGGATATCATAGCCAACTCCAAATCTGCCTTTGCCCAACAGCACAGCCATTCATTTTCCAGCCAGTCTCATTGACTTTCGTCCCCTGGCTGTGGGCATTCAGGCCAAATAACGTGGGCCCCACTGCCACCTTGGCTGAGATTAGCTAATTAAACATGGACCAGTGATTGAGCAGCCTTTCCTGCTCTGTATGCTTCAATGCCACATAACTAACAAGCTATCTCTTTAAAACATTTTATACATTATCAATGCATGGCTCTCAACTTAGTATCAAGATCTAAAGCGGAAACAAACCTACATGGATTTTCCTGTTGCTTTGATTGATGAGTCTTCAGCATAAAATAAACGGCCAAAGAAGACCAGTTTACAGTCTAGGTTAATGTCATCTCATGTATAACTTTAGGCTATGTCTCAATTTGCAAAACTGATTGTAAATACTGCATATGAAGTGAGTTGTGGAGGGATAGATTGAGGCATTGACTTTCTGCCACACTTGCTTGCCCTGAAAGCACTTGACTCTGTTCTCCTTGAATGTTGAAGTCACTTGATGACAAAAACTTCTCCATTAGGTTTTGTCCAAGTTTATTTTTCCCAATGTATTGGGATCTGGTTTGCAAGCTCTGAGGAAAGTTTGCAGATTGTCTTCTTATATAAGGTTGGGATGTCCTGTGTTGTGAATTCCCATACCCAGCTGGCTGTAGGACGCTGCCTTTGGAATGCAGAAACCCTCCATGAAACCACAGGACCGACCCAGTGAAGTTGAGCTCTGATTAGCCTGCGCTTGATGGCAGGGAGGCAGCACTTTACACAAACCTTGACGTTGGGCAATTTGTCCTTCCACCTGATGTTGCAAAGAGATCTCAGATAGTGGAGAGGAAATATTTCTGGTTGCTTTATGTGATGTTAATAGGTTGTCCAAGGCTCACACCCATAAAGGAGAGATATAAGAACAACTGCCTGGTAGACTTTGATCTTTATTCGGAGACAAATTCCATTCTATGTACAAAGCCAGTGAGTCAGGCTGCCAAACGCTGAGCTTGCCTTTGCCAGGCGATGGCTGATTTTGTCATTTAGCTTAGTGTTACTGGAGAGGATGCTCCCAAGATAGCAAAACTACTGCACTGAATGGAGTGGTATGTTGTTGATTGTGGGGTCCTTGAATAGGTGGTCAGGAACAGGTGATACAAGGGCTGGAAATTTCCAGATGTTCATGCCCGCTGCCAGCGAGGACGGAGAATTTAGCGCTCAGCCAAATCTCCGTTCACTGCAGTGGAACCAGAAAATCTCACTGGTATGAACGGCCAGAGAATCCTGATTTCTGCCTTCTTCATACTTATTGTCAGGCCAAAGTATTGAGGCTAGGGCAAAGCAATCAACAAGCAACTGACTGTCCTCCAGAGTGTGTGCTATGAGGGTGCAGTTGTCCGTGAACAAGAGTTCAATCAGTAGCTGTTCAGGAACATTTGTGTAAGCCTTGGGTCTGTGCAAGTTGAGCAGCTTACTGTCAGTCCTGAAATTAATGTGCACTCCTGTGTCAAGATCTTTGATTGCATACTGGAACATGGCTGAGAAGCATGTGGCAAACAGAACAGGAGTTAATACACAGCCCTGCTTGATGACAGAAAAAGCATCTGATGATATACTACTTTGCATCACCCCAGCTATCCTGACATCCTGAAACAAGCAAATGATCATTTCAGGGCAGTCATTTTGAACAGAACCTTCCACAGGCCTTCCTAGTTTACTGTATTAAAAACCTTGATCAGGTCAACAAATACCATGGGGCAGGGGTTGGGGGTGCGGTGGGGGGGGGAGGATAGGTGTTCCCGTCCCACCCGCCACAGGAATTGTAGCGGGCGGAGGGTGCACCGTGCAAAGGTCTGTTGACCGCGGGCGGGATTTTCCGGTTTTTGGGCGAGCGCAGTTGGAAAATCCTGCCCCAAATTGATGTCTTTATTCTGCTTACGGGACTTTTTTGCTGCGAAGATCATGTCCATTGTTCCCTGTCCTGCACAGAAGCCACACTATAATTCTGGGTACACAAGGTTAATGAGGAGAGTGCAAATCCCATTAAGTTTAACCCTTGCAAGAATTTTCTGCTGTTGGAAGAAGTGATATTCCATGATGATTGTCACAGATGGACTTGCTCCCTTTCCATCTGTAGAGGTGAGTTATGAAGATATCTTACTCGTCTTGGGGACAGCAGACCTGGTTCCAGATTAGACAGAAGAGACTAATGAATTTCCCAGCCATGGGAGTCCCTCAGTACTTGAATGCTTCAGGTGAGATACCCTATGGAAAGCCAGAGAAAGATTTATGGCCTTCATGACCTCAGTTTAAGAAGGATCAAGAGCAAGCTCTTTCAGAGTGAGGTGCTGTGAAAGTGACTCAATCCTATCATAACACACGATTGATTGTTGGTCTAGGAGATTGCTGAAGTGCTCTGCCCATTGAGAGAGAATTGCATTCCTATTTGTTAGCAGCTGATTGCCCTCTGCTGAGAGGGTAGATGTCACCGCTGGTGTGCATTGCAGATCTCCATGTAGAGACTTCTGATCATTTCCATAGCAACTGCTTGAAGATCATCAGCCTTGTTTTCCCACTATTGGTTCTTCCTCTATGTTAGATTGGCCTCCAGCCAGGATTTTGTGCGATGGTATTTGGCTTTCCTTTCTTGGTGATTTCTTATCAGATATGTAAGATCTGTGAGCGTTGTGCACCTGACCCAGAAGCTTGCTTATGTCTTGGTCCTTGTTGGTAAACTAGTCATGGTGCTTCCTTGGTGAATCCTAGCACCTCAGATTCCATGGGTGGGATTTTATGGCCTCGCTCATCCCAAAACTGTAAAAGCCCACCCGAGGTCAATGGGCCTTTCCATTGTCCACCCCTCGCCCGCTCCTGTAGATGCTTCTGTCAGAGCTGGATTCTTTATTTATCAGTTTTGCCTGATAAATTCTTGAGTTTGGACATAACCTGTTGTATTTTTTTACAAATTTTCACCCAAACATTGACATGGTTTTAGTGGCTTTGCAAGATTTTGGTCCTGTGGATATCAGCACATGGACATAATGGGAGCAATTTTAACTTTGGTAGATGGTGTAAAAAGGAATTGGCCAGTCATTATACACCATGGCAGAGTAGATTTTGCCAACAGCATGCTGCTCCCAATAGTCTAACTGGAAGTGTGCAAAACCTCCACTCTCCAGCTTTTTCACATTTTCCACGCAGTTTTGATTCCTATGGCAGGCAGGACAGTAAAGTTTTAGCCCATAAGTAACACCCTGTAACTTCCTCCAAGAATATTCATGGCAATATTGTACTCCGTGGGGTGAAAGTGACAGCCCTTGACATCAAGGTCGCATTTGACCGAGTGTGGCATCAAAGAGCCCTAGCACAACTGGAATCAATGGGTATCAGGGGGAAAATTCTCCGCTGGTTAGAGTCATACCTGGTACATAGGAAGATGGTTGTGGTTGTGGAGGGTCAGTCATCTCAGCTCCAGGACATCTCTGCAGGTGTCCCTCAGGGTAGTGTCCTAGGCCCAACAATCTTCTGCTGCTTCATCAATGACTTTCTCTCTGTTATAAGGTCAGAAGTGGGGATGTTTGCCGAAGATTGCACAATGTTTAGCACCATTCGTGACTTCTCAGATACTGAAGCAGTCCATGTTCAAATGCAACAAGATCTGGACCAATATCCAGGCTTGGGCTGAAAGTGGCAGGTAACATTCATGCCACACAAATGCCAGGTAATGACCATCACCAATGAGAGACACTCTAACCACCATCTCTTCAATGGACATTCAATGGTGTTACCATCACTGAATCCCCCACTGTCAACATCCTTGGGGTTACCATTGACCAGAAACTCAACTGGACTCACCACATTAACACAGTGGCTACAAGAGCAGGTCAGAGGCTGGAAATACTGCAGCGAGTAACTCACCTCCTGACTCGCCAAAGCCTATCCACCATCTACAAGGCACAAGTCAGGAGTGTGATGGAATACTCCCCACTTGCCTGGATGGGTGCAGCTCTAACAACACTCAAGAAGCTCAATGCCATCCAGGACAAAGCAGCCCACTTGATTGGCACCACATCTACCAACATCCACTCCCTCCACTACCGACGTTCAGTAGCAACAGTGTGTACTATCTACAAAATGCTCTGCAGCAATTCACCAAAGATACTTGGGCAGCACCTTCCTAACCCATGACCACTTCCGTCTAGAAGGACAAGGGCAGCAGATACATGGGAACACCACCACCTGCAAGTTTCCCTCCAAGCCACTCAGCATCCTGACGTTCCTTCACAGTCGCTGGGTCAAAATCCTGGAATTCCCTCCCTTACGGTATTGTGGCTCAACCCACAGAACATGGACTGCAGTGATTCAAGAAGACAGCT
Source organism: Mustelus asterias (assembly GCF_964213995.1). Classification (NCBI taxonomy): domain Eukaryota; kingdom Metazoa; phylum Chordata; class Chondrichthyes; order Carcharhiniformes; family Triakidae; genus Mustelus; species Mustelus asterias. Next base: position 108,128,593 of record NC_135802.1, read on the forward strand.
CACCACCACCTTCTCAAGAGCAACTAGGGATGGGCAATAAATGCTGGCCAGCCAGCGACGCCCATGTCCCACAAATGAATTAAAAATTATATATATAGGTATATATATAAGGCATGTGCCAAAAGGCACGTTCCTTGAAGAACTCAACATAATAATGGACTGAACTGTTCTTTAGATTCAAGTCAGTGAATTTGTTGGTTATCATGGGTAAAAATATTGTAGATGCTTCTGTCAGGTGGATTCTTTATTTATCAGTTTTGCCTGTTAAATTCTTGAATTTGGACATAATCTGTTGTATGTTTGTACAAATTTTGAACCCAAACATTGATATGGTTTTTGTGGCTTTATAAGATTTTGGTTCTGTAGACAGCAGCACATGGACATAATGGGAGCAATTTTAACTTTGGCACATGGTATAAAATGGAATTGGCCAGTCATTATACACCATGGCAGAGTAGATTTTGTCAACAGCATGCTGCTCCCAACAATTTAACTGGAAGTGTGCAAAAGCTCCACTCTCCAGCTTTTTCACATTTCCCACGCAATTATAATAGATGCACCAAATAAAGCATCCTTCCTAGTTGTATCACAGGTTGGTATGGCTCCTGCTCTGTCGAAAACCGCAAGAAACTATGAAGGGTTATGAATGAAGCCCAGTCCATCACGCAAACCAGCCTCCCATCCATTGACTCTGTCTACACTTCCTGCTGTCTCAGAAAAGCAGCCAGCATAATCAAGGACCCCAAACACCCCGGACATACTGTCTTCTATCTTCTTCCGTTGGGAAAAAGTTACAAAAGTCTGAGGTCACGTACCAACCGACTCAAGAACAGCTTCTTCCCTGCTGCCATCAGACTTTTGAATGGACCTACTTCACATTCTACACCCCAGCTTTGACTGTAACACCACATTCTGCACTCCTTTCCTTCTCTATGTACGGTAAGCTTTGTCTGTATAGTGCACAAGAAACAATACTTTTCACTGTATACTAATACATGTGACAATAATAAATCAAATCAAATCAAATAGAAATTTAAAAGTCTAAAATTTACACTCCCTTCCCCAGGCAGGTTCTTAGGCAGGGGAAGTATGAAGTTACAGGAATGGGGATTTCCTTCAGGTTCCTGCCCACTCAACTCTCAGTGCTGGGGTCGGCAACGCACTTTGTCCAAATGAGGTCGTTAAGTGGTGAATTGATGGCCACTTAGGGACCATTTTCCACCCAGCCTCAATTTCTGGACTGGCAGGAGGATTGCAGCTCCATAGGGAAACCCAAAAATAATACAGGTTAAATCTGGGACAGGAAGGGCAGGAGGTGTTTCCATCAGAAACTCCTTCTGATTTACCCCCCCACTCCCAGAAAATTTGAGGAGGAGGTAGGCCCCTGCCATCCTAAAAATTCAGGCCAAAGTGTTAGCGATGTATCGGGGAGAAAGGTGCGATTCCACAGCAGGAGGATCTTTCCAGGGGTGAAACTCATTGTCAGCTGACAAAGCAGCAGCTACAGGGGGGCTAGAAAAGATTTTCCTGGTCAAACATCACAGCCAAATCTTTCCTGCCCAGCTCCATTACCAGTCCATCGCGCAAACCAGCCTCCCATCCATTGACTCTGTCTACACTTCCTGCTGCCTCAGAAAAGCAGGCAGCACAATCAAGGACCCCACGCAGCCTGGACATTCTCTCTTCCACCTTCTTCCGTTGGGAAAAAGATACAAAAGTCTGAGATCACACACCAACCGACTCAAGAACAGCTTCTTCCCTGCTGCGGTCAGATTTTTGAATGGACCTACCTTACATTAAGTTGATCTTTCTCTATATCCTAACTATGACTGTAACATTAAATTCTGCACTCTTTCCTTTCCCTCTCCCCTATGTACTCTATGAACGGTATGCTTTGTCTGTCTCGCGTACAATACACAATACTTTCACTGTATACCAATACATGTGACAATAATAAATCAAATCAAATTAACATAAGGTTGAAGAGCACAAAGGTGACGGGGCGTTTCCAAATTTAAATTTCACAGGAAAATGTTTCGCATTACATCGGTTTCACTTAAATCATGTGAGCATCATGGTTATTTGTTGAGATCCTCCTGCTCCTATCTCCTCCTGCTCCTATCTCCTCCTGCTCCTATCTCCTCCTGCTCCTTCTGCTCCTCCTGCTCAAGGCAAAAGAGAGAGCCTATAATGTGGCAAAGAGTAGTGGGAAGTCAGAAGATTGGGAAGGCTATAAAAACAAACAGAGGATAACAAAGAGAGAAATAAGGAAGGAGAGGATCAAATATGAAGGTAGGCTAGCCAGTAACATTAGGAATGATAGTAAAAGTTTCTTTAAATACATTAAAAACAAACGGGAGGCAAAAGTAGACATTGGGCCGCTCCAAAATGACGCTGGTAATCTAGTGATGGGAGACAAGGAAATAGCTGAGGAACTTAATAAGTACTTTGCGTCAGTCTTCACAGTAGAAGACATGAGTAATATCCCAACAATTCAGGAAAGTCAGGGGGCAGAGTTGAATATGGTTGCCATCACAAAGGAGAAAGTGCTAGAGAAACTGAAAGGTCTGAAAATTGATAAATCTCCGGGCCCAGATGGGCTACATCCTAGAGTTCTAAAGGAGATAGCTGAAGAAATAGTGGAGGCGTTAGTTATGATCTTTCAAAAGTCACTGGAGTCAGGGAAAGTCCCAGAGGATTGGAAAATCGCTGTTGTAACCCCACTGTTCAAGAAGGGAACAAGAAAAAAGATGGAAAATTATCGGCCAATTAGCCTAACCTCAGTTGTTGGCAAAATTCTAGAATCCATCGTTAAGGATGAGATTTCTAAATTCTTGGAAGTGCAGGGTCGGATTAGGACAAGTCAGCATGGATTTAGTAAGGGGAGGTCGTGCCTGACAAACCTGTTAGAGTTCTTTGAAGAGATAACAAATAGGTTAGACCAAGGAGAGCCAATGGATGTTATCTATCTTGACTTCCAAAAGGCCTTTGACAAGGTGCCTCACGGGAGACTGCTGAGTAAAATAAGGGCCCATGGTATTCGAGGCAAGGTACTAACATGGATTGACGATTGGCTGTCAGACAGAAGGCAGAGAGTTGGGATAAAAGGTTCTTTCTCAGAATGGCAACCGGTGACAAGTGGTGATCCGCAGGGTTCAGTGTTGGGGCCACAGCTGTTCTCTTTATATATTAACGATCTAGATGACGGGACTGGGGGCATTCTGGCCAAGTTTGCCGATGATACAAAGATAGGTGGAGGGGCAGGTAGTATTGAGGAGGTGGGGAGGCTGCAGAAAGATTTAGACAGTTTGGGAGAGTGGTCCAAGAAGTGGCTGATGAAATTCAACGTGGGCAAGTGCGAGGTCGTACACTTTGGAAAAAAGAATAGAGGCATGGACTATTTTCTAAACGGTGACAAAATTCATAATGCTAAAGTGCAAAGGGACTTGGGAGTCCTAGTCCAGGATTCTCTAAAGGTAAACTTGCAGGTTGAGTCCGTAATTAAGAAAGCAAATGTAATGTTGTCATTTATCTCAAGAGGCTTGGAATACAAAAGCAGGGATGTACTTCTGAGGCTTTATAAAGCACTGGTTAGGCCCCATTTGGAGTACTGTGAGCAATTTTGGGCCCCACACCTCAGGAAGGACATACTGGCACTGGAGCGGGTCCAGCGGAGATTCACACGGATGATCCCAGGAATGGTAGGCCTGACATACGATGAACGTCTGAGGATCGTGGGATTATATTCATTGGAGTTTAGGAGGTTGAGGGGAGATCTGATAGAAACTTACAAGATAATGAACGGCTTAGATAGGATGGACGTAGGGAAGTTGTTTCCATTAACAGGGGAGACTAGGACGCGGGGGCACAGCCTTAGAATAAAAGGGAGTCACTTTAGAACAGAGATGAGAAGAAATTTCTTCAGCCAGAGAGTGGTGGGTCTGTGGAATTCATTGCCACAGAGGGCTGTGGAGGCCGAGACGTTGAGCGTCTTCAAGACAGAAATTGATAAATTCTTGATTTCTCGAGGAATTAAGGGCTATGGGGAGAGAGCGGGTAAATGGAGTTGAAATCAACCATGATTGAATGGTGGAGTGGACTCGATGGGCCGAATGGCCTTACTTCCGCTCCTATGTCTTATGGTCTTATGGCCTTATGCTCCTATCTCCTCCTGCTCCTATCTTCTCCTCCTGCTCCTATCTTCTCCTCCTGCTCCTATCAACTATGCTTCTATAGCACTTGGGGTGAATGGGATTACAGGTCATGGGATTAGGCTACTGATTTGGATGATCAGCCATGACCGTGATGAATGACGGAGCAGGCTCGAAGGGCCAAATGGCCTCCTCCTGCTCCTATCTTCAATGTTTCTATGTTTCTATTAACTCATCAGAGAACAAAATGAACAGGAACACCTTACAATTAGTCCGCATTGATGGCTGCAGGGGAGTTAGGGACATTTCCTTTATTGTGGAAGAAACAATCTTTTATTCTTTTTCCACTGGTTATTGAATGTCCATGTTAGTGTCCGTGTTGTCCTCGCCACCGTCTGGGGCATGGCTGAACATGACTGATTGTTTTCACCACCTTGCCCAGGATACCCTTCCATTTCACTAATGTTTCCCCCAGCCCCACCCTTGGTCTTCCCCTGGATCCTTTTACTGCTCCTCCATGCTCTCTGGTTCCACTCCACACCCCCTCCCCACCTGTGACCCTGACTGGTCCAGAGCCTCCATACAAGCTGCAATTCTCCTGTTCCCTTCCCTTGTGCCGTGGAGTTCAACAAGGAAAACTGCTGACTTTACACACCACTGCAACGCTGACTGGCACACACCACCTTTAAACAAACGCATGAGCCAGATTCCACAAGATTCTTTTGCGATGCTGTCTTTATCTTGAAGGTAGGACGCAATTTATTTCATTTTATGCTAATAAGAATTCATGTTATGCGTGGTTACAGGGATGAATCCACCATAGCCTGGTGTGAAACACAACACACCACAAACTTGCCGCTGATTCGACCATTGCATCGCAACCCACCATCGGTAAATCAGGATCTTGTAACCCAGCTAATTAAATCACCCCACACGTCACACTTCCTGCTTTTGCAGACTCGGTGTAATTCCCTCCCATGGCTGATATCCAATTTCCTGGAAACTAATGAAAGGGGTTATTGTGGGTTTAAAGTTTATTTATTAGTGTCACAAGTAGGCTTACATTAACACTGCAATGAAGTTACGGTGAAAATCCCCTAGTCGCCACACTCCAGCGCCTGTTTGGGTACACTGAGGGAAAATTTGGCATGGCCAATGCACCTAACCAACACGTCTTTCAGACAGTGGGAGGAAACCGGAGCACCCAGAGGAAACCCACACAGACACGGGGAGAACTTTGCACAGACATTGGCTATAATGGGCAGCCTATTCAATATCATTCAGTTTACACCATCAACAATATTTTAATTCACGTATGGTATAATGTGGATTATTATTTCCTGAAATTCTGTGCTAGCATTCTCCGCTCTTGCCCAGCTTTGGCCAAAGGCAGTTGCGACTGAGGCAGGAAAAGCTTGTTTCAGACTCCTTTACATCCTTCAGTTAGTTCCCATTGGTTGTTCCTCTCTCATCATCAATCTGTTGATCCTGCTCCAGAAAATGCAATATGAAGTCTGACCCGCGGAACACTGATAAACTTTCCCTCCATTGATTTCAAAATAATTTCAGGAAATTAAAATATTAAAATAAAAAAAACCTATAATATGAAGAAGGTGAGATGCAGATGATATTAATCAAAGCCAGACTCTGACAAGGTCACATGTGGAAAGGTAAGATTACTCGGAGAAGCTACAGCTGCAACCTGGCAATAGACAACAGAACAATACTTGAGAAAAGTAGCAGATTGTTCAGAGATGATGTAGTTGTAACAGGAACAGAAAAAGCCCTTCAAAATAAAAGCACAAGCAACATTTTATAATGTAAGAGAGCCTTATTTATTTTATTAGTGTCACAAGTAGGCTTACATTAACACTGCAATGAAGTTACTGTGAAAATCTATTAGTCACCACACTCCGGCGCCTCTTTGGGTACGCTGAGGGAGAATTTAGCATGGCCAATGCACCTAACCAGCACGTCTCTCAGCTGCGGGAGGAAACTGGAGCACCCGGAGGAAACCCATGCAGATACAGGGAGAACGTGCAGACAGTGACCCAAGCTGGGAATCGAAGCCGGGTCCCTGGCGCTGTGAGGCAGCAGCACTAACCACTGTGGCACCGTGCCACCCATTTCAGGCATTCAAAAAATAGCATCCACGATCAACCACTTTATTTTTGCTTTGTTGCCTCCAAAACTTCTTTCTTCATTTTTTCTCAGACTGAAACAAAGAAAATCTCCATTAACGTTTGATAAAAGAGATTGTACTCTTTACCAAAAAAAACATTGATTTGTAGTGTAATTGCATACAGCAGCTAATATGATGCTGCCTGCAATAAGATGGTGTAATGTCCTAACAATGTAGAACTGTTTTTACTGCTCATCACCTTTATCTCACACTGAAGTGTTTCAAATAGCTGAACATAATAATGATTTGAAATGCAGCAACATCTTATGCAGGCAAACATAAACATAATCATTCTTCAATAGAAAAGTCCCACAAAAAGGCAATGCGCTCAATGGTCAGATCATTTATTTCTGGTACTGGTTGAGTGTTGAAAATTAGGGAGGAACTAGGAGAGCATACAGAGCGGGATTTTCTGTGCAACCCTCTGCAAAACGGTGGCCCGCCATTGTCCAGCGGTGGGATCTTCTGGTCCCGCCGTTGTCAGCGGGGTTTCCCATTGAATGCACCCCTCACTGCTGGGAGATCCACGGCAGGGGTGCGCCATCAGCGGGACCAGAAGATCCCGCCGGCATGAATGGTAGGAAAGTTCCGGCCACAGTATTTCTTCAATTAGTGCCATGGGATCTTTACTATACAATGTTACCAGAACAGGGACACACGGCTAATGTTGGATGGAGGAGGACACCTCTGACAGTACAGCATTCCCTTGGGACTGCACTGAGGTATCAGTACAGATTATGAGCTCAAACGTTTGATAAGGGCTTTGATTATCTAACCTCTAATCTATTAGCAATTATAGCTTAAGGAATTATAATGTAAGGAAGCAAAAAAAGGTTGCTTGGGAAACAGCTTGTGTTATTCAGTTGCAAAATAAGTTCTCCCATAAGGTCTGCAGGACGATAGTAGCGGCACAGTGGCATAGTGGTTAGCACTGCTGCTTCACAGCTCCAGGGACCTGGGTTTGATTCCCGGCTTGGGTCACTGTCTGTGTGGAGTTTGCACACTGTCTGCGTGGGTTTCCTCTGGGTGCTCCAGTTTCCTCCCACAGACTGAAAAGACGTGCTGGTTAGGTGCATTGACCCGAACAGGCACCAGAATGTGGTGACTAGGAGAATTTCACAGTAACTTCATTGCAGTGTTAATGTAAGCCTTACTTATGACTAATAAATAAACTTTAACTTTAACATTTTGCCAAGTCCTTACCCAAGGCCTGACATGCCATGAATGTGGGTTTGGCACACAGTCCACAATTTTTCATCCACTGAAGTCAATTAAGATCCACTTATATAAGTTACTTTTATACAGAATTTCAACTACTAATAGCAAAGGTGGCGTTCTCAGCAGTGTCTTGGCCAACATTCATCCTTCAATCTACATCACTAATACAGATTGTCTGGCTTTTATCTCATTGCTCTTTGTGGGATCTTGCTGTGTGCAAACTGGCTGTTACCTTTCTTCAATTACAACTGTGACTGCACCTGAAAAGCACATCACTGGTTGTAACGCACTTTGGAACAGCCTGGGGTCATGTAAGATACTTTATAAATTGTAGCTCTTCTCCTATACATCAGGAGGTTACGGACAAAAAATCCTGTTGGGTCCACTGATCTCTGCGCACAGATTCCTGACATCCAGCCTTTAGCGAATGAAGCCCCTTACTGGATGGGAATTCATAAAACTTGTCCTGCAGAGGATAATCGATATTGATCCAAGTGGATGTTTTGTCTTTGCTGGCGTGGAGAGGGTTCTTGCCAGTTGATGAATATCACTCTTCACTGGTTGGGGGTGGGGTTGAGGAATTTGAGCTCGTCAAGATTCACTTTGCAAAAAGGCTCAGTGTAAAAAAAATGATGCCGGCACTGAGGAATTTCCACATTTCCCGTACAATGTCAGCATCAAGCACTCCTAAATGAGTTAGATGCTGAATAAATCTCCGCACTGCCCCAACAATGCACCATAAAACACCAGCGCGACATTTTCAATTCCCATACTCTGGTGAGATTTATCAGTTTGGTGCCATTCAACACCAATGATGAAGTTTTTTTGTCTGGGAGGCACTTACCGGGAATTGAACTGGTGCCAGCTTCAACTTCCTTCCTTAAAACAGCTTACAGCCAACAAGAAAAAGGAAGCTTTAATTCACCCCACCATTCTGAGTTGCAAGTGAGATATGGAAGGTCAGTCTGCGGCACAGCGTGTGATCCAACACCCAGATCATCCAATTTATAATAATAAACCAGGCTCTAAAATATTATGCTTAATTAAATGTTTACTTAATGTTAATGAGGACTAATATGACTGTGAAGGGCATTTTAACAATCCTCATTAGGTTGTGTGAGCTGTTCCTGTAACCTCTCTATAGCTGTCTGATTAAAAATCTTGTTATGTGGGAATAAAGAATCCAATTCCCAGTGTTACCTCTGCCCATAAAACTATTTGTTTGAGTAGGGAGTCACAAAGCTGGTATAAAGTTTTAGCTCAGTGATTCAGTATGAATATTGTAATTAAATATACGTACAGATTTACTGTCAACCTGAGTGTGGAAATAAAGCTGCTGTGATGCTGTAGCACAAATTGTAAGTATGAAAATAGCGTTGTCGATCTGGTGATGCTTTAAAAATTGCAAAATTATGATAAATCATTCGACACTTTAGATTCAGGTCCTATTTGAGCACTAAAAATATCCTTTAAACTCAGGTTAAAAGGTGATTTTATACAGTGATCATGACAACTTAATCCTAGTACAAGATACACTTATCTGTGCTAATTATTAATCTGCTACTTTTCCCTCAATGGATGTGACCATAACTGCGGGTGGATCTTTAAGACTGCCAGAGATAGCTTTCAGTTCACTTTCTCATGGGCGTATGACAAATGCATGTCAGTTCTCTGAAAAAAGGGAGCCCGTCAGTGTTGAACCTTAGTTGATATCATTTTTCTGATGCCGGACCGAGAGTACAACTTCCAGAAACTAGGAAACCACCAGCAGCATGCCCTGGTCCAGCGATTATAACGCAATTTTGCTGCAATTCTTGTTAACAATTTCAAGCAGTTTTATTTTGTTGGGTGTGGGGAGGGAGGGGAATATAATCAACACACGCACTGGGACCTACATGGCAAAGAAAATCTTTCAAACATGCTGGTTCCTGTTAGATTGCACTGGATTCTTTTTCTGTGTAACTTGCCCAAAATCAACGTAACCACCACAATAGATTGGGAATAGTGGGCCCGATTCTCCCATTGCGACCCGCAACTTTTGTGGCAGGTCTGGCCAGGAGAATCGTGTCGTCGGCCTTTTTCCGAGATTTGCGCATGCGCCGGGAACGCATGCCCATCACCCAGAGCCGGAGAACAGTCCAGGCCACGCTGGAAACCGGTGGGAAGACAGGGAAGTGATTTGAATCTTTAAAAAATATATTTTGCATATGATTATCGGGAACTTACTGGTTCCGATTGAATCTCCCACCCCGCCAGGAGTACTTCATTCTGGCAGGATTCAGTTCCCCGTGGTCGGGGAACTAGCAGGAGACCCCACCGGATTGAAGGGAGGGGCAATCGGGGGCCCCCCGGGGGGTCAGGGGGTGGGGGGATGGTGCCAGCCTGTGCCCCTGGCATTGCCCAAGGAATAAAGTGCCCATGCCCAGGGAGCACCTTGGCACTGCCCATTGAGCATCGGGCAGTGTCAAAGGGGCAGGGTCTATTGTGGGCAGGGCCAAGGGGGGCTCGGTGGGGTTGGGGGGTCCCGCTGCCACTCTGCAGACAGGATCGGTCTGGGCTGGAGTGAGGCCAGCGATCGGGGCAGGCTGGTGGGGCCTGCCTCCTGGGGAGGGGGTCTGTCTCCCGGGGGGGGGGGGGGGGAGGTCTGACCCCAAGGGGGAGATCAGCGGGGGGGGGGGGGGGCTCTGCCCGGGTGAGGAGGTGGGGGGATTGCCTCTGCTCTTGGGGTGGGCTGGACATCGGGGCGCTCCAGGACGGTGGGGGGCAGGGGGGTGGGGGGTGTGGGGGGTGGTTCAGGGCTGACCCGGGAATTGTTGTGGGGGCCATGATCGGGCCATGGGGGGTGCTGGAGGGGCAGTACTCTGGTGGTCTGGGGCTGGCCAGTGATCGAGCTAGCCAGCAAACTGGGAGACTGACAGATTGGGGCCACTGTGCATGCGCAGAGTTCCAGAACTGTCAGCATAAAACCCTGGGTTTTTAATGAGATTCCCGATTGTGTCCTCTGCAGTGCACAAAGTGCAGAGATTCGAGTGAGAAGCTGCACTGAAAAAACAGTCATGATCTAGAACAGTTTTCCCACCAATTCAGCACTTTTGGGGGAATCGTGCAAATTTCATTTGGTACAAATTAAGTTTGTGTGATCTTTTTTGTGCTAGTTTGAAGTAGCATTGTGCTTAAAGCAAGTCCTGTCCATAAAACTGGTCATTACTCCTGTCTAAGCTCATCTCCATTGCAGGTTTCTTAGAATCACATTCATTCGCGGGGACTCCAAAAGTGAAGATGGTTCTTTTAGTAAAAAGGACACCATTCGACATGTTTTTAAAATGTTTGGATTTATTTTATTTAAAATTTACTCTGAAACTGACTCCTGTGCCCCAATATAATGAGGCAATCATTCTGTTATTAAAAGTAATGTCCTGTTATTTAAAATTGACTTACTCAAAGGGTGGAGAATTGACACTGTAATTAAAAATGCTGACTTTTTAATGCGAAAGTTATTTTTAACTTTATTAATCAAGCCACGCCAAGTTATCAGTCTTGAAATCATCAAGAAATATTTTTGAAGCAATGGGTGGAATTCTCCCATGCCCCCTCTGGCCGGTTCAATGGCAGACAGAAGGGGAGAATTCAGAGGGAAGCCCGAAAATCAGTTTTACGCCAGCGTGAATTTCCTGTGGGATCCACTGCTGGTGCCCACCATGGTGAGTTGGAAAACTCACTGGAGACCGGTGTGAAACCGACTTGCATTCCGCTAATAGGATGCAGATGGTGGCCTGACCAGAATCTTGCTCCCACGCCCGATTCTCTGCAGCACCAGTGAAAAAACACACTGATCCAGAAGACGTATGGACTAACGTGGGGCATGCAGAAGTCGGGACTTACCTGAAGAAGGCCTAGGGCTGCCTCTGGTATTCAGGATGGAGACCGCCAGTGACCCTGGAACACCATAGCAGTAGGTGAGGGAGGGAGAAGCATCTATCAGGTGGATCTTCCATCGAGGAGATCCATCTGACAGCCTCATTGTTCCTGGAGGTCTCTCTTCTTTCTTCAATCTTGGGTCAGTGACATTGGTTGCGTTTTAAATATGGTGCCCAGATATGATGGTGGGACGTGTATCATCAAACCCTCCGTGCCACGGAATATGGCGCAAAGCACCCAGATGCATAATTAATGAGGTCAGAACCAGAAGATATGGCATGTTTTCCCATCAGCCTTCGCAGCAGAAAATGCTCCCCATTCCTGTCCCCACCACCGGACTTAGTCCCAGATGGGAGAATTCATTACAATGTTCTTTTAAATCATATGCTCAAACAATGCCCAGTTGTACTGCTTTATGGAAGATTTAATGGTTCCGAACATACAAATTAAATTGAATGGAAACTTAAGAAAAATATACTTTTCAAAATGTGAGTAGTGTTGGCCACAATTTGCGCCTGTTTCATTCTTTGCAACCAAAATGGAAATTCGTGACCAAATTGTTCAATTTTCATAACGGTTCAAATATTTACAATTGCCTGCTTTCTGTTTTTAACCATTGCTTCCACAACTGACAAATCATTCATCGCAGAATTCTCAAAAAGCAGAAATAATGAGATTATTGCAATCTTTCAGGAAATCTTAATCATCACCATGAATTAATTTTGTGGATTTCTTTTGCCAATGAAGTACATATTAATAAGTAATATTGGTTCCCCGTAGCATTAATGTCAGACAATTAAAAGTGGGATACCATTCTGATTAGTTATATTATTGCTGAAAATAAATTCATAATTTTAATAAGACCTCCTGTTTAATATTTGTGATCAAAGGGGTAGCTTTTACATCTGAGCAGTTTATTATTAGTAGGTTTTATTTGGAAATCATTTTATTGCTTAAGTAATCATCAACAGAGGAGGCTTGTTCAGTACTTACTCGCATTAAAGGCAATAAGAGGCAAGATGGATGTCTCTATTCCTTCATCTTTCCATTGTTAGTCAATGACACATTGCATGTAGACATATGTTATATAAAAAAATAGCAGACCTGGGAGTGATTGCGAAGAGTAATCACATCAAGTTCAGATGATGTCATAAAACACAAAGTGAAACCCTGCTGTTTATAACCTTTATCTGAACCCTGAGATTAGGTTACAGCCTTGGAATCGCTTCCATCCATCTGATAGCTTTGTAATATTAGTTGATCTTCCATGGCATTGCTCAGGGCTGTGCCCTCACTGCTGCTGTTGAGCAGTGCTATAATTAAAAGCCAAGTCCTCACTCTACCCCTTTCCACTCTGCAGCCTTTCATTCCTTCTGCGAACCCCGTCCACCTCTATGATATTATGATAATTCATACTTCTTTTCTACTCCACAATTGTGCTCAGAATTGATTTGCTGTACAGTAGTCTCTTTCACGCCTGGTTATTAACCTGTCTTGTTCTTTTCTCTTTGTTTTCCTCAACCATGCAATTCAAAATGTAACTAAAGCTGTCAATTCAAATTTACAGTGGGATCCTTAGAATGCTGAAACTCAGCCGGCAGGTTTATACAACGTTAGGTTCTCTCGAACACTGGGACTCGGTTTGCAGGTTTATGATATGTTGGCAGCCCTTGAAATCAGCTGGCAAGTTGCAATGCACCATGCGGTGACTCCTTGATGGTGTGGGTGTCTACCATGTTGGATCATTCTGCTCTCTGAAGCTCAGCAGGTTGTGGGTTCAAATCCCATTCCAGAGAGTTGAACACATGGACTTCCAGTCCCAGCGCAGTCCTGAGAGAGTGCTGTACTGTCTGTGGAGCCAGTGCTCAGTGAGACATTAATCTGAGAGCACACCTACCCTCTCACACCTACCCTCACACTGGATGTGAAAGATCCAGCATTGCTGCCCATGGGAACTTGCTGTGTGGAAATTGGCTGCTCAGCATCTTTTCCACAGTATAGCAGTGACCACACTTCAGAAAGCAGTGAGACACTCTGGGACGTCTGAAGTCATGAAAGGTGATGGATAAATGCTTTTTCAATATTTCTCCTTACTTTCCTCTGATGTGTAGATGAAGGGAAGCCCCTCTCCAACTCTTCCCCCCCTCCCCCTACCCACAGCTTCCTCACTGCTGCCACAAAGTGGAGTTGGATCACTGGAAGATGCTGGGCAGAACCTGTAGATTTTTAAGGCACATTTCAGAGCTACGACATACAAATACACTGAGTCAGTGATGGTTTCAGTCAGTCAGTTCACGGTTGGAAAGCTATTAACACTAAATTTGTTTCCATGTTGTAGGATCTGCTTTTCCACTGGAAGTTTAATTGAAATTATTAAAATCCAGGGGTTACTATTGAACCCAGCGCCCGACATCCTCCCACCGCTCCCTCCCCCTCAAGCAGTGTTAACCTAACTTAACGGGCGCAGTCCACCCTGTGCAGCCCTTAATCGACCTTCCGGTATTGCGCTTTGTTCAGGGATGTTGGGCAGAAGCAGGTTTCATGTCATCTTCTGCTGCCATCAAGCTCAGCCCCTTCAGTTAATTAGGTTGAGTTGTTTAAAATGGTCAATTGTTTTGACAGGATAGATACAAAGGGTGGAATTTTCCCGTCCCGCCAGCCATGGGGATCACAGCGGGCGGGACACGAACCATGCAAATGTTCATTGACCTCGGGTGGGATTTTCCAGCCGCGCTTGCCCCAATGCTGGAAAATCCCATTCGAGGTCAATGATTTTCCACACACCCCATTCCACTCCCCCGCCCCCCCCAACTTCCCCAGCCCGCAACCCCTGGGGCATGTTTTTTGCTAGCAGAAGGTGGCTCTCAATTCGCCTTCTGATCATGGCAATGTCTGTGGCATTTTGCTTGGCTCGCCTGTACGGCCGCTGAGCAACCCGCCACAGGGGAGATCACCTTTGGCGAGACTGGAAGATCCCATTGGCGGAAAGGGCCAGAGACTCCAGAGAAGCTATTGGCTCTGATAGACAATTCCAAACCAGGAGAGTGCACACTTAAAATGAGAAGAAAGCCTTTTAACAATGAAATCAGGAAGCACTTCCAATGTCCCTCCCTGCATGGCTGTGGATCCTGAGGCAATTGAAATCTTAAGACTGAGATTGGCAGATTTTTGTCACAGGAGATATATGATATGAGGTATGATCAAAGGTAAATTATTGAAGTTGAGATCAGCCACGATCTAATTTCTTGATGCTGCATGCCCTATTCCTGTTTCGATATTTTTAGGTTCAAGAAAGTTCAAAGGTCTAGCTAGGAATCTTGTGCAGTTTCGAGAAAAGAGGGGGGGAGACTTATTGTAGCCAAAAGTTTGCAAAATGTTTATACTCTCTGACAGACTTTAGCTGTATAAATTGAGTGAAAACTGCCAAAGGAGCTGTATCTTCCATATTTCTTTTGCAAGAATGTGATTGGGAAGAAAATGGAAAATCGGAGGAACGTTTGTTGTGATACAGAGGATGATTTTCTCTGGGCTCTATGCACAGCTTAAATGATAAATACTTTCTTCATAAATGGGTCTATAATTTCATGAATTTGCTCCTGAGGGCTGATAAGAAATAAAAACGACTACAGAAGCAGAAAATATTCAATTAGAAAGCAGGAAAATACATAGACGTAAACATTTAATCAAGAAGGCAGAATAAAACTGACCAACAAATTGACGTATGACAGATTCAGCGCTTCACCAATCACAACATAAAAACCAGACACAAAAAATGTTATTATAAAGTGATTCAGGAGAGATTTCATTTTGGTTTAAAGTCCACTTTTTGCTGCTAGCAGGTGGTACAGCAAACATTGATGGCCTGTATGCCCTGCAAGTTTATCAAGCAAGATTCCACAGTTGATTACCAAGAAATGAAGCAGTCAGGGTATATTATAACATTATTGTTATCTCTTCCTCAAGTCCTCAGACAAAGTTGTAACAGTTGCTTCAATTTACTCAAATAATGCTTCAGTGGCACAGTGGTTAGCACTGCTGCCTCACAGCGCCAGGGACCCAGGTTCAATTGGGTCACTGTCTGTGAGGAGTCTGCACGTCCTCTCTGGGTTTCCTCCGGGTGGTCTGGTTTCCTCCCACAGTCCAAAAGTCGTGCTGGTTAGGTGTATTTGCCATGCGAAATTCTCCCTCAGTGTACCTGAACAGGTGCCGGAGTATGCCGAAAAGGGGATTTTCACAGTAACTTCATTGCAGTGTGAATGCAAGCTGACTTTTAAAAAATGTCTTATCGAGGGAATTTTCCGTTCCCGCTTCTGGGGAGTGGAATTGGTGGCGGGATTTCCAATGCTGATTGTAGTGGGAATGTATTTAAACATAATTACTGGGCCTCTACACCTGATAGTCTCCCCTGTTAGATTGTCCATTCACACCAGCATACCATGGATCACAACACCTTCCCCACAATGTGCACCTGCTGGGCAGAAGCTGCTGGAGGTGCGCAGGGATGAGTACATCCCTGGGGGGAAGAGAGTCAGGCTTGGGCAATAACCTGGCCTGGCCCCTTGGCACCCTGCACTATGGGGAAGCCCACTATTGTGGTGAAGTCATGTGTTTGCACAGCCAAAGTGCCCCATGGAAGCTGGCTTCAGAGCGACCTCCAACTGAACCGGGAGACCTCCTCCCACAAACATTGGACCACCCCCACCATCGGTGGCATTATCAAACCCCCCACACCAACACGGGTGGCTGGCATCAGGGCATCAGCACCCTCCCGATGAATCCCCTGGCGGACCCCTGACATGCACCCCGCCATCAGGGCCCCCTCCGCAACCCACCCTGCGCAGCTCCTTCAGCACAGACTATC
Organism: Mustelus asterias; assembly: GCF_964213995.1. Taxonomy (NCBI): domain Eukaryota; kingdom Metazoa; phylum Chordata; class Chondrichthyes; order Carcharhiniformes; family Triakidae; genus Mustelus; species Mustelus asterias. The sequence continues at coordinate 108,144,923 of NC_135802.1, forward strand.
CCACCACTGCCCCCTTTCACACTCCCCCCTGCACGACCACCCACCTTGCAGAGCTCCCACCTGCATACAACCCCCCCAGCAGCACTCCTCCCTACATAGCCCCCCCCCCTCCCCCCAACCCCCGGCAGCACTCTCCCCTACATACCCCCCCAACCAACCCCCCGCAGCACTCTCCCCTGCATAACCCCCCCCCCCCCCCCGCAGCACTCTCCTCTGCAAACCGCCCCCCCGCAGCACTCTCCCTGACAAACCCCCCCCACCGCAGCACTCTCCCTTGCACCCCACCCCCCGCAGCAGTCTCCCCTGCACACACACACCCCCACAGCACTCTCCCCTGCACACACCCCCCGCAGCACTCTCCGCTGCACACACACACCCCCACAGCACTCTCCCCTCCACACACACCCCCCCACAGCACTCTCCCCTGCACACACACACCCCCACAGCACTCTCCCCTGCACACACCCCCCGCAGCACTCTCCCCTGCAAACCACCCCCCCCGGCAGCACTCTCCCCTGCACACACACCCCCCCACAGCACTCTCCCCTGCACACACACCCCCCCACAGCACTCTCCCCTGCACACACACCCCTCCACAGCACTCTCCCCTGCACACACCCCCCCCGCAGCACTCTCCCCTGCACACACCCCCCCCGCAGCACTCTCCCCTGCACACCCTCCCCGCAGCACTCTCCCCTGCACACACACCCCCCCACAGCACTCTCCCCTGCACACACACCCCTCCACAGCACTCTCCCCTGCACACACGCCCCCCGCAGCACTCTCCCCTGCACACACCCCCCCGCAGCACTCTCCCCTGCACACACCCCCACAGCACTCTCCCCTGCACACCCCCCCGCAGCACTCTCCCCTGCACACCCCCCCCCCCCGCAGCACTCTCCCCTGCACACACCCCCCGCAGCACTCTCCCCTGCACACCCCCCCCCCCGCAGCACTCTCCCCTGCACACCCCCACCCCCCGCAGCACTCTCCCCTGCACACCCTCCCCGCAGCACTCTCCCCTGCACACACCCCCGCAGCACTCTTCCCTGCACACCCCCCCCCGCAGCACTCTCCCCTGCATACCCTCACCGCAGCACTCTCCCCTGCACACCCCCCTCCCCCGCAGCCCTCCCCCCTGCATACCCCCCCTTGCATACACCCTCTTGTAGAGCTCCCTCTTGCTGACCACCCCTCTTGCAAAGCTCACTCCATGAACCCGCCATCATTGTGCATACCCTCCCATCATAGCCCCGCCCCCACTCAGGCTCCACCCCCTTGGCACTGCCCCAGCACACTTATGGTGTCCAAGCGGACACTGCCAGGGTGCCAGGTGGACACTGTCAGGCTGGCACTGATGGGCACTGCCTGTCCATGCCCCCTACCACCAGGGGGCTTCAATGGCCTATGATCCCCATGGCGTGACCATGGCGCCTTGTCTCCGCTATGACAGGGAGGTAGTGATTCTCACCGGCATGATGTCTGAAAGCATCCGGGAGGACAGAACCAGTCGTGTTGAACCAGGTAAATCCTTTCAAATTTAATTATTTTTATGTTCTTAGGCTACGCGCCCTTCGTGGGCTATCTTCCCGACTAGTTACACTGATCAACTGGCGTGGTGAGCCTATAAGACCACGGCAGTGTCAGTATCTGAGCTGGAAGCTGCCAGTTTAAGAGTGAGTGATGTTTCTTCTTCAACACTGTCTTACTGCTGTTCCATCTCTTGCTCTCCCAACACTGCCTGGCCTGGTTGCAGTACATTGGTAACTGAAAGGACATTGTTCCAGAAGTAGGGCTGTTGTGAGGAGATGGGGGTAAAACAGGAGGTGTGTACCTACACCATCTGCAGCCTGTAAATCAGAAGAGATGATGAGATGGAGGGGCAGTGAGCGATGAGAAAGAGGGTTGCGTATGAGGATTCATCACTTTAAATGGTTTCAGTAATGCAGCTGGCTATGGCCTTAATCATGACCAATGATAGTCAGCACTATTTCTTATTGGGGTAAGGACATATAAGCACGCCCGTCCTCAGTGATTCGACGCTGCTTACTCAGCTTATATGTCACCTTACCCTAAAAGACAGAGGGAAGTGTGATAGTGAATGTGGGGCACTGTGTTTGGGTGATACATCTATTGTGGTTAAATAGCTGCTGCCAGTATCTGCAAACTGTGAGAGGTGGATGGTGAAGCTTGCAGTAATAAGTGAGAAACATGAGTCCTGACAGATAGTGATTGTTAGCTCAGTGTACGAGGGGCTAGTCACCAGTGTTTAGTTGGAAGGATATGGCATTTGAAGATCTTGGTCACTCATCTGAGGTCATTAAACTTCTTGTGCCACCATATCCAGCTTCTTGGGGCTAGACTGCTGGCATTAAATCATAGAATCCCTGCAGTACAGAAGGAGGCCATTTGGCCCATTGAGTCCGTACCTACCACAATCCCACCCAGGCCCTATCCCCATAACCCCATGCATTTACACTTGCCAGTCCCCCTGACACTAAGCGGCAATTTAGCATGGCCAATCTACCTAACCCGCACATCTTTGGACTGTGGGAGGAAACCGGAGCACCCGGAGGAGAGCCATGCAATCACGGGGAAAGTGTACAAACTCCACGCAGTGACCCGAGCCGGGAATCGAACCCAGGGCCCTGGCACTGTAAGGCAGCAGTGCTAACTACTGTGCCAATGTGCCACCCACGACAACTTCCTTCTGAGATTTGAGGAGGGCTTTCTGGCCCCGTTGTGATAGAAGGCTTGTCTCCTCCTGCCCACCTCCTGCACCAAGGCCTTCAGTGCTGTGTCAGAGAACCTTAGAGCACACTCTCTGCCTGGTTACATTATTATTCAGTATTCATCCTACTCAGAATGTCTTCCCCAGTCACTTCCCGCACCCAGTTCAGCCAGAATGCACCTTCCCTTTAAGGGGCGAAGGCTGACTTTAAGCAGGGCAGGTAAATTAAAAATCTGGAAACTTGAAATAAAAACAGTAAGTGCTGGAAGTACTCAGCAGGTCTGGCAGCGTCTGTTGGGAGAGAAACATAGTTAATGTTTTGAGTCAAGTCTGACTCTTCTCCAGAATTCCAGATGCTGTTGAGTATTTCCAGAACTTTCTAGCTTTAAGTGATGCTAGCCTTTCAAAAGCCTGAACTCCCCTGCTGAGGCATGCAGCGTTTCGCACACATTTCACACTGGACTGCAGCAATGATGAAAATTCATGGGCAGCATGAAGTTTGCATGTGTTTGGGACTTGCAGTCAGGTTATTACACTGAGTATTACTGAGCAGTGCTTTGCTTGAATTTATCAGCCAAATTTACAGCAGTATTGACTGAAATAACTTATGTGGAACAATATTTTTAAATTCTAAATGGCTTTTGACACAGCCAGTCATAACATACTTAGCTATAAAGTGCATGTAAGTTGGTTATCAAATACTAAAGTGAAATGGCTTCAATCTTATCTTAGGGGATGACTTCAAAGAGCTGTTTTTAATAGATCATTCCTTAACAGAAATGTGATTGACGTCAGTGTTCCTTGGGGCTCTGTACTGGTTCCTTTACTGTTCTCCTGTTATATGACCTGCCAAACGATCTAAACTCATTCCAAAGCCTATTTATACATACATGACATAGTAGTATTTTATGCCCAGATTGTGTAGAGCCCGTTGGTAATATTTTATCTGAATATATATAGTTAAAGTTTCACAGTGAAGTCAATTTCACACAGATACGGTACTTTGTACAAGCAAATTATGACACTGTCTGCAAATTGTTGACCTGTGCCAGTTTTGTACCTTAAGGAGTCAGTAATGGTACTGTAACCTGTCAATCCAGGTGCATTCAAGTCTGGTTATATGCAATTGCTTTGTCATTTGCAAGCTATTCCGCGTAACGTGAGCTTTTAACGTGAATGGTCTTGCAGTCCATTGCTGAATATCAACCAAACCAAACCAAACAAATGTTGATCAGAAACAATTAGTTGATCATAAGGATTGATTTATGTTTCCGCTGTTGACTTTTTTGAGAATGTTGAAGGAGATTTATAATGCTGATCAGGATAAATAGTTTTTTTTTAAAACCAGAGAAGGTTTCAAAAGCTGAGGGATATATTTTAGCCCTGACTGTTTAGCCACTCTGGCCTTCCATGGGCTGCTGATTACTCCTTCTGTGATAAAAGCAAAAATAAACCTGCAAATGCTGAAAATCAGAGAAGACTGGAAGCAAAAGCCATGTTTCCTTTTGATGCCAGCGTAAACCATATTAAACCATAGGAGAGGCGATGGCCTAGTGGTATTGTCGCTCGACTATGAATCCAGAAACTCAGCTAATGTTCTGAGGACCTGGGTTTGAATCCTACCACGGCAGATGGTGAAATATGAATTTAATTTTAAAAATCTGAAATTAAGATTTTACTGGTGACCATGAAACCATTGTCAATTGTCGGAAAATCCCATCTGGTTCACTAATGTGCTTTAGGGAAGGAAATCTGCCGTCCTTACATGGTCTGGCCTACATGTGACTCCAGAGCCACAGCAATGTGGTTGACTCTCAACTGTCCCCTGAAATGGCCATGCAAGCCACTCAGTTCAAGGGCAAATAGGGAAGGGCAATGAATGTTGGCCAGCCAGCGACGCCCATGTCCCATAAATGAATAAAAAAAACATGATGAGACCTTTCAAATGTCTTCATTATGCACAGCCATTTTTTTCAACGCATGAAGAAAGCCCAAGTAGTATCTTCTAGGACATCGCAGAGCCATATGCAAACACACAATTTAGCGGGAACGCTGGTTGCATACTTCTCTAGACCATTGCAGAGGGAAACAAGGCTGCCACTTCATCGCAGGAGAGGCTGCCCGTTAGTCTGCCGGCGGTGGAAAAACATCCCCCGATTAGGTTGGAGGCAGGAAGGTGCTAAGGCGAGAAACCCCTGGTTTTGGGATGTCAACTAGCCTCATTAATGAACCAATTAATACCCATTACCCTGAGTTCACCGCGATTCATTCATGGATCAGGAATTAGATTGGAGTCACGAGGCTTTCCTGTGAGTCCTGAAGGCTGCCAAGCCTATCCTGTTGGGTTTGCCAGTGCCTCACAGAGAAAGTCCCTCAATGCCAAGCACTCAATAATAAATTGAGAGACGTTGAATTAAGAGGAGGGGAACCACTGAAAAACACCTTCCTGCTCTTGCCCTCTACACTCTGCCCCACTGCTGCAACCCCATCCTTGCAACCCCCATCCCACACTCATTCACCAGTGCCATGAATCCAATAATGATCCTGTTGAAGTCCTTGGCGCATTACCAACAGCAACCACAGCTCCTGGTGGCGCTGTCAGCAAGGGGAAGTTGCCAGTATCTGATTGCCCAGTAGCTCTCAGCAGGTGGGATTTCTCCCTCTGGGGTCCTAACTCCCAGGAAAGGCCCAGAGCTGGACAGTTGACTTCCTAGTAAGAGTTTTAACAACACCAGGTTAAAGTCCAACAGGCTTATTTGGTAGCAAATACCATTAGCTTTCGGAGCGCTGCTCCTTCGTCAGATGGAGTGGAAATCTGCTCTCAAACAGGGCACAGAGACGCAAAATCAAGTTACAGAATACTGATTAGAATGCAAATCTCTACAGCCAACCAGGTCTTAAAGATACAGACAATGTGAGTGGAGGGAGCATTAAGCACAGGTTAAAGAGATGTGTATTGTCTCCAGACAGGACAGCCAGCAAGTCCAGGAGGCAAGCTGTGGGGGTTACTGATAGTGTGACATAAAGCCAACATCCCGGTTTAGGCCATCCTCATGTGTGCGGAACTTGGCTATCAGTTTCTGCTCAGCGACTCTGCGTTGTCGTGTGTCATGAAGGCGGCCTTGGAGAATGCTTACCCGAAGATCAGAGGCTGAATGCCCGTGACCGCTGAAGTGCTCCCCCACAGGAAGTGAACAGTCTTGCCTGGTGATTGTCGAGCGGTGTTCATTCATCCGTTGTCGTAGCGTCTGCATGGTAGTTGACTTCCTGACAGACACTTAATTTGGTCATGCCTACCCCAGAAGCGAAGTGGGAGTTCCCACTAGCTACTCTTCTCACAGACCTGATTGATCTGCTGAGTGCTCCCAACATTTTCTGTTTGTCTTCCAGCTCTTTTGAAAGTCACTTACACTTTCAAAATGGATTGTGAGGCGATATAAAGGATATTTTAAGGTTACATAGAAATGGGTTAGGGACATAGATTAGACTAGCCTCAATAAAAATAAATGTACAAGTTCTGATTCTCCAGAAATAGCTTCCACATGGAGAATTCAATCAGGGAATCAACCTTCATGTTCAACAGTTAAGTGTAGGATAAATAGAAAATTGAAAAAAACTGAGAGAAAAAAATGTTTGACAAGTAAAACAAAATTAAAATATTCAAGGTATCATTGTTTGAACCAAAATTGTATTTCAAGCGTTTGGGGATATTTTTGGCTTCAGGTGATAGTATAAAAGGAGCAATATTGATTGAGCTACTTGTTACATATATTTCCTGACTTACAGCAGGGTTTTCTGAAGACTGTGGAGCTACACCTGATAAATGAGTCGCTCTATGACTGCAATAATAGTGTTTGTTTCTGTGTCATGGTGCAGGAGCTGAAAATGTGCAAACCCCCATTGTTAACAAATCCCGCAGGTTTGACTGCTTTCGTTCAAAGGGTTAAGATTAAGAAATTAGGAAGGAGTAGGAAATTCAGGTAGAATCGTTTCTTAGAAAGATTGATGATCATATTAAACCATTTATCAGGAAAGACCACTGAGCCAAATGTAATTGTTTCCAGTAAGAAGGGACATTTCTACCAATATGGTAAAAGTGTGGGGTTGAAATTAGCCAGGAGGACAATGGTGGATGCCTGAAATGAGTGCAGGCCTGATTGTAATGTTCAAATAAAGCTCCTGTGTCCATTTCCAGGTTGGTTAGGAAACGAAATGTGATTTCTGTTGAAATTATGCCATTGAAGTGGAAAAAGCCTCAAAGAAATTCGCTGCCACTTGTGTGCTAATGTTGCACAGCACAATTTCACTCACATTCTCACTATTGACCTAATGATCATGGGAAATTGATGAGCAGGACTAAACCTGCGATTCCATCAAGGCTGATGGCCTGAGCAACATGGCTAAACACTTCTTCCCTACTCCCATCCTTTCCCAGCAATACTGCAACATCTCCACCCCCGCACACATACACACACAGCGCCCTGTCCCCTCTCCCTTCCTCTCTTCCCTCACAACTATTTAATCTAGGAGAGGCAAAATAACAGAGTTGTGGCAATGTGGGAACAAATCAACCAATTGCCAGTGCTGCACTACAAAATTACATGGATAGAGTGCCACTTGGATGTGATTACAAGATTAAATGATGGTCGTGAAGCCTGGACTCAATTTCAAAGCCACCCCCCCCCTAATTATCAATGCATTGACAAATAACATTCTGTCTTTACCCGGATGTGAACTTTCGCAAAACCTAATTGAAGTGAACTCTGGGATTTTAAATAAATTTAGGTAAATAATTTAAACATAACTACATTTGACTAAATTGGAAACCTCCTGGGCCCAAAGAAAGGTTTGTTAAATATGTAAACATCATTTTAATATTTTTCCACTCAAAAATGTCATGACTATTCCCAGTACGGTCCTTTTTTTAGTGGGTTTACGTAGCTTTAGACACAGCAACTGAAAAATATTGTTGTTTCTATCCTAATCTTTTTTAAAAATCTTACTAGTGTATCAGGATATCAGGATCCAACACATAAAATGATATTTAACAAGAGTTGGGTGGTACTTTTTTCTCATTACTCACAAGGGTCTCGAGCAACATTTCTCTTTCGACGAACAATGCTCGAAGCAGATTGATCAGTTACTCATCTTGTGGCTGCTTGTGAGGAGTAGCTGGCACAGTATAGCTGTTGTATTTGCCAATATGACAAGAACACTTCAAAAAATGTATTGTTTGAATTGCTTGCAGAAGCTTTGACAAGAAAAGGTGGGGATATAAATGTGAGGATGATCAATTCTTGTTAATGAAGGCTACATTGTGTAGTTGTACCAAGTGTAACAAATAAATACATTGCTTGCATTAAGCTTCCTTTCTATATATGCAGAAGAGTATTGGGTCTAAATTCTGTTTCAGGTGTTCTTTTTTATATTGATTCCAGAGAAATGACTTCCCAGCCATTCTTTCTCTGGGAAGGTGATGGTGAGCTTCCTTTGCTGTACTTCACATTATTTGCTGCAGTTTGATACAAATGGGTGGCTTGCTGGGCCAATTCAGAAGCTGGTAAAAGCTCAAACATAGATCGTAGAATCCCTACAGTGCAGAAGGAGGCCACTCGGTCCATCAAGCCTGCACCAACACCAACAACAATCCCACCCAGGCCTTATCCCTTTAGCCCCATTTTTTTACCCTGCTAATTTCCCTGATACTAAAGGGCAATTTACTGTGGCTAATCCACCTAACCCACACATCTTTGGACTGTGGGAAGAAACCAGAGCACCAGGAGAAAACCCACAAAGCACAGGAAGAACATGTAAACTTCACACAGACAGTCATCTGAGGCCAGAATTGAACCCGGGGCCCTGACACTGTGAGGCAGCAGTGCTAATCAGTGCTAACCACTGCACCACTGGGTTTGAGGATTAGAGTCACATACAGACTATGGCTGGAATGTTACCGTGCTGCCCACCACGGGAACCATGGAAAGATCCGTTGATCGCGGGCAGCATTTTACGGTTTCGGGACAAGTAAGGTTGTAAAATCCCGCCCTAGTTTGGATAAGGGTGATTGATAACTTCCCTAAAGAACCAGCTGAAGTTTTGCAAAAATTCAACATTTTCAATGTATATTTAATGACATTTTCTCCTTTAACTGAATTCAAATTCTCACTCTGCCCAAACAGATTATTTTAGTCACATTTAAGGATTATTACGATAGGCCACTGGATTATTATTCCAGAAACAAAACCACTGCACTAATGTGCAGAAATACCTTGCTGCATTTGGTCATATTGAAGAAGTAAGCACAATCCGAAGAGAAAGAATTCCATCTATCCTGTGATGATAATCCAACCTCTAATTGACATTTAACACTGTTACTGAGGTTGCGAGGAAAATATGTAGTCGGATCATGGAAATTTGAATCAGACCCCAGTGCTCTGTGGTGCAATAAACTCCAACATACCTCTTTTATGTCTTTCAACAAAGTTATTTAAGTGTGTTTAAAGGCAATGTTTGAGAAGGAGCACATATAAGGAGGCTGTGCCATCGAACCAGGATGTTGTTAACATTTACAGTTTCATGCATCATGCAGCCCTTCACACCCAGGGACCATGGCAGTGGATGTGAAGCAACTCTCAACCTGAACAGCTTAGCAGCAGTATCTTGCAAACTGTTACAAGGAGCATCACTGATGTCTCACTGTTGTCAGTCCATACTTAAACAGGCACCCAACTAGGGGATTTTCACCATAACTTCATTGCAGTGTTAAGTTAAGCCTACTTGTGACACTAATAACTAAACTTAAATCATAAGTAGATCAAACAGGAGACAAATACACTATTTACCAGAGTCAACCATCTCACATTGCAACCAATTGAAGAAAATGAGCACAATGAGAGAAGCTTGGCAACCACAGCAATGGCTGCCTCCCTGGAGGGCAGGGTGCAATTGGCTGCAATCTTGTTGACGTCTTCCATTGTTTTCTCTCTTAGGCATTTGCATGGCTGTGGGAATGGAAGTGAAGAAGAGGGGGGAATGGAGGTGATTAATCAGGATACTTCAACATTCATGAGTGTGGGTCAAGCTTGTTGGACCAGCTGGTCTTTATCTGCCCATCAACTACATATGTGTTTATAAATATGAGGCTGTCCCCTAGGATGAACTTTTGTCAAATCCAAGGGATTTTGCTTGATCAATGTCCCCCATAGATTCCACCTCCCCTCCCCATGCTAACTCGTGTATGTCACCCATTGCACAGTTATTCAGCTGAATTTCTCAGCTGTCTGACTAACTATCTTGGAACCCTAAGTCACCACTTCCTTACTGACGCATTCCCAAACACTGAAATTCTGCCAATTTTCACATTTATCACATCCTGACAAGGTCAACTCAGATGCTGCTCTGCCAATGCACCGCAGACCAAATTGTCAGAAGTGTTCATGCCTTCCTGCCTTAACGTGCATCCAAAAAGCAATCGCTTTGCATCATTAATCATCTACATATCAACACAATTTTTAAAAGGTTTATTTTTAAAAAGTGCTCCGCTATGACATCAGCAGGCATGGTGGAGAAGGATACTGTTGGTAATGCTGGGATCCTGGTAATACTATCGGCTGATGTCCTTTGGGATCTTAAGACCATGGGAGGCGACTGCAGACTGCAGCTTCCCAGTTGCTGCAGGGAGGGGCAGCAGTCTGGTGTCGCTGGCTTTTTGTCACCATGGTGGATGACATGGAAGAACATCCTGAGAGAGGCCAAGGTGAGTGGCATATGTAGCAGCATTTGGATCTGAGGCTTATTACACTCATTGATCTGTGAGGCAACAGTTGGCACAGATTGCATCATCAAACCTTTGTCCATGAGGTCTGCCAACTTATACACATGTTGCACCAGTCTCTCCCAAGTTGTACAACTGGTAGAGTGGTAAAGGCAGATGACGCAGGCTCCTACGTGTCTCTGATCACAGGGAGGTTTCAGCATGGAAATAGCATGTCAGAGGATTCCACACATATTGCACTTGTGCACCTCCAAATTTTCAGGCATTGGGTCCTTAAAGTATTTTTCATTTCATACCTTATCGAATGGCTGATCAAGCATCTCTTTTTTTATGGCTGGGTTATAGGAACCTAGGAATAGATTGAGTTCTACCATTCAATTAGATGATGACTGAACTTAACTCCATTTGCCCTCCTTAGCTTTTTATCCCTTCGTACCTTTACCTAACAAAAACCTACCAACCTCATTTTGAAAGCTCCACTTGTCCTCAGTAGCCTACCTTTAATTTTAAGATTAAGCCCACTCGTTCTTGATTCCTCCACCAGTGAAGATCATTCCACAAGTCCACATATTTATCATAGTCACAGAATCCCTACAGTGCAGACAGAGGCCATTTGGCCCATCGAGTCTGCACTGACTACAATCCCACCCAAGCCCCAGATACTGGGTCAATTTAGCATGGTCAATCAACCTAACCCACACATCTTTGGACTGTGGAAGGAAACCGGAGCACCTAGAGGAAACCCACACAGACATGGGGAGAATGTACAAACTCCACACAGACAGTCACCCGAGGCCGGAATTGAACCTGGGTCCTTGGCACTGTGAGGCAGCAGTGCTAACCACTGTGCCACCGTACCACCGTGCCGTCCCACTCATTCTTCCTGCCAAAGTGGACAACCTCACATTTTCCTACATTATACTCCATCTGCTAAATATTTATACACTCACTTAATTTATCTAATCCATTTGCAGACTCTTTGTATCCTTCTCACAGCTTGTTTTCCTACTTATCTTCATATTACCAGCAGATTTTATTACAATACAGCCAGTCCCTTCATTAAGGCCATTAATATAGATCATAGATAGCTGAGACCCCAGTATGGATCCCTGTAGCATTTCAGTAGTTAATCTGCCAACCTAAAATTGACCCATGTATCCTGACTCTTTGTTTCCTGTTAGTTAGCCAGTTCTCTATCCATGTCAATGGATCACCCCTGACAAACTATGCTCTTATCTTGCATAGTAACTTATTATGTGGCATCTTATCAAATGCCTTTTGGGATTCTAAATATACTACACCTACTGGTTCTGCTTAATCAACCTCTTTTCTTGCATCCTCAAAGAGCTCCAATAAATTTGTCAAATGGGATTTCCCTTTCACGAAACCATGTTGACTCTACCTGATTGTATTATGATTATCTAAATGTCTTGTTACTACCTCTTTATTAATGGATTGTAGTAATTTCCCAATGACAGACATTAGGCTAACTGGCCTACAGTTTCCTGCTTTCTATCTCCTTCCTTTCTTGAACAGAGGTGTTACTTTAGTGGCTTTCCAATCCACTGGGACCCTTCCAAAACTTTAGGAATTCTGTAATATTACAACCAATGTATCCATTATGTTTGCAGCCACTCCATGCGATGCAGGCCATTAGGTTCAGGGGACTTGTCAGCAATTATCCCCATTACTTTCTCTCTAGTGATTGTAATTGTTTTCAGTTCCTCATTCCTTTGCTTCTTGATTTCCTACTATTCTAAGGATGCTTTCTCTGTCTTCTGCTGTGAAGTGGGATACAAAATACTTGTTCAAAACTTCCGCCACTTCCTTGTTTCCCATTATTAATTCCACAGTCTCACTCTCTGGGACCAATGCACATTTTGGTTACTTTTTTCCTTTTTATATGCTTGTAGAAACTTTTACTGTCTGTTTTTACCTTTCTTGTTAGTTTTCTCTCATACTCCAATTCCTTTATCTTTATTATTTTTAGTCACTTTTTCCTAGTTTCTCAGACATTCTCAATCTTCTGCCCTACCATTCATCTTCACAGCATTATACATTTCTTCTTTCAATTTGATAACATCGTTAACTTCCTTAGTTGGCCATGTATGTTGCATCCTTCTTCCCCAATGGAATATATATTTGTTGAGAATTATGAAATATCTCCATAAATATCTGCCACTGCATCTTCACTGTATTACCTTTTAACCTATTTCCCCTGACCAGTTCAGCCAACTCTGTCTTTATACCCTTGCAATTGCCCTTATTTAAGTTTAAGACACTAGTTGTGGACCCACATTTCTCACTGTCCAACTGAATGTGAAGTTCTAACATGTTATGATTACACTTCCCTAGAGGAATCTTTACTTTGAGTTCCTTATTTAATCCTGTCTCGCTACATGTTATCAGGTCCAAAGTAGCTGGTCACTGGTAATTTGCAGAATGAGTTGTTTTCAGAAACTATCCAAATATAGTCTATAATCTCATCCTTGAGGCTACCTCTACCAATCTGACCTGTCCAATTGATGTGAAGGTTAAAGTCATTCACAGTTATTGTAGTAACTTTCTTGCAAGCCCTGTTTATTACTTTGATTTATATTCTGCCTGACTGTGCAGCTACTGTTAGGGTGTCTATAAGCTACTCTCCCTAGTGACTTAGTTCCTTTGCTATTTCTTATCTCCCCCCAAATTGATTCTATATCAGCATATTCTGATATTGTATTTCTCACTATTGTATGGATTAACAGGGCCACCCCACCTCCTTTTCTCTTTCCTCTTATCATTCCAAAATGTCAATACCTTGGAATATTCAAGTCCCAGCTTTGCAACCATGTCTATGTAATAACTACCATGTCATATTCGCTTAATTCCATTTGTGCTACCAATTCATCCGTTTTATAACAAATCCTGCGAGAATTCAGATAAGAGGCCTTTAATTCTGTATTTTTTGCTTATCCTGGCCTTATTTTCTAGCGCGCTCTTATGTTTATACACTCTGTACTTCCTGTTACATTCTGGCTATCATTACCTGAATCATTACCCTGCACTGTTGGCTTATCGTTTCTCTTTAACTTTCCAAATTGCCCCTCATGTGAAGCCTGTCCACTATTTACAGTAGTTTACGATATGTCTACAGTCCCAGTTTTATGATTCACCAGAACACTGGTGGCAGCATGATTCAGGTGAAGTCCTTCCCAACCCGCACCAGTCTCTGAGCTACACATTCAACTCTCTCCCTATGCCAATATGTTTGTGGCTCCGGTTGATTGGTCTTGCCTCTCTTATTCATGTTGTGTGCTGCCTTTTCCCACAAAAGGGAAAGGAGAGAGGTCCAAGTGACTACTGATAAGATCGGCATATGGGGCTTCCACAAGAGGCGGAGAAGGAGAAAAAGCAAGAGACTAGGAGAATGCAACAGTTCTGAGTAGAAAGCAAGTATTTTGAGTGTGAATTGAGGAAGGAGTCATGATAGCAGGTTCAGATTTTGCAATTGAAACAAAGTGCGAAGAACATGTTGGCGGAAGCAGTGAATTCCGCAAGTGAGTGGCTATTAGCAATGAAAATGAGAGGTGCTTGGGTGTTTCTTGTAATGGGGAGTGAGAGGTGTGATATCATTCAGCCTCAGCTTGTCTGCTCCTGACACCCTCATCTATACCTCTGGTATCCAACTTTCCACCCTCTCTAAACTTGAGGTCACCCAAAACTCTGCTGTCCATGCATAAACTGTGGCAAGTCCGTTCCTCTGTCATCCCTGTGTTCACTGCCCTACACTGGGTCCTGGTCAAGCAACATATTTATTTTAAAATTCTCATTCTTGTTTTCGGATCCTTCCATTGCCTGGCCCCACCTTATTTCTGTAATCGCTTCCAACTCCTCAGCCCTCTGAGAGATCTGCCCTCCTTTAATTCTGCCCTCTTGTGCCAATTTTAATTGTTCCACCACTGGTGGCCATGCCTTCAATTGCCTAGGTCCCATGTTCCAACGTATCCTTCATACATCTCTCTGCCTCCCTATCTTGCTTGCCTCTTTTTAACCTATCTCTTTGACCAAAGCTTTAGTCCTTTGGTCTAATATATCTTTAGGTGTCATAACTTCTTTTGTAATACTCCTGTGAAGCGTCTTGGAATATTTCATTACATTGAAGGCACTATATAAATATAAACTGTAGTTGTTGTTGTTGTGTTTGGTGCAGGGTAACTGCTCTGACTAATGAATGAGGCAGACGAGATTGTGTCACTAAGTGCAATTGAGATGGGGGAAGGAGTGGTTGTGCACTGCAGCCAGGTCCTTGGGGTAATGCTCACACTGCTGACTGGATTTGTCACCTCTTGCCATGTTTTCTTTGCTACGCTGTTGGCCAATTTCTTCTCATGTTGTAGGAAAGGCACCAGCAGGAAATCTGGAGCTACCTTTCACTTTGGATGGGCGGCATGGTAACACAGTGGTTAGCACTGCTGCTGCACAGAGCCAGGGACTCAGGTTCAATTCCCAGCTCGGGTCACTGCCTGTGTGGAGTTTGCACATTCTCCCCTTGTCTGCGTGGGTTGCCTCCAGGTGCTCCGGTTTCCTGCAACATTCTGAAAGATGTGCTGGTTAGGTGCATTGACCCGAACAGGTGCCGGACTGTGACGAACAGGGGAATTTCACAGTAACTTCATTGCAGTGTTAATGCAAGCCTTACTTGTGCCTAATAAATAAACCTTTCTTTACTTTACTTACTTATTCTATCCATCGGAAAAGTCCCGCAGACTCCACATTAGAATGTGACAAAGTTTGAAAGTCAGTGTGCGCAACTTCCCTTTAAATGGTGCATGCACCCTTTAAACTTGAGGACTGCTCCAGAGTTTCTGTTGGAAAAGTGTGCAAGGTAGGTAGGCCAGCAGCCTGTTGATGACACAGTCCACCAGTCATATTATAGTAAAGCAGGGCTGTTCACATTGGCCAGAACTTGCACCAATAGCAGCATTCAAGTTAGTTGCCCACCTTGGACCCCCTCTGCCATACTCTTACACCCATTTCACCTCCTGAGAAAATCTTCCCTTTCTGAATCTTGGGACTGCATCATCACCACTTGTTCACTTTTAGTTCATTTTGATTAAGTCACTCAAGCGTATTAGCATATCAACTGCAAATGGTCATTGTACTTTGCTATAGGGTGGAACAGCACATGCTTTGTTCCACGTTAGCATATTTCCCATGGCAGTGCTCATAGATATGAGAGAACATGTTGTTTATAAAATCAGTAGCAGTGCATCAAATACTATTCTCCATTAACTTCATTTATTGCAATTGTACAGGGCATTGGTGAGGCCACACTTGAAGTATCGTGTGCAGTTTTGGTATTCTTATCTGAGGAAGGATATTCTTGGTACAGAGGGAGTACAGCAAATGTTTACCAGGCTGATTCCTGAGATGGCAAGTTTGTCATATGAGGAGAGACTAAGTCAGTTAGGATTATATTCACTGGAGTTTGGAAGAGTGCGAGGGGATCTCATAGAAACTTATAAAATTCTAACAGGATTAGGCTGGGTAGATTCAGAAAGAATGTTCTCAATGGTGGGGGAACCCAGAACTAGAGGTCATAGTTTGAGGAACTGAGGTGAGGAGAAATTTCTTCATCAGAGGGTGGTGAATGTGTGGAATTCACAACCACAGAAAGTAGCTGAAGCCAAAACATTGTGTGATTTCAAGAAGAAATTAGATCTAGCTCTTGGGGCTAAAGGACTCAGGGAATATGGGGAGAAGGGAGATCAGGATATTGAATTTGATCTTCAGCCATGATCATAATGAACGGTGGAGCAGGCTTGAAGGGCCGAATGGCCTCCTCCTGCTTCTAGTTTCTATGTTTCTATTAACATGAGCTTGTGCATTACCTGGCCCTTCACCTCCACACCACATTGCCTAATTGTTCTAAATAGGTGTAACCAGAAATGGGTTAGAGGGATCTGTCCTTGAGATTGGCAGCATTTATAAATCCTTTGCTCCTCTCAGGAAAAACAGAAAAAAGTGACCATTTCTCTTTTTTAATACCTTTTTATAAAGATAGCCTAATATGGTACTTTGAGGTGTGAAGTGCATAATATTCTATCCAGCACAAGATGACTGTTGTTCGAAGACCACTAAAAGAGGAGAAGCTGAACTGAGTTTTATATTTTCATATTACAAATTGCCTCATTGGACAGTGACAATTTGTAGTTTCGACAAGACAGTGTGGCAAAGTTTATTCATGAAATAAAATTTCAGTCGATCTGATCTCTCAGAAGACAGAAACTCTGTCCAACTACCTGACTAGCCCTGTCTGATTAATAAAGGAGTAATGGCTAAGTACAATGGTTTTAGTGCCGGTTGTTGTTTTATATAACCTTACTTCCTCAAATAGTTGAAAGGTTACCATACGGCGAATGCAGTGCGCCAACATAAATCCCATGTAAAGAAGCACTGGCAACATTGAAATAAGAAACAAAGAACAAAAAAAAACAAACAAAACGTACAATCTAGGTTAAAAATTCATTTCCTCGATAATACGGCCTGTTTAGGATAATTTGCCAGTAACTGGAACAGTGTGAGTGACAGTGAAATGCAGGGCATAAACAATCTTAGCAAGCCTCTGAATTTGTGGGTATGTCAGGCAAATTTAAGTTCATCATAAAAGAATTCTCTGCAACTGTATTTCAATATGACATTTTTATGGTTTCTTATTTTCTAGCCCATTGCAGTCCCAGAGCCTTGGCATGATTTATGCAGCCTGGCAGTGGATAATCTTCTGTATAAGATATACTGGCCTCTGGAGATTTAATTTCTTCCCTCACTTCTGCTGACAGCATTTGCGCTTTCCTTCTATTCTATTTTCATTTCTAATGAGATATTGGACTTTGTTCAGTGAGAGGTGATATTTCCACATTTGCAGTCTGACAGGGAAAATCATCAGATCTCAATGGTGAGGATGCAAACCCATTTAAGCAGTGTCAAAATATTCATGGGAATCCATTGATTTGGTCAGTAAGAATTAAGAAGCTATTTGGCAAGCTCAGGTTTAATTTTGGTAGCATTCTGCTTCAAAATCACTCAGTTGCAGTGCAGACATCATGGGACTTTGGTCTTCACAGTTACTGCTAATGGCTTTAACAGTCTGCATTTCTTAGAATTATCCCTTGACATTAAATCATATTTTATTGTGCGGTGTGCGACAGTTTATGTTTATCTTACAGAAATGAGATGTGATGGGCAGGGCACTGTAAAAAAAAAACACAATCTCACAATAAAAGTATACCTTTTATGTTTACGACACGGATAAATGGAAATCGCAAAGGCTATACTACCTTCGTGTCTTTAAACCTTTCACTGCTGTTGGAAACTGTTTGTATCATTTGAATGTACACTGAGTCCAGGCTATTTATTATGTTTATTCATACAATCCTGCTAATATTACTGTACATGGATGGCTGCACATTGTAGTGGGGAATGCAAAATTGATTAAGTTAAAATCCGAGGATTTTAATTAGCTCTTACTCCTCCATTCTATTATATAACCCATTCAATCACACACCAAAGTATGTGCAGATGGCTAGGATTCTATATTTTCAAAGGGCTGAATTTTTAGGGTGACAAGGGCTTGGTGCCAGCCATCCAAAGTGTCGGGAACACATTCTCCCTGACTCCAGCAGCCGCGATGCCATATTTTGCTCTAACGAGCATTGATTGGCCAACAGCACTCCAGTCCCTCCAGAAATAGTGCTGCAGTGGCTGGAAGAGGCATTGCTGGAGAGCTACCTGGCACTAAGTCCTGGGACCCAGTGGATAAGTAAGTGGCAGGGATCCCAGGTGAGGAAGGTAGGGAATGTCTGGGGTTTCACAAGGGGAGGTGATTGAGGTCTCAGGAGATAGGCTGGTGGTTGGAGCGGGGGCTAGTTCAGAGGTCACTAGATCTTAAGGGCAGACTGCCCCAGTCAGAAGGGACTTCTGATGGGAATACAACCACCCATCCTCTTCCTGCCCAAGATTGAACTTTGTTTTTTTCCGGCTCTCCTCCCCGAACTGTCATCCACCCATAAGCCTAAAAATTGAAGCTGGGTGGGAAAAGGCTCTTGAGTGGCCATTATTAGGGCAAGGGCAGGAACCTGGGGCATAAAGTCGCAATGAGGTTGGAGCAGGCAGAAACCCAGAGGGAATCCCATTCATGCAATTTAATGTTCCCCTCCTTCACACACCCCCACACAGCACCCACCCCCCCCCCACCCCCCCACCCTCCCCCCCAAGCCCCTCCAATGCCTCAGAACCTGCTGGGGTAGGTGGAGTGTAAAATTCTAACCGTCGTGTTTTAGAATATTTCAAAAAATAAAGTTTTTCTGGGTTATGAAAAGCCTAAAAAGTTGAGCACCTTTCTGGTAGATAAATCCCACCTTCTGACAACAATCCCTACTGTCTTCAAGAAAAAACATCAAATTATTTGTTGAACCCACTTAAGAGGCAATTCGACATGAAACTTCACTAGCTGCAGAGTGATTGGGAAACTAGGCCCCACAGGAATTATACACTCACTCACCTCCATACCTGATATCTGGAAATGTGCTAGCAGCAGATGTAGCTCCACGTCAGACTGGCAAATTCAGATATTTTTCTCTTTGGTAACTTCTTCCACAAATCCTTTGGGTGAGAGGGATTCATTTTTTACATTGTCTTTCTAATTCCCAATGTTTGCAATTTTCTTGTTGTTTGAAGGCTTCAGCAAAACTAAAAATGTGCCATGGTCAACTTAGAGTCATACAACACAGAAAGAGGCCCTTCGGCCCACCAATCTGTGCTGGCCATTGAGCACCTATCTAACCCAATCCCATTTTCCAGCACTTGGCCCATAGTCTTGTATGCTCTCAAATCACATTACAGTTTTGGAAGCTTCAATTCAGTTCCCACAAATATTTCTATTATTTTCAAATAAAGTCATCCAAATTGCCTTAAACTAAGCCTAACCTCTTTAACCCTTTAATTATGATAGCTTTCATTCTTTTTCTGTTAATGTTTGGAACTTTAGTTGTGCCCATGCACTAACTGAGGATGAATACCCGATAGATTAGATATTTATATTCATGTGGAACTTTGTTTAGCTGCATCAGTTTCCAGAATCCATATTAGAAAATGGACATCCTGTCAACTAACATTAATTTTAGAGTTATCCAACCATCCCCCAAGGAATCGGGTGCATCCTTTCATTAGGTTAATTATTATATTTTCTTAATATTCCATTACATACTGGCCAACACCAACATAATATCCAAAAGGTAGAGTCAGCAATTAACTCGCACTAATTTTCATGATTTTAATACAATTATTGCTTTTTTGTTTGATGAAAATTGTATATGCTTTCTACATGTCAAAACAGATACGGTTGGGTAATCTTCCTATGTTGAAATGTTATAATTTGTTGATCAGAAGCTGTCATATTCCCTTTTATGTTGATAAATATCTGCAATACTTCTGAAAGTATTCCCTTTAAAGTGAAGTTATTCTGTTTTCTACACAATAATTGAATGTAGGTGGCAGGCACGGTGGCACAGTGGTTAGCACTGCTGCCTTACAGCTCCAGGGACCCAGGTTCAATTCCAGCCTTGGGTGACTGTATGTGTGAAGTTTGCACATTCTCCCTGTGTCTGCATGGGTTTCCTCTGGGTAGTCCAGTTTCCTCTCACAGTCCAAAGATGTGCAGCTTAGGTGAATTGGCTATGCTAAATTGCCACTTAGTGTCCTAAGATGTGTAGGTTAGATGGATTAGCCATGGGAGATGTGTGGGGTCATGGGGATAGGGTGGGGGAGAGGGCCTGGATAATTTACTCTGTCAGGGGCAGACTCGATGGGCCAAATGATCTCTTCTGCAATGTAGGGATTCTATGAGAGATGATGGAAAATGGATATTCTAAACAAAGGCAGACATAGAAATTCATCACCGCCTCCAATAGGCCAGCTCAGCCTTTGGCTGACTGAGGAACAGAGTATTTGAAGCCTAGAATCTCAAACCCGAACCTAAGGTTATGGACTACCAGGTGTGATCGTCACACTTCTACATGTTTCTGAGACTTGGACAACCCACAACAGGCATCTCAAAGTACTGGAGAAGTACCAAGATCCTCCAAATCCTGGTGCCAAGAAAGGTGGTCCAACAGCAACGTTCTCTCCCAAGCCAACATGTTCAAAATAATAATCACTCAAAACCAGCTCAGCTGGCTAGGACATGAGATCAGACTCCCAAAGTAACTGTTCTACTCAGAATTCCGTCACGGCAGGAGACTCCCAGGAGGACACTGGAAACGCTTTAGGGATATCCTTACAGCATCCCTCAAGAGGTCAAAAATCCCCACCGACCCTTGGGAGACCTAGGCTTATGACCGACCAAAATGGAGAAGGTTGATTCGGGAAGGAGCTGAACACGTCAAAAGACTTGGTTGGGAGCACGCAAAGGTGAGGTTGCAGCATCAGGGAGTGTGCAAACCTCTAAACAACCCAGCGACCCAACCCTTCAAGACAGCCTGCCTCAGTTATGACTGAGTCTGCAGATCACATATCTGACTTATTAGCCATTTGGAACCCATCTAACCAGAGTGGAAGCAAGTCATCCTTGATCCCAAGGAACTACCTAAAATGAAATATGTATTAGCTCTTATAGCAGCAGTAGATGCAAATATCCAGAAATAGTGCACCAGCTTCCTTGCCTCCATAGCACGTACAAATTCATACAGACACATATATCAAATATTAGTAAAATGGCCTTATGTTACATTTCCCCTAGCAGTGGGACTGGCCCTGATCTACATTGTGATATATATATTGGCTTTGTTTAAAACCATGAATGTCTGACAGTTCTTCGTAAGAATCATTAATCTCTGTTTCACTAAAATGCTGTATGTTGTCTTCCTCCTGGCCTTTTTGAAATAAGGCCCATAACAGTGTCTTATGATGGTTATCATTCTGTTTGATGTCAGAATAGATGCAGATCCAAGACACTGACAGGGTTTCATACCATTGCTTTCATCTTCTGCAGCCTAAAGGTGCCAACTGATAAATCATCCAGTGATTCATTAAATATAGTGGCATATTTAGGTGCAACCCAACACCAAACATAAGTATTTATATGTCGCATTATTCTCTATGTGATGCACCAGATGTTGCTATGGTTCAGTCTATTAGGAACAACATCCCCTTCAGTGGATATTGAGTAAACCGCTTATCATTATTTCTTCCAGGTAAATGAGGTTGACATTGCATTGTCGGGTTTGAACATTTAAGGGCAAAATTCTAACTGGCCCGCTATTCTTGAAAATGGAACGTGAAATAGGCATCACTTCCCCCTTGCTTTTTGCTGTTTCCCACACAAGGACAATTAATATTTAAAGTGCTGGTGGCACGCACAGAAGTCATGCATGGCCACAAGGCAGGAGAAGATTTCAGAGGTGAAATGTTCCATTAACTGGCACAGCAGCAGTTACAGCCAGGTTATGAAAGAGCCTCCCAGATAAGCAGTGAGGCTCATCATCAGGGCCATAACTTTCTGCCCAATATCATTATCATTAACCTAAGATTCATTGAGGGCACAAAGGTGGCATGGGTGTTTTTCAAATTTAAACTTCACTTGTAAATATTTCACATTACATTGGTTTCACTTTATTCATGTTGGCATCATCATTATTTATAGAGACTAGCTTAGTCAGAGAGCTAAATGTACTGGCAAGCCACATAATTGGCACACACTGATGGTTACGGGAGAGTTAGGGATGATTCTTTATTGTGGAAGAGACAATGTTGTGTTTTTGTGTTCACTCTTTACTGAATGTTCATGTTGGTGTCCAGTATTGTACTCATCACTCTGTGGGGCATGGCTGAACTTACAGGCTCAGCTGACCCTCCCTTTGTAAAGGACATTGTTCGATCTCAGCAGGGATAATTGAAATGTGTAAGTGAACTCAAAGCCCTGGAAGGACTCGCCAACCAAGAGCCTGTGGATAATAGACCCCTCCTTTAGGCCTCATATTTTCTTACTTTGACTGACTGTTCCCACCAACCCCTACAAAATTCGGGGCACTAGACCCTTCTGACTTCTACTGATCCCCCCACAATGCACCATCACTGGCGCATTCTTGCTGGCAGGTAGGAGTTCTAACTCTTAGGATCATAGAATCCCAACAGAAGGAGGCCATTTGGCCCATCGAGTCTGCACTGACCACAATCCCTCCCGGGCCCTATTCCCGTAACCCCACATATTTACCCTGCTAATCCACTGACACTAGGGTCAATTTAGCATGGCCAATCAACCTAACCCGCACATCTTTGGGTTAGGAAACTGGAGCACCCGGAGAAAACTCACACAGACACTGGCCGATGTGCAAACTCCACACAGACAGTGACCCGAGGCCGAAGTTGAACCCGGGTTAAGTTGTCATGTGATGATACACTGATGTAAGGTCATTAGAGTTCTTGTGGCACATCTGGGGGCTAGATATCTGGAGTCGACCTGCTTGAGCACTCGCCTCTACTCATTCCCAGAGTGCTCCTTGAGGGTCTCCTGATCCTCCCAGAGAATCAGGGTGAGCTCCTCCAACACATATATCTCCTGCACCTCATCAATCAGCCTGAAACACTTCCTCCAAAAGAGAAAATGCTGGAAAATCTCAGCAGGTTTAGCAGCATCTGTAAGGAGAGAAAAGAGCTGACGTTTCGAGTCCAGATGACCCTTTGTCAAAGCTAAAAGGCAGAAAAAGTGGGAGATATTTATACTGTCGGGTGAGGGAATGAAAGATGAGTCATAGCCACAAAAACAAGGGGAAAGGCTGCTAATGGCAGTTCATAGAGTCACTGAGGAAGGAAATATGGCTGTGGAAGCGAGTCTTGGTAAATAACTTGTCCAACACTCAGAGAGAAATGGAAAGCAGTGAAGATGGATAGGGCGGGAGAGACATACGGAAATCCTGTCAGGGAGAAGAGCAGTACTTCTTCAGGGTAGGCATTCCTGGAAGAGAAGTGGCAGTGAGTTAAACACTGGATAAAAGCAAATTACTGTGAATGCTGGAATCTGGACTGCCATTAGCAGCCTTTCCCCTGGTTTCTATGGCTATGACTCATCTTTCATTCCCTCACCCGACAGCATAAATATCTCCCACTTTCTCTGCCTTTTAGCTTTGACAAAGGGTCACCTGGATTCGAAACGTCAGCTCTTTACTCTCCTTATAGATGCTGCCAGACGTGCTGAGATTTTCCAGCATTTTCTCTTTCAGATTCCAGCATGCGCAGTAATTTGCTTTTATATTTATTTGAACACTTCCTGTCTGCACTGTTGTTCTAGTTTCTATGTTTCAAATTGCAGCAATATTTTCTAATGCAGCTGGTCTTTAAGAGGGTCAGACTGCCTTTCAGAAGAGTGGGCTGACTGTATTTCATGCTATTAGCAAAATGGTGCTTGGGCTGCTGCTGAAGGAGCAGCCAGGAGTGAGGCAGATACTTGTTCTCATACTGCAATCATAGTAATGAGGTGGAAGTGCTACAGTTACGCACTGCCCACTTCCTACAAAACCAGGTTGGGCAGACTGCACATCAAGGCCCCTGCAGTAGAAAAGAGCCAATGTTTAGCCTTAAGATTCAAGGTTCACCTCAACTGACATAACAGCTTGTTACAAACATAGCTGCTGATAGCTAACATGATTCAGTTACATTCTACTTAATTCCACTTATGCAGCTATCACTGACAAGGTTTGATTTGATTTAATTTATTATTGTCACATGTATTAATGTACAGTGAAAAGTATTATTTCCTGCACTCTACACAGGCAAAGTATACTATTCATAGAGAAGGAAAGGGGAGAGTGCAGAATGTAGTGCGGAGGATGCAGTGGACCATCGCAATCTTGCAAACTCACTCCCTGCTCTCGCTGGAGGGCTTCCTATGAGTTGTCAAGACAGGGGAACAATTTTTGAGCACTTTGATGGACTGCTCCAAGATGTTTCTGGTGTCTGTGTGGCTCACACAACCCGATGGCAGAGTGGATGTCATCAACCATGTGTTCAAAAGAAAGCCTTTGTTCTAGAGCAGCCACTCTCTGCTTCTCCATGGAAACTTGAACCTGGCCGTAATGGCTGACAGTCATAGCTAGGGTGTAGAGAAAGATCAACTTAATGCAAGGTAAGTCCATTCAAAAATCTGATGGCAGCAGGGAAGAAGCTATTCTTGAGTCGATTGGTACATGTCCTCAGATTTTTATATCTTTTTTCCATGGAAGAAGGTGGAAGAGAGTATGTCCGGGGTGCGTGGGATCCTTAATTATACTGGCTGCTTTTCCGAGGCAGCGGGAAGTGTAGATGGAGTCAATGGGTGGGAGGCTGGTTAGAGTGAAGGACTGGGCTTCGTTCGCAACCATTTTCAATTTCTTGCGGTCTTGGACAGAACAGGAGCCATACCAAGCTGTGATACAACCAGAAAGAATGCTTTCTATGGTGCATCTGTAAAAGCTGGTGAGAGTCGTAGCTGACATGCCAAATTTCCTTAGTCTTCTGAGAAAGTAGAGGCATTGGTGGGCTTTCTGAACTATAGTGTCGACATGGAGGGACCAGGACAGGTTGCTGGTGATGTGGACACCTAAAAACTTGAAGCTCTCGACCATTTCTACTTCGTCCCCATTGATGTAGACAGGGGCATGTTCTCCACTACGCTTCCTGAAGTCGATGACAATCTCCTTCATTTTGACATTGAGGGAGAGAATATTGTCGTCACATCAGTTCACCAGATTCTCTATCTCATTCCTGTACTCCATCTTGTCATTGTTTGAGATCTGATCCACTACAGTGGTGTGTGTCATCAGCAAACTTGAAAATCGATTTGGAGGGGAATTTGGCCACACAGTCATAGGTGTATAAGGAGTATCGTAAGGGGCTGAGGACACAGCCTTGTGGGGCACTGGTGTTGAGGATCATTGTGGATGAGATGTTGTTGCCTATCTTTACTGATTGCAGTCTGTGGGTTAGGAAGTTCAGGATCCAGTCGCAGAGTGAGAAGCCAAGCCTCAGGCCACAGAGTTTGGAGATGTGTTTTGTGGGAATAATGGTGTTGAAGGCTGAGCTGTAGTCGCTAAATAGGAGTCCGATATAGGTGTCTTTGGTATCTAGGTGTTCCAGGGTTAAGTGCAGGGCCAGGGAGATGGCGTCTGGTGTGGACCTCTTGCGGTGATAGGCGAACTGTAGTGGACCCAGGCAATCTGGGAGGTCCAAAGGTGGCATCCCTGATTGTTCAATGTTGATATGGCTGAATGGCTTGTTTGACCCTTTCAGAGGGAAGTTAAGAATTAGCAATGTTGGTGTGAGACTGGAGCAGCTGAAGACTGGAGTGGTGAGACATTTAACCAATAGGGATTTTAAAATAATCCAACTTTTCACTTTAAAAGTACAGTTTTTATTTAATCCATATTTTAGTTAAATGGAATTTAAATTCATGGACTGCTAGGGTGAGATTTGAACTCAATGCCAGGGTTACTAGGAGAGTCGCAAAATCACTATGCTACAGTATGCCATGTGCCCATTTACACCTTTGTTGTACAAGACCACTGATGTTCACAGTGTCTGGTTTTTCCAAAATCACATTTCCCATGGGACATTATACTGAGGTTACTTTTCAAAAAATTCCCCGGTATTTGCAACTATTTGTTTTGGGTGTTGCTTCTCCCAGCTGTTTAACTTTTACCGATTCCACAGCAGGAAAAAATTTGATGCATTTGGGTCAAATAATAACAAATCTTGAAGATTAACATTTACACATTCCTGTAGTGACTTAATAGGAAAGAGCACATGGGATCAACTGCAAAATTCACCTGCTTCAACTGTTAACAAAAATCAGCCACTTTAAGGCTTATGTTTGACAAGATAGGCATTCCTGTACATAATATTAATCATCACAATGCATTTGTGTCACAAATAATATCTGTACAATTATTGGAATGCTTCAGTTCAGCAGAACTGACCACATAATGAACTTCTGTGACAATGCTGCATGGCATCCACTCTGAGCTCTTAAGCTACATTACGACCTAGACTCTGAAGGCATCTCATGATGAAACATTAGTCCGACTTTCTCTGACCCTTCAGCTTGAAGTTTTTTGTGCTACAAAGTGCGAGAAGAGCAAGCAGAAGGCAACAGGGCATCTGGGACCTTGGCGAACATAAGTGCCGCCAATCCGCCAACCAACATGATTTAAGGATTGAGAAAGGAAAAGAAACAATGGAAAAGAAATGTGGTGAATTGGAGTCAACAAAGGCACGCACACAGAAATAAAAGGAAGGAAAACGATTGAATTAAAAAAAGAGAAAATGAAATAAAATGGAGAAGTAAGGAAAAGTAAAAACATTCCATATTTTAAAAATCTCAAAGCAATTTCGCACCTACAGGCATGATATTCCACAGTTTCAACTGTTCAATTTCTGGGGAGAAAAGGGCTGAATGGCATGGTAGGAGCATAAATCTCATAATTAAAATTTCCTTATACTGTTAAGTACCAGCCCTAATTTTCTGCGGCAAGTTTAATTTGTCCTTACAGTGAGTGGCCATTTTTGCATGCTTAATAGAGGAGCAGCATAAATTGTCCAGCAGTTCCTCACAATTTGCAGTTCATGGGGTATCTCTTCTTCACCAGAAGTAGTTGAGTCATTTACACATTAGTAACGGAGAACACATTAAATTTGCCATTATTGTGCTGGCAAATTCTGATCCATTATTATCAATTATTAGGCAATTGTCACTTGTATCATTTTTGAAGACATACTGAAATTTACTGTTGTTGAGATGAAGCCTTTACATCATATGCATTTTCAAAGAAGATTTGAAAAAGTGAATGAGTTTCAGGATTTTGCACTAGTTCAATGCCTACTTGATCAAATGGTCTACAGTAATGATTGGCTAGTTAAATTATTGGGTCCAACAGTTCCAGTTAGTGTTTGTCATCAGTATCTTTTTCTGGCAAATGTACCTGCAATAAATTATCAAGCACTTACTTCAGAGTATCAATCAAATGTTCCACTAGTTCATCCAAATAGCTCTATGCCATGAAGGAAGGCATTAAGGAAGACATTATTTATTGTCAAGTGCATTTCCAAGTTGCCACATTACATCTATTACTGATCTGAAGAGTAACATGCCCTTCATGCTGTCAGTTTTGTCAGTTGACCCTAACTCATCCTGAAGTTATCTGATTTTTGAGAGCTTAAGTTTTGTTACTTGTCCTTTCTCGAAGGGACCAAAACCTTTTTCTATAGTCCTCTAATCATGCTGTTTTTTGCTGATGTTAATACCTGTCTGCGTAAGGATGACAACTTGTATTTATATAGGACCATTAATGTGGGAAAACATTCCAAACAACTCCACAGGCATGTAATCAAACAAGAACTAACAGCAAGCCACAGCAGGAGATATTAAGCTCTTTGGACAGGTGACAAAAAGGACAGATTTTAACCTCCTTTCATTGGTAATCAATTCCCCTCACAATAAATGCTAACATCCTCTTAGCTTTCCTAATTACTTGCTGTACCTGTATACTAACTTTATGTGATTCATGTACGAGGACACCCAAATCCATCTGCACCTCAAACCTCTATAATCTCCAGAAGCATTACTGGAGATAAGTTATTTTTTTATTCTTCCTGACCAAATGGACAATTTTACATTTGTCCACATTATCCTCTATTTGCCAGATTTTTGCCCACTCACTTAATCTGTGTATGTTCTTTCATAGCCTCCTTACATCCTCTTTACAATTTACTTTCCTACCTATTTTTGTGTCATCCGCAAATTTAGCGACCATACCTACAGTCGTTTCATCCAAGTTAGTTATATAAATTGTAAAACGTTAATGCCACAGCACTGATCCCCATGGTTGTCACATCCTGCCAACAACAAAAAAAAACATTTATGCAACTCTCTATTTCCTAGGCAATCTTCAATCCATGCCAATATGTTACCCCTTACACCATGAGCTTTTATTTTATGCAATAAACTTTGACGTGGCACCTTATCAAATGCCTTCTGGAATCCCAAGTACAGTACATCCACTGGTTCCCCTTTATCCACAGCACATGTGACTCCTTCAAAGAACTCCAATAAATTGGTTCAACATGATTTCCCTTTCACAAAACCATGTTGACTCTGCCTGATTGTCTTGAACCTTTCCAGTGCCCTGATACAATATCTTTAATGATGGCTTCTTACATTTTTCCTGTGACAGATGTTTGGCTAATTGGCCTATAGTTTTCTGCTTTCTGTTTCCCTCACCTTTGAATAAGGGAGTTACATTTGCTGCCTTCCAATCTAATGGAACCTTCCCCAAATCTAGGGAATTTTTGAAAATTAACATCAATGCACCAACTATCGCAATAGTCACTTCTTTCAAGACCTTAGGGTGAAGTTCATCCAGACCCGGGGATTTGTCAGCCCGCAGACTCAACAATTTGCTCAATACCACTTCCCTGGTGATTGTAAATTTTCTGAGTTCCTCCCTCTCTTCCATTTCTTGATAAACAGTCATTTCTTGGATATTACTGGTGTCCTCCATAGTGAATGCAGATGCAAAATTCCAGTTCAATTCATCTGCCATAGCCCTACTTTCCATTCCCTGTCACCCAGACTCACTTTCTGTACAATGAATGGTCACTTTGTTAACTCTTTTCTTACTGAAATATCTATAACTAGGTGGGAACCATCAGCATATATGCAAAACATAATGTCATGTATTCCAGTGGTATCACCAAGAGGCAGCATGTGGAAGAGAAATAGGAGTAGGCCATAATAGATGCCTGGAACAAAGAGATAATTGCACTGAAGAACAAAGGGAAACATTACTGGAGATTCTCTGCCTACGACTAATGATGTGAATAAGGAACCAGCTGTGGGCAGCTAGATTTGGCAATAATTGGCTACGGTAGTTGTTTATCATATATGTTCAAGTTTGCTCCTGGACTTAGGGGAGTGGGTGTGGGGATTGTTTCAATGGGGGCATCCAAGGTGAGAGTGAGTCATTATTTTACTAGAAATAAGAGCATCGAAGGTGAGAGAGTGACTGAGGAGATTGACAGCTGCAGAAGTGTCATGGTGAAAAGAAGGTTAGGGATCTAGACACTTGGGGATTTGAGAGCCTTGGGAGATTGTGGCCGCGATTCCCCCATCGTGACCCGCAACTTTTCTGGCCGGTCGAGGTGGGAGATGCGCGTTGCCAACCTTGAACCGGGATTTGCGCATGCGCCAGGAACACATGCGCATCTCCCAGAGCCAGAGAACAGTCGCCGGTCAGACCACGCTGGAAACCGGCGGGAAGGCAGGTAAATAATTTGAATCTTTTGTAAATGTATTTTTAATATGTTTATTAGTTCACAACTCCACCAGGAGTACTTCATTCCAGCGGGGTTCAGTCTAGCTCTCCACGTTCGGGGAACTAGCGGGAGACCCTGCTGGAATGAAGGTGGGGCAATCGGGGTTCCCCCAGGATGTCGGGTGATGGAAGGTGGTGCCCCCTGGGCATGGGCTCCTTGGCACTGCCCATCGGGCATCAGGCAGTGCCAAGGGGACGGGGTCTATTGTGGGCGGGGCCTAGGGGCGATCGTGGGGGTTAGGGTCACGCTGTCGCTCTGTAGACAGGATCAGTCTGGGATGGAGTGGGGGGCAGCGATTGGGGCGGGCTGGGGGGGGAATGGTCTGCTGGGGTGGGGATTAGCAGGGGAGGATCTGACGGGGTGAGGGGGGTGGGGTGGTGGGCTGTGCATCGACTGCTCTGGGACGGGGGGGCGGGGTAAGGGGTCAGGGCTGGCCTGAGAATTGCTGTGGGGGCTGCAAACGGGCTGGAGGGGCAGCACTGCGGGGGTCCCGGGATGGCCAGCGATCGAGCTGGCCAGAAAATGGGGAGTCTGACAGATTGGCACCACTGCGCATGCGCAGAGTTCCAGAACTGTCAAATCTGGCGCAAATAGCACCCCCCCCCTCCCTCCCACCCCCGGGGTTTTCAATGAGATTCCCGACTGGGACCTCTGCAGTGTACAGAGTGCAGAGATTCAGGTGAGAAGCTGAACTGAGAAAAAAGTCAGGATTTAGAACAATTTTCCCACCAATTCAGAGCTTTTGGGAGAATCACCCCCTGTTTTTTTCTCTGGCAGAGGTGAGGGGCTGGGGTTGGGGTGGGGGTACGGGGTGTTGAAGGCTCCAAGCAAATGATGAAAGATGGCCTTGTTTGTGATTGAGACAATACGCATAGAGAAGTCATATGAGATGGCAAAATCAAGAGAGTGAGAATGAATATGAGTGGGAAACATCATACAGGGAAGAAGTAGATACTCTTCAAAAATAAACATATTTCTGCAATTCACATTTGAAACAAGATCCTCAAATTCACAATGTCTCTGGTCACTTGTTCTTTCAGATGCCTTTTTTCCCTTTTGTGAGCAATGCACCCCTTATTTTAATTTATTAGAGTTTATTTATTCGTGTCACAAGTAGGCTTACATTAACACTGCAATGAAGTTACTGTGAAAATCCCCTAGTCGCCACACTCCAGCGCCTGTTCGGGTACACTGAAGGAGAATTTAGCATGGCCAATGCACCGAACTAACACGTCTTTTCGGACTGTGGGAGGAAACCGGAGCACCCGGAGGAAACCCATGCACACACGGAGAGAATGTGCAGACTCCGTACAGAAAGCGACTGAAGCCGGGAATCGAACCCGGGTCCCTGGCGTTGTGAGGCAGCCGTGCTAACAACTGTGGCACCATGCCACCCATATCATGTCTACTAGAAGAGACATGCAGCAGCATAATGAAGACTCGGTCTGAAATTTTTCCTCTCCCACACTTGGTTTTCCTGAAATCCTTTCCGTACTTCCCTATACCTAAGGCTCAAATCAGGAATCAATGGCATATTGAACTGTCAACCCTTCACTCTATCAAAGTAGACACTGGTCCCCCAGCACATAGCCACCTTGTCATCTCCTAAAAATGTCTAAAATAATCTATGTGGAAAAGTATTCAAATATTTGTCTTCCATTTTCTGTTACCTGAATCTACTTGGGACTTCTGGAGCAAACTTTGCAAGGCACTTCATCAAACATGTTGATGAACTAGCTGAACAAAATTCTTCTGTGCCGAACTGTTACCAAAAAGCACTGGGGAGAAATTCCCATTTAGATTGCGTGAAGAACCCAATAAATATAAAATACAATTTTGAAAATATACATACAATAAAAGGTCCTATAAAAGTAAATGAGTAGCTATTAAGCATTCTTTTTTAATATATGTCAATGGAAATATTCAATAGTTCAATTGCACAATTGTCCAGCTACAGCGCAAAAATATAAGAATGACGGGAAAAAATTATTTTGCGCTACATCCAGAGTACTTTTTGGGGCTTAATCTAAACACATTTAATTTTTTCCCATCCTAAACCCATAACTTTCCATTTGTGTTTGCAATGGCTTGGATGGTGGGGATAGGTTTCTAACCTTGCTCACTTGGGTGGAGAAGCCTGGCCATTTGAAGTAGATCTAGGAAATTCAGCTGCACACACCACGCAATGGTACAGCCATGAAATAAAATGTTTGTGAACAGCAAATTGTGCTCACAAAGGACAAGGTTCCCGACTAACAGTGTTAGCTCACAAATCTTCCAGATAGATGATTGGAAAAGGCATTTATGGGGAAAAAGAAAATTTTAAACCCTTTATTGCGACCAACTAAGGGGGAGTCAGCTTACCTCTCCTGACACAGTGGCAATAGAAAAAAAACCCAGAGGAAGTGTGTGAGACACATACAAAGTAGTAGATATCTAGAATGCCCAACACAAAGAGAGATGCAAAGGGAAAGACAAAATAAAAGCTAGGTAGATAAACATAAAGAAAGAGAGGTTAAGAAAATGTGTTGTATGTAAACGATAACACAGATACAAACACAGCTATTGTGAGAAAGTATGAGAGGAAATAGAACGAAAGACTAGCAAAACTGAAAGATGTGCGAAGAAACAGAAAGCAAGTTAGGAACAATTAATATGAGATAAACAGAAGCACAATGACAGAAGAGATCATTTACTTTTTATTTTGTTGTTTAGTATTGGGAGATTAATAAGCATATCATATACCCTAGGTATAGTATGTATAAATAGAATGAGACAACTATTCACACCATAGGGCAGATTTTGTGTACCAGATGCACACGCTATGGATTTAAGTTTAGAGGTCAGTGAACACCTCAGGATTTTCCTGTCATCTAAAAAAATAAAGGGCAAATCCTGTGGGTGTCAGTGAATGTTGCACCTGAAGGAGTTCCTATTGGGAGAAGTTCCATGCTGGAGACAATTTTAGCTTCAGAGAGAATGAGCAAGAGTGATTCCTTGCTGCTTCCTTCAGCAGTGTTTCCAAATGGCATTTTTCACTCTTTCTGGTTTGGAAACACCATTCCTTAAAACTCCTGTCTGTATATTCCAAGAGGAAATTCGTTTAACATTTCTTGATGTCATTGATGCAGAACAAGTAATCACATTTTTGACTTTCCATCTCAGAAATTTTGACACATTTCAAGGTCGTAGAAACCAACAGGAGATTAGGTTATTTCATCCTCCACAGGGGATTTTAAATGTCGGTTAGATACCTGGTTGGTTAGCGATTTCCATTGTCTTGACAGATTACAGTAAGAAGTCTCACAACACCAGGTTAAAGACCAACAGGTTTATTTGGAATCGTGAGCTTTTGGAGTGCTGCTCATTCATCAGGTGAGTCAGTGAAGAAGGAGCAGTGCTCCAAAAGCTCGTGATTCCAAATAAACCTGTTGGACTTTAACCTGATGTTGTGAAACTTCTTACTGTGCCCATCCCAGTCCAGCGCCGGCATTTCCACATCGTGACAGATTACAGCTGATTAAAGTACAACACTTTGCATTTTTAATGCCTTCCATTCAAGAATCCTTTTTTGAAGTAGACCTTGACACCCCCAGGTGTGGAATTCCATGAACAACGTGTCAGCAGTAAATCCATACAGTGACTTATCGAAAAAAGGTCAACTTACAATTCTAGACATCAGGTGAATCATGGCAGCCATTTTTGGTCAGTGCCTATTCTTACATTTTTTAAAAGAGGTCTTCTCTACACAGTTCAGATTTGTTTTTGGATAGCTGATAAAGTTTTAGATACAACTCACTCTGTCACAATTTCCCGTCATCATGCCACTGTATGTTTGCTTCTCTTCTTGGGTATTTTTCTTCTTCTTTATCTTAGTTTTCATTGAAAGTTCCCGTTTCATATTCCATCAAATATCTGGAATTAAGAATCTACTGATGACCATGAAACAATTGTTGTTTGTCGGAAAAAACCCATCTGGTTCACTAATGTCCTTCAGGGAAGGAAATCTGCCGTGCTTACTTGGTCTGGCCTACATATGACTCCAGAGCCACAGCAATGTGGTTGACTCTCAACTACCCTCAGGCAACGAGGGATGGGCAATAAATGCTAGCCAGCCAGCGACGTCCAGGTCCCACGAATGAATAAAGGAAATTGCGATTGTGAGAAAGGTTACTGACACTAATCTTCCAATAGCTGCTGGAAAAATATTCTTTAAGCTCTCAGAGCAATGAACTGAACAATGGACTTGGTGTTGCTTCTGTTTGCGAGAATGGGAAGGCAGCAATATGAATTCAGAAGGAACGAGGATTTGGATCTTAATTGAGGGACAACAGAGGATGCAGAACAGGGTCTGCTGCTGGAGATAGGAAGTAGCTGAAACTTTGGACTTAACATTTGAGTTTGAGGGAGCAGGGAGGCTGGGGTGACAATAAGAGAAACAGGAGTTTCATTTATAGAGAGAGAATTAAAGAAGGGGATTGGTTATCTGAAACCATGTGAGCAATTACCACGGTGACCATGAAGCAATAAGGTTCTTGAGACAAAGACAACTGAGAGAGCTGGATGGTGTAAATAAGGCCTGACATAGTGAGGTCAGGTGACCAGGGACTACAAGCCATTGAGATGGAGAAGGGAATGGGACTTGGGATTTGAGAGCCCCTCGGAATGGGAAAGGGGATTGGAGCCATTCTATTGATATAATTGTTATGGATTTCCTCGACGTGGTAGCGTGGGCGAGTGGTCTGAGGTGCTGGATTTAGGCTCCAGTCTCTATGGAGGCGTGGTTTCAAATCCCACAACTTCCAAAATTTCTGGGCAGCACGGTGGCACAGTGGTTAGCACCGCTGCCTCACAGCGCCAGGGACCCGGGTTCAATTCAAGCCTCAGATCACTGTCTGTGTAATGAGTCATCATTAGCGAGGGAGGTGAGCAGGACAGAATTATAGGATGAAAAATCCTGAATGGCACACTGACCTCCATGTCAAAATTCCTGCATGCTGCAAGTGCACATTTGAGAAAATCCACCCAATGCTGTACAAAATGTATGTGTGGTCATCCTACAGCTTTTTCACCAGGGTGCCGATTTGGAACGATTCAGAATTGTCCATTGTGCACTCTTCTCCTTTGAGCATTGCCCCTGCTTTTTCTTCAACATCTGAAACAGTGGCAAATGTGGGAACAAATTAATTTCCTCGTCCTGGTGGGAGGTCCATTGTACAGCAATCAGCCGAGAAGCAAAAGATCAGCCGGATGAAATGCTGACAAGAAGATCATAAGACATTGGAGCAGAAGTAGGCCATTCAGCCCATCGAGTCTGCTTCACCATTCAATGAGACCATGGCTGATCTGATATGATAAGGACTACTTTACCAGTGTCGCACATTCTTAATAATTAGCTTGAATAGAATAATATTTTATATATTATACAGTCAGTTATATTAATATGGGAACATGTCTGCATTTGACTTGTAAGTAAAATGACAACTGAACTATCTAAGGTCCAATTTGTGCTATTCATATTAGCCAAGCTGAATCTTTTATTATCATGAATAATTATAATAAATAAAAATAGAAAACGCTAGAAAGACTCAGCAAGTCTGGCAGCATCTGTGGAGAGAAACTGAGTTAACGGGCTGAATTTTCCCAAACAATTACTAAGGGTGGAATTTTACCAAAAACTGGCAGAGTGGGATTTTAGGGCCTCACTCGAGCGAGACCGGAATTTCCCGCTCGAGGTAAACAGCCATTTCCGTTGTCCGCCCCTTGCCCGCTCCAATTCCATGGTGGGTGAGGTGGTAGAATTCTGGTGAGCGTGTTGTTTCTGGCGAGAAAACCAGTGTGTTTCTCTCCAGAGAAACAGGTCACTTTTCTCTTCAGATGTTACGACATTGCCTAAAAAAAATCAAGGGGATGTCTTTCACACTATCATGCAGGGGGTGCGAGGCCAAAACTTGCTGGCAAAACCCGCTGCACAGAGATCAGTGTACCATATTTAAAGGGTGACCCAATCCGAACCTGAGAAAATCTGCCTCCTTCCTCCACCAACCCCCCCCCCCCCCAACTCCCCACCGTCCCACAGCCCACCTTGGAGGTCTCAGGGGCTCCCCTTCCCGCTCCCGATCGGAATCAGCACTTCTCTTCCCCACCCCAAATCATCACGCCTTTCCCCCTGATCATTGGCCCCTCACCCTCTCCCGCACAACTGGAGTAAGCCAACCGCCCCCCCAGCTTCCCCAAACAGCTATCGCCAGCATTTCCTGATCCTCCATCCACTCCCGACCCACAACCAAATCTAAATGAATCCCCCCTCCTCCCATGAGGCTCCCACTGGGGCCTGCCCCTTGGCACAGGTTGGCATTGCCAGGTTGGTATTGCCAGGTTGGCACTGTCAGGTTTGCTGTGAGCATGGTGTCAACCTGGCAGTGCCAACCTGTGCCAGGGGCATTGCCAGGCTGCTGCCTGGCCATGTTCCTCTCTCCCAGGGGCTGTACTCTCCAGGGAGTCCCCCACAACAGGTGCACATCTGGATGAACCTGTTGGTAAACCGCGCCAGCGCTGTGTCAATATATGGTGGGGGGGTCAATAATTGGCAAGGAGGCGGATTAATGATATTGAAATGTATTCACATTCATGTAAAACAGGTTCACACCCATTCACATGGACAGCAAGCGTGGATTCAATCAACGTCGCCCCAAAGTGTCATTTTGTGTGAAAAAAACCGATGTGTAATTTTCCCCCACAGGGTGCGATCTTACGACCTCGAGGGACATAGAAACATAGAAACATAGAAACCCTACAGTGCAGAAGGAGGCCATTCGGCCCATCGAGTCTGCACCGACCACAATCCCACCCAGGCCCTACCCCCACATATTTACCCGCTAATCCCTCTAACCTACGCATCTCAGGACTCTAAGGGGCAATTTTTAACCTGGCCAATCAACCTAACCTGCACATCTTTGGACTGTGGGAGGAAACCGGAGCACCCGGAGGAAACCCACGCAGACACGAGGAGAATGTGCAAACTCCACACAGACAGTGACCCGAGCCGGGAATCGAACCCGGGACCCTGGAGCTGTGAAGCAGCAGTGCTAACCACTGTGCTACCGTGCCGCCGGACACGGGGACACCTGTTCCCAGTGGCAGTAACGGTCATGGCGGCCCTCAATGTCTACGCAATCGGGTCCTTCGGGGCCGCTGCAGGGAACCTCTGGGATTGCCCAGTCCTTGGTTCACAAGTGTGTCCATGAGGAGGCCCTGTACATCAATCTCGACATGGGCCAGGCCCAGCAGGAAGCTGGGCTGCAGGCTTCGCCGCGATGCCGAACGTGCGGGGGGCTAACGGCTGCACTCACGCCATCCTGCGGGCCCCAAACCTCTGACCCTGTGGTTTGTGAACAGAATGGGTTTCCATCCCTGAATATCCAGGTGGTCTATACGCACAGCATAGACATGGTGCACCTGTGTGTGCACACCACCCGCGGAGCGAGCACGATAGCTCCATTTTACAGAGCTCTGACATCCCCTGGTCTTCAAGGACCAGCCCAATTGCCGGGATGGCTCATGGGGGACAAGGGCTACCAGCTAAGGGCTTGGCTTTCCAATACAGTGGCGAGAGACCATGATGGAGACTCGTTATAATGAGGCCCACATTGCCACCCGATCCAACACTGAGCAGTGCATCGGCCTCCTGAAGATGTGGTTCTGCTGCCAGGAACCCCCCCCCTACCTGAGGGTCTACTGCATCATCATTGTCTGCTGCACACCCTGGGGAGACATCCTGCAGAAGGAGGAGGAGGAGAAGGAAGAGGAGGGCAACCAGGCAGACGTCCCTGAGGAACAGGAGGCCTGGATGTGGAGGAAGAGGCTGAGGAGGAGCCGGAGGATGGAGGAGAGGCAGCTGCAAATGTCCGGCTGGGCAGGACGGCGAGGGAGGCCCTCATCGCCACACGTCTAAGGGGCATGCAGTCCACCCGCTCCATTCTCAATCCCCTCCCCCCGAGAGCCTGAAACACCCCCCTGACCCGCCCCCCCACCCCCGCCACAACACTTGTCCATACCTCATGTCATGGGTTCCATTGAAATGAGGGTGATGGGCCTGGGTTGGCCGTGTCGGCGAGTTACTGGTCCAGGCAGGAGGGTGATGACAACTCGCCATGCGGTACACTGTGATGCAGCCCTGGTGCAGCACAAGCCTGATTCCCACCAGTTCTCTGACTGCACACGAGCACCTGGGCCCACATCTGCATGAGAGTCGGGGGCACCACCATCCAGTGCAATGCCCCAGGGTGGGGGGCTAGTTGGGGAGGGGCAGAGCCAGGGTCAGGTGTGTGCTGGGGATGCCATGCCAGGCTGTGTCACACTGTGTGCCTACAGGGCACAGACTGCTGAGACTGCTTGGGATGAGCACACCGGTTCCACACCAGTCAGGGGTCTGGTACAGGCACTAGGATGTGGGGATTGCATATTTGGTGGGCTGAAAGGCCTTTCCTTGGAAGAACGACACACTGAGCCCCTCTGCGTACAGTCAGGGTACGGTCATCCCTGGGAGTGAATTATAGACAGATTAGTCACAGCTATGGGGAGCAATAACATTTATTTGTGAGATTTAACATATCTACAGTATATGCCCAGAGGGTTATATGCAATATAACCCTCTCCCTAATGAAAGTGCCATCCTTCACCCGTGCCCTCTTGGTGACCCTACAACTTCCTAATGTTTTGCAGCCTACCCTAGGTGTCGTCCCCCACCGTCTCCGGCAGACCTCCATGTGCCCGAGGCCTTGGATATTCCCGCCTCCCCCCCGATATATATCAACGGCCATGTCATGCACACCAGAGAGTGACACAGAAGCCTCACCGCTAACTTGTCCCACCGAGGTGAAAGTATCTGCACTGGTGGATTGTGTGGTGGAAACCTGTGTCAAATGGATTGTGCTGGCCTCGGAGGATTCCATGGGGCCTTCCTCCGAGGTTTCCTCCGAGCTGTTGTGGGGCGTCTCAGTGGGAGAGGGGCACTGACGCCAGATTGGCCGGGTGCATTGGGGTCATCTCCTGCAACAAAGGTTACAAGATTCAAGGGAGGGACAGGTGTCTGGGCAGCATGCCACTTACTTGAGATGTGTCAAACGGATGAAGGCTTGGCAGACCTTGCTGCCACTCACAGTCCTGTCCTCTTTCTCCCTCGCCAGATCAAGGGCTCTCTCCTCAACGGGAGTGAGGAATTGTAGGTCAAGGACCCCACCTCCTGTTTTCTCCCACTCTCTCCTGTTTTGGGCCATCTTCTCCTGTGGGACAGATGGAAATGTCAAAAGCCCGATGGCTGGAAGGGCATGGGGTGTCAGGGTGTCGGGGGTGGGGGCAATCGGGTGGTGAATGTTGGGAGGCAGAGGTTGTGATGGGGGTGCTAGTGGGGGTGGAGGCATGTGCTGGGTGCTCAGGTGCTGGAAGGGCACGAGGTTTCAGGGGGTGGATTGCCATTTGCAGGCGTGACAGACGGGACCGATGCCAGGGATGGACGCCACCCTTGCTGCCCGAACGAGGTCATTTAGTTTCTCCCGGCACTGGCGATTGGCCCTCTGTGCCCCAGCCAGTGCACAGGCACTGACTGCCACCATCACTGCCTCCCAGACCTCATTGCCGGTGTAACCCCTGACTCATCATCCGTCTGGAGGGAAGAAAGTGTCTCACCTCTCCTCAGCTGTGTCCAGCAGACAGTGCAGCTCTCCCTCAGTGAATCTTGGGGCAGTTCTTCTGGGTGCCATCTTCCTGGTGTGACTGCCTGTGTGTCCATCATTAGCGCTTATATGCAGCTCTCTCTTTACAGGATTAACTTCTATTTGCCACTGTTCTGTCCATTTATACAGAGCTCCCCAGTGATTGGTGTGATTAACCAGAGCCATGGCAAGCAAATCAGAGAGAGGCTGCCACGAGTGCGGCGTTATTCTTGTGGCCATAAAATTTTTTGTCAATAAGGCTCAAGACTCAGTCAGAAATTACGCCAGAGCTATCGGCGCGAATCGTTCAATTTTTCTCACTGGAACCGATACGCTGCCAAATTCTGGTAAGATCGTCCCCTAGGATTTTAAAGATTGGGTAACTATTCAGGTTAGTAAATTGAAACTGTTCATTATCCTTGACCCCATATCACCGGCAGTGTGACGCCCCCAACGGCCCAGCCATGACAGCCCCCCTCCAGCCCCTCCAGCAGCCCCCCCCCCCCCCCCCCCACCGGCCCACCCCGATCTTCAACACCCCACCCTAGGGTTCCACCACTCCGCCCCCCTCGCCCCCACCAGCAGCCCCTATATCCTGCACGGAGCTGACAGTGCTGGAAATCTGGCGCTGGGAGAGGAGCTCAGGGCCGGACGCCCAGAATGGATCGTGCCAATCCGGCTCCACTTAAATCTCTCAGCCCGCTGCGCTAAAAGATTAACGCAGGGGGATGGGAGAATCACCCCCTATATATTCAGGCTGGTTCTCAGCTGTACAATCATCTGTCGTATGCATCCTTTTTCTGCTTTATCCTCTTTCATCATCCAGGGAATCCATGGCTTTATTTGCCCTGATTATCCCCCTCAGAAAAATGTACCTCAGCTGTACCTGAACCACATTCTCTTTAAAAGCAGTGATTTGTTTGATACCATTTCCTTTTAATATTTCTGTTGTGCTCAATTATTCGCTGTTTGATTATGTGTGTCGGTTAACTGCTCGCGGTATAAAATGAATCCTGGTATGGTCACTTAGAAAAAGAAACTAAACTGAGGTAAGCTGCTGTAAGCATGAGAAAGCAGACATTTTAAAGCATTTCAAAAAACTTCTGTACACACCCAGAAGCTGGTGTATCATCTCTGCACATCTCCGAAGCACAAAACATATCAGTTTCTGTTATATGAAAACAGCCCATATAAAAATGTTCCTTTTCGTCCTACCCTCCCCCATCTAACCAAGAAACTGTGATGCCACAGCTGGTAAGAGAGTGCAATGACAGCATTGCTGTGAAACAGAGACAATTTCTGTTATAAACGTGGACGTGGGATAGAAATAGGAATATAAAAATAAGGACAGGGTGTGTGACTTTAAAATAAAGACTGAATTATGGATGACATCCCCTATTTTTTAATACCCCTTCACTTTAGGTACCATTCCATTTTGTTTGTCCTCTGAGCAGTATAATTAAGTGGAGATTCCGGCATCTCCCAACTGGGTGGAGGAAAAAAATCCATGAAGTATTTGTTAGGCCACTTTCTAGTGGCTAACTGCAAGGATATATTTATTGGAATAGCCCATGAACAGAGTTAGTGCCCATTCTTACGCTTGAGGAATCAGACCGAGCAGGTGAAGAAAATGGAAGTATAAAAGTTTCTTTTATTCATTCGTGGGCCATGGGCATCGCTGGTTGGCCAGCATTTATTGCCCATTCCTAGTTGCCCTTGTTCAGAGGGCTGTAGCTCTGGAGTCACATGTAGGCTAGACCAGGTAAGGATGGCAGATTTCCTTCCCTAAAGGACATTAGCGAACCAGATTTCTGACAATCGACAATGGTTTCATGATCATCAGTAGATTCTTAATTCCAGATATTTTGTTTTTATTAAATCCAAGTTCTGCCATGGCAGGATTCGAACCTGGGCCACCAGAACATTAGCTGAGTTTCTGAATTAATAATCTACCAATAATACCACTAGGCCATCACCTAGTACCTAGTACAGAGAAATGTACCTTTACACAGAAAATTAAAGGAAAATCTATACTTTTCTGGACAATCAGGTGAATTCATTGAAAATACACAATGTGTGTGAGGAGACGTTATTCAGAGGCCTAGCACAAAGCTCCTGAGTTTCCTGAATAGATGAAGGCAGCATGCAATATGTTATTGTTTCAAACTCATCCGAAAACTCAGGATTCAATCCCAAGGCAGGAATTCTCTGGCCGTTCACGCCAGCAGGATTCTCCAGTCCCACTGTCAGCGCACCCATGCCCGTGGGTTTCCTGCCGGCGTAGGGTGACATCACTGGGAATTCCCATTGACAGTGGTGGGACCAGAGAATCTCACTGCTAGCAAACAATGTGCCACCTCCCTCCAGCGGGAAACACGTGGCTGGAAGGCGGGAGAATCTCACCCCAATTCTCTGCTGAATTAGCTGGTCTCAGGTGGGATGTTATGGTTGACCTCAGTACCCTCACCGAAGGAGTCAGCCAAAATTCTGACCCCTGCAGGGAAGTATGTGAATGTCAGCTGGGCAAAGAATAGACCTCACTGCATTGCAGTGACCAAATTGTGACCAGATTGTGACCAAATATCCTGCCCTACATCCCCTTTCCGCCCTAACATGAAAGATATCCACTTGGCCAATGGATTGGAGGGTTGCCACTACCTGCGGAATAGTCCAATGGTCAGAATTTCCAGTTGAAAAAGGAAGGGAACATGTGAGGAATTAGTTTTGACAATTCATATTTCTGTGTTGATTTATTTCACATAATTTGTGCGCGTCAAATTGGCTGCGGAGAGTAGCA
Organism: Mustelus asterias; assembly: GCF_964213995.1. Taxonomy (NCBI): domain Eukaryota; kingdom Metazoa; phylum Chordata; class Chondrichthyes; order Carcharhiniformes; family Triakidae; genus Mustelus; species Mustelus asterias. Next base: position 108,187,318 of record NC_135802.1, read on the forward strand.
TTCCAAAAATTATATAGATTAAAGCTCTTGTGTGGCATTTAAGATCTGATTTTATAGAAAGGTTGAGCTAATTCTATCTCAACCATCAATGCCAACGCCAAGGGGGAAAAAAACAAATAACAAGATGACAGTATGTGACTGGAACACAAAAAGTATGACACATCATCTAAAAACCATTCCCTAGATGGAGATTGACAGTCCCTTTAATGTGGAATAAAACAGCTGGGATGAAAAGTGTCTTTGAGTACATGCGCCTTGAGTCCTGATTGACAGAGCCTCTGTGAAGCTCTCTGTGTTTGCATGCATTTTCATCAGACCTGGATGATAGAATGACAGATACTGTGAAAATATTTCAAGCATTTTGCATTGGAGGAAAGATCATAAAACTCACTAATTGGTGTTTAGGCAGACACTGCAGATAGATGTGCAGTTGAGATGTCTTAACAGCGAGATTAGATAAACGTAGCTCATAGCTTCATATTAATATTGAAAGGCTGAAAGCAAAGACGGAGTAAATTGGGGCTATTGCAGGGTGAATCTGTGATTGAACATGGGGGGACTGAAGGGAATTCCTTTTTCAAATATGTGTTTGGTCATACCTGTTTATCGTTTTGTTTATTTGTAATAAATCTGTGGATCGTACTAGGTGATATAAAACTGTTCTAGAGCTGCAGTGGTAGAAAAATGCCCTAAATGGCTGTACATCCATCTATTGAGCTACATTACAGCTCACTTCCCAGCAATGCATCATATCAGATGACAGAAACTGTCAATGTAATTTCTGTGTAAAACAATTGGCGCAATAAAAATATTTTTGTAATCTCTATTTCAACAAAGGAACAAATCAAATGCTCCTTTTGTTTCAATGTACATATAATTAAAAATATATTAAATTGAAATAATTAGTTTACAAGCATTGGCTTATTTTTCTGTATACTGTTGGTATACACCTTCCATTCGCTAACATTCCTGCCAGCACTGTGTGTGTGTGAGTGTGTGTGTGAGTGTGTGTGAGTGTGCGTGTGTGTGTGTGTGCATGTAGAGGAGAGAGGAGTACATATGTGTTGGAGGGTACAATATAATACATATGTGTGCATAGAAGTAGGATATAGTAGGTCTATGAATCTGCATACATGATTCAATGTAACATAACCTTGCCTTCATGTTTAGAAATAATGCAGAGAGTTGCCATCCTCACTGCCTGGTAGGGTTTCCAATGGCTCTTTCAGTGGGCAGGTGACCTGCACCAACAGATTATCCACCCACTACCACCCCCCACGCCACCACCAACCTCCCTTCACCCCCCCACCAACCTCCCTCCATCCCCACCCCCACCAACCTCCCTCCATTCCCCCACCAACCTTCTTCCATCCCCACCCTCTCCCCCAATAACCTCCCTCCTTCCCCCCTGCTCGCCAACCTCCCTCCATCCTTCCCCATTGCCAACATCCCTCCATTCGTCCCCCACCAACCTCCCTCCATCCCTCCCCTGTGAACATCCCTCCATCCCTCCCCATCCCCACCAACCTCCCTCCATCCCTCCCCCCTCCCTCACCAACCTTCCTCCATCACTCCCCCTCCCCCAACAACTTCCCTTCATCCCTCCCCCTCACCAACCTCCCTCCATCACTCCCCCTCCCCCAACAACTTCCCTTCATCCCTCCCCCTCACCAACCTCCCTCCATCACTCCCCCTCCCCAACAACCTCCCTTCATCCCTCCCCCTTCCTCACCAACCTCCCTCCATCCCTCCCCCAACAATTTCCCTTCATCCCTCCCCCTCACCAACCTCCCTCCATCATTCCCCCTCCCCCAACAACTTCCCTTCATCCCTCCCCCTCACCAACCACCCTCCATCACTCCCCCTCCCCCAACAACCTCCCCCTCCCTCGCCAACCTCGCTCCATCCCTCCCCCTCAGCAACCTTGCTCCATTTACCAGATTCCAGTCACCAATGCTCCAGAAATGTTCAGGTGTTTACAGGAATTAATGACTAATCTCCCGGACTTTAATGTGAGGAAACAGGAAAAATCATAAATACATTTGAAACATCCTTTTTTTATATATTTCTTTGTAAACATTTGTTTAATACATATAGAAATATTTGAAATAGAAGGAAAGACTGTATGACATTGTGGTTATAGGTGGCAGGTCATTTGATGGAACCTTTATGAATACACACAGTTAAAGCTGGCTGCCCCACCCTAGGTAGTGAAGATAAAATTCATCCCAAAGAATAAAAAGATTCTATCTGTCCCTCCTGCTACTGTTCCAGGATAATATAGTAACTTATGTTCCCTTTGGTTATTAGAAAGTTATGTTGCATTGAAGTGGGGCTTGATGCTGCAAATGAAAACAGTAACCAATCCCATTGTCATTGCTGTGGAGGCCATATGTTGACCAGAGAAAGTAACTAAAAATTGCTGAAATTTTTCCTCAGCCTGAACATACTTTAGGCTCCCCTTGATGTGGGAGGACACCATGCAGTGATCCACTATGTTGTGGCATTATGGGCATGGGCACCCATCCAATTATGAGATGGTACAGGGAAAGCAGCAGATCAAAGTAATCAGTTAAAGTTCACCCCTACCCTCTCTACACTTCCAACAACACGAACCCGGGTCCCTGGCGCTGTGAGGTAACAGTGCGAACCATTGTGCCACCATGCAGCCCCTAACTCTGGAGCATTCTATCCTCAAGTCTTTTCAAATGTGAATAACCTGTGTTCTCTCCTAATGGGTGGCACAGTGGTTAGCACTGCCACCTCACAGTACCGGGGACCTGGGTTTGATTCCATCTTTGAGTGATTGTCTGTGTGGAGTTTGCATGTTCTCCCCGTGTCTGCGAGGGTTTCCTCCAGGTGCTCCAGTTTCCTGCCACAGTCCAAAGATGGGCAGGTTAGGTGGATTGGACATGTTAAATTGCCCCTTACTGTCCAAAGGTGTGTGGGTTATGTGGATTGGCCATAGCAAATGTGTGGAGATACAGGGATAGGGCAGAAGGGAAGGGCCTGGATGGAATGTTCTTTCGGAGAGTCAGTGCAGACATGATGGGCTGAATGGCCTCTTTCTGCATTGTAGGGATTCATGTCGGAGTTTCCTCTTTTGTGTGTTATTCCCATTCTTCCTTTTTATTGTGCTTTTTCATGCTTATCAGGTAGGAGAATGTCAATGTTACCTTGAGGGATAAATGAATGCATTTTCAATGTGATAAAGCAAGCAGAGGTTAGTCAGTTCTGAAGTAATGCTTATACCCAAAAAATGTGGTTCTATTCCAACTTGAGCTTGCTTTTCCTCATTCCCTCTATCCATCATTGATCTGAAATTACCCATTTAATACCAAGTTTTTCTCTGAACCTTGCCAGTCAGGGTTGGAGTTGAAAGAAAGCCCCAGAGCTGAAAGAACAGTACACTAGCCCGTACTTAGCTTCCAGTTCACTCACCCTTTTTTTTAAAAAGTTGCATTCAGACAGCCTTTGTAGAGCATCATTTCCTGCTTTTCCTCCCTATATCCTCAATAGCTGTACTTGTATTCAGTAATTGTTATATTGTCTCTGGAATTTACCACGAAGGCCTCAGTTTTAACAAACCAAATAACAAGCTTAACCAAGTGGAAATGAGTAAAGCCAACTTGCCTCCCTTGGTGAAACCAGGACAACTCTCTTGTCTGAGCACATTTTCATATTGATGTATACATTAGAAATGACAAATGGAAACTGATCATATTAAAGCAGCAGTAGTCTCAAATCCCTGTCAAGCTATTTATAGTCTAAATTAAACCATCTAATCCAAAGCACAGTTATGTCAGTAGGCTGTATTTAGGGAGTATGGTTAAATAAAATCTATCTTCTGCTCAGGTGATAAACATGAATGTTAAGGACTTCACGTTTAATGGTTTGTTTCAGAATTTACAACCACTGAGAAACTAAACACAGTAAACATCAGACAGACAATCGCAAGGAGAAATAAATTATAAATTATTGTAACTGAAAGGACATAGACAATGAATTATGCAATATTATGTATGTTCCCAGCTTCGTAATGTAACAGTTACAAAGAGTAATTTTGGCCGGCGTTGCCTTTTGATAGCAATACTGAAAAACAAATGCTGGTAAGCAGCACTTGCATAAGATATATTAAGAGTTTGTTTTCTACTGCATTATCTTGGGGCAACTAAAAATTATGAAATATCATTTACAGAGTTGAGGGTGTTTATACATTGTCCTACACTGTCAGAATTAACGGTTCAGCACAGATTTAAAATGTGATATTGTCTTTCTTAGCAACCAATAAAAGAAGTTTTCTTCGCAGATGCAGCATTTTAGCATTTGCAGCATTTTCCGTTTTTGCTTCAGATTTCCAGCATCTTTGTTGTTTGCCTAAAAGTTTTAAAAGAAGCCGGGTCCCCATAACATTAGCTGAGCTTCTGGATTAATAGTCTAGCGATAATACCACAAGGCCATTGACTCCCCTTAAACTACCAGATACCCTGCTGTCTGCTCTTTGCTGACCCTAATGTTGACCTACTGTGAGGTACAAAAGATACTCTTTGGGTGACTTTCCCACTGGAACCGACCCCACCCCTTTAAAGGATGATGTCCCGCCTCCAAGAGCTACCAGCCAATCGGACGGCCGGCAGCTCCCCAGTCCTAGCAGCATCATCAGGAGCAGTGGCCAGCGATGGGACTGCAGGAGGCCATCATGAAAGAGACCCAGGAATTAAGGGCCTCAACTGACCGAAGAGCAGGTTATCTGCAACCTTCCCTGCCACTGGTAAAATACCAATGGCAGCAGGAAGAGGATAGGAATGCCACACATCGCCTTCTCACCCAACTCCCTAGGGCTCCATTAAACCATTGCAATTGGTTCAGGTAGAAAATTAAGTGCCACTATTGCACAGTGGCAGCCCTTAAAAAAAACCACAGTGTTGTTCTTCCACAATATCTCCTTGTTTTATTCTGACTTGAACATGCAAATATCAATATATTCTCTTAATGTGATAAATGTAGCATTCCATCATTTTATTATGATGGAGGTAGGGCTGATGGCAATACAACGCAAGACTGCTGCATAAATAAGACAATTAAAAAGAGATACATTATAGCATGGTCCATTGAAGTATGAAAAATCTTGCATTTAGATATCGCCTTGTCGATCTTCTGCTTGTCCCTCGACGCTTGATCAGGAGTCAATTACTTTTTGGTGTGCAATCATCATTAAGGTGTAAAGCAAACATGACAGTAAATATGCACAGGAAGATGCCAAAACAGCAAATTAGATATATAACCAGTTAATTTGTTTAGAACGGAACACCAGAAGAACTGCCCTATTCTGCCTCAAATAATACCAGGGATTCTTTTATGTTTATCCAAATAGACTATCAAGAACTTTGATTTTCTAGTCTCACCCAAAATATGGCATACCTGACAATGCAGCACTAGATAATGTGCTCAAGTCCTGGAAAGGGGTTTAAACCCATGGCCTCTTGATTCAGGAGTGAGAGCTCTATCACTCAGCAAGCTAGTGATAGTGGAGCTAGTAATGATAGTGTTGGACTAACCTGTGTGGCTGGGTCATAGAACCCCTACAGTACAGAAGGAGGCCATTTGGCCCTTTGAATCTGTACCGACCACAATCCCACACAGGCCCTATTCCCGTAACTCCACACATTTACTCTGCTAATCCCCCTGACACTGGAGTCAATTTATCCTGGCCAATCAACCTAACCCGCACATCTTTGGACTGTGGGAGGAAACCCACACAGACACAGGGAGAAAGTGCAAATTCCACACAGACAGTGACCTGTGGCCAGAATTGAACCTGGGTCCCTGGCACTGTGAGGCAGCAGTGCTAACCACTGTGCCACCGTGCTGTCCAGGGTCAAGTAGCCAATCACTTGTTTCAAGTGCACAAAAATAGAAACTGCTGGAAAATCTTAGCGGCTCTGACAGAGAGAGAATAGAGCCAATATTTCAAGTCAGGATGACAGTCGAAATATTGGCTCTATTCTCTCTCCACAGATGCTGTCAGACCTTCTGAGATTTTCCAGCATTTTCTGTTTTTGTTTCAGATTCCAGCATCCACAGTAATTTGCTCTTCCACTTGTTTAAAGTACCGGGGAACAAATTTGACTCCCAGGGCTGCTCACATTGTTCAGCTGTTTTTTGGTTGAATTGGTGAGTTGTCTTCTGGAACACTGAATGGAGAACAATATGATTGCAATGGGTTTCATTCTGTGTTGATTGAGAGTCAAAATCCACCCTTTGCCGTTTTATTCCCTTATACTCTGCTCCCATTATGAATGGCGATTCAGGATTGTGAAAATACTGGCAGCTGGCAAGTACTCTCTCCGACATGCTGGAGTTATGTTATGGTGAATGGCCTGCGAGGGAAGTAAAAGAGAGCGGGCATGGTTAAAAAAACACCAACTTCCATAAAACAAATAATTGCAACTAATGGGAACTGAGGCCACACTACACACTCCTCAGTGTGTAATCTGCTAGTGCACATATCTCTCAACAAACAGAGCTGTATGATATAGCTATAATTCTCTTTGTGCAGGCATGCTACCAGAATGATTTGATCAGACCAATTCCTTTGCATAATCCAGGGTTTGCATGAACACAGGGGAATCACTAGTAAATGGGTTGTGCCAACTTGCGAGGACAGTGCCAAATGATAAACAACTATCACCAACATGATTTCGTATCAGTAGGACAAAATGGAAGTTTTTATGTGACCACTGGGTAGTACTCATAATGGACATTCCAGGACTCATCTTGTGTAAATAGCTCTGTCAGGACTGGAAGGCAATGGCAAGCAGAGGAAAGAGACAGCAGGGGATCCATGGCAGAAATCATTCCAATGTCAAGGCAACACAAACATAGCAGGTCCCTATTTGGCAATTTGAAGAGGTGACAGCTCCAGGTAATAGCAATGATACAATTAGGAGCATAGCTAAACACGGCAATGTTTCCGAGAGAGCTTTTTTTTATTGTAATGTGAACATAGTGCATTGATAACTATGCACTTTCAATATTTAATATTCTGTGGAACTGCTCCGATAGAATGGCTGCATTTTCATAAGCTTTTTTGTCTTAAGTGAGCAAAAACAAAGATATTCTGGTTACTAAAATGTCATACAAATCACCTCAGTCATCATCAGTTCAGTGGGGGTTTTTTAATTCAGTTTATTTCTGTGTCGCTGAAAACTCCAATTACAGAACCTGCAGTGGAACCCTGGTGAGCATGTCTGAATGTGAAGAACATATCAACACAGGGAAAAAAATTCAGTTTCATGTCAAAATACCTTCATATTCAGTAATAAGTCTTCAAACAAAGCCATAGATTACTTGGGTTATTGTCATAATTTTGTTAGATAACAAGGCTTCCTCGTATTAAGATATTCTGACTCCTTTTCCTTCTCTTCCCCTTCTATTTAATTCTGGGACAGTATTCCCTAAGTACAATCATCTTCAAAATTTGCAAATGCTGTAATCAAGAAACAATTAGAATAATTTAACCATGAAAATTCACCTTATGGTCTGTTATGTATGACATTTCCATTTGTAAAATGATTCTTTTCTTGTGTATTTGAAATGGTCCGTGCTGTTTTTTAACAGTTTCCTTTGTCTTGTTTTTTTTTCTCTCTTTCTATTCCTGTCCAACTGCACTCTGTTAAACCAGAGACTTTGCTGGGTCATTTACCCTGTATAAATTCAGCTATTTAAAAATGTTGTGTAAATGAGAAATAGCTGATAAATTGAAAATACATATATTTATTTAAAGAACAAAAAAAAACCCATTGAAGCAGACTTCTGAACTGCTTCTCTGTTGCACTGATGTATCATCACCCATAGTCTTATGTGTTGCATATCTGTCTTCCTGCAGTCCAGTGTTACTTACAGTTATTTAACTACCTTGTCTTCACCAAGAGACCAGGTTGCCATGCACTTTCACTTCAGGCATTCATCACCAAGGTCAAAAGGTGAATATTGTAATCTATTACACCACAAGAAACCTAATGAAAAGCCCCATCATTATCCAATTTAAAAGAAGGCATGTAAAAAGACCGCACTATAATTCAAATTGTTTTGTTTCCCTGAAGCTAAATTTGCTATGTGATTGACACCTCTTGATGATAATACTTATTGATATGGTGATGTTAATTGTGCAGATATTTGAGCAACCCCATATTCTTGAGGTAAATGCATGTTCTTAACCTAAGTCTGAACCTGATTTTGAAATGTGATTCAGGGATGAGGTAGATACAGATAATTGAACACGAGAGGATTTTCAGTCTTATACAGTGGAATGGAAATAACAATATATTCTGAATCTATTAAGCTACCAATTCTCCAGTCTCCTGAACCCTCTGTAGACGATGGTCTATATGTCACAATCAAAAGAAAATGCTCCTTTCTTTTTTGATTCTACAATGCATCTTTGCTGTCCCCTATTAGCTGCACTTTGTATGCTGTAAAGGTTTGAGTTCTTTGACTGCCTCTTTTACCTGCCTCTGCAAAAGTGGCTTACTACACAATAGCTAGAATTTCTGAGGTCAATCAATAAGCACCTCTTTTATTGTACATAACAATCAAATCTACTCAAATGCAAATTGGATACGGGGAAATATCTAGGCAAAGTTCTGTAATCAATTTACAATTTGTTTGTGATTTAAGACCCTGTTCAAAGATGTCTGTAGTTTTTAAAATAACTTTTCCATAATTTATTTTTTTCTGAAAATATACTACATACCTCAAACTGCATTTTTTCCAAGTGTTGTTGAAACTGGCTTTGCTGTTTTACAACCATGCTATACCTGAAACAAGTATTGACAATCCTTCAGGATTTTCTAGTTACAGTATTAGATGTTTTTGCACTATTGACATTTGTTACATTGTTGCTATTCCTGGAAGTAAGATGCATTTCACATCGAGAACCACAATAATGTCTTTATTCTCTTGCACAGGGCACAAGGGGTTGAATGGCCTCTTTATGTGCTGTATGGTTCTATGATTCTTGAAGTTACCAAATTCCAAGGCCGTGTCTTTAACTAAGCCGACCTCTAGTTGCACAATAATAGTAAAACTACCACAAAGATTTTGCCCTGGAATAGTCAAGTTCAGATGCCAAACGCACATGAACTGAACTGGATGTAAGGTATCAAGTTAAAAACAACATCATGGCCAGATCAACACAAGACTCCAGGTGAAGACTTTGTGCCTGGAAAGAGCTCGGAAAGGAGGGGTAGGGGGAATACAAGAGGTCCATGTCAATTATGCAATTAACTGGCATTTGGAGGTCTGATTTCAGCTCCAGCCTCTCAAGGCTCCTGGCATCTTTTCTTTTGGCAAGGGCAGCAGTCACCCGAGAAAGGCATTGCAATGCCACCTATGTCATCTTGGTAATTGAAATGAACTTGAGGGAAAAAAAAGATTGATGTTACTGTGACTATTACAAGTACAGACCTTGGCATTTGACAGTCGGACTCCACTGAGCTTATCACGGAGGTTTTAGCATAGTCTATATTTGGAAAATATATAGCAGCCTTTTGAGGTGACCATCCTTCAACACTCTTCATTTTAATCACATTAACCATTTGATAACACCGACCAAGGGAACATATTGTAAAAGATAAACCTAGAACTATTAGCAAATAAAGAAACAGGGACAAAGTGAACATTTATTTATTACGCATACACTGTACTATCATAGCAGATACAGGCTAAACAAAAATCTTTGTTTTCAGTTTATAAAGGATACAAACAAACCTTGTTCTAAAATAATTTCCACAACAGTTAACTAAGACATATTAGACGATAAGGGTGAACTGCCTCTTGGTAATATTAATAAAAAATTCAGAACTATTCTAGTTCTGCCGAACATTATCGACAGGAAGGATTGAATTCCTGAGATGTGTTCTGTGGGGATGAAGCAGCACTAGAATCTACTGCTGATGATTCATAGTCCTTTTTGCATTAAAAAAAATCAAGTATCCAATCATTCGAATTAAGCAATATATATAGCACAGCAAAGTGGAAACTTGGTGCTTAAAATTGAATTCTCCCACCATTTGAAATAAGTGACTTTGAATTAAAATGACAAACTAGTAAAAAAAAGCATTTGGAAAGCAGTCCAGAAACTAAATCATTCTAGTAATCAGTGATTACCAAAGCATTTTTATTGTACTTCAAACCATCCGGGCAGCTATCCAATCAGGGAGAAATTTGTGACAATAACATTTCCCCTATTATATGGAAGGTTTCTCGAGCATGTCTTACCTTGGGGTAAGGATTCCTGAGCTCGCTATTTGTTGGAACGTTATTAATGTGCAGGAGAAGATTTCCTCTGTTTAGTATTTCTAACGAAATGATGAATACATTCATTTTGAATGTGTTTACAACTTCACAAGAAACACCAGAATGCATTTAGATTGTTAAGCGTAGCAACCAGATGAATTCTTACTCCTGTTATTTTAGTAATTTTTAGGTTTTTTTTAGTATTTCTAACGAAATGATAAATATATTCATTTTGAAATGGCAGCTTCACAAGAAACACCTGAATGCATTTAGATTGTTGTTAAGCGTAGCAATTCTTACTCCTGTTTTTTTCTCTAATTTAAGTATGATAGGCCTTTGTCCTCCAAAATGTAATCAATATGATCCTATCAGATTTGACAGGAGTTGAAGATTACTGTAATTAAGTTTCCTGCTAATTGCTCTTTTGCTGTTCTGCAAAGCCTTGTGAATACTATTTGCATATTAATCTATAGGGGTGTGCCTCCACATAAGTGCCAAAAGCACTGTTTAAACAAATACATAAACAGAAAGCATTTTCTACAGTGATCACCATGCCTCAACAAAATCAGAATAAAACAAGAAGAGCAAATTAAATATTACTGGAATGATAAGAATTTTGCAGATTTACCAAGATGTTGTAAATAGGAATCTTAGTATAGGCAGAACTATTCCTGTTGTACGCTCGTCCAGAAGAATTGTTCTATTTGTCAGTACTGAAGTAGGAATATTCAGTATTTTCGTAAATGAACAAATACTGCTCTCATTACTGGTGGCCGTGAACAATCCTGCCGTGAGATTGAAAGATGTCCACCCGTATGTTTTGCCTTTACATTTCTTTCCCATTTCTAAAGTGTGCACAAGGTCTCAACCAGTAAGAAATGATTCATTACGTGATAAAACATATCCATCATATATAAATAGTTATAAGAATGCATACACCCTATAAATTGTTACAGTGAGTGTGTCAACATATTTGAGTGCAGTATTCCCACTTGCATTTGTTTAACTATTTGCTTGTAAAAAAAACTCACTATTTCTAAGCATGAACGCCAATTCCCCGGTGATCCTCTAGGCATTACTATTTATACAGACAAACTGTTTACAAAAGCCTCGAATATTATGGAAATGATGGTTTATAGAGTTTGCAACATAATAAAAAAACCCTAAAGCTATGATGACCTTATTATCCAAGTGGCTTACAAGCCACTATTTTGATCAGCTTAGTGACTGTCATCTTCAAAATCATTATGTCTTTTTTTATTTCCAGGCCATGGGTCAATTTTGCCTAAACCCACACTCATGACCTATAGTGCAGCATTACTCATTTCCTACTTAATGGTCTGAAAATAGGAGCATGTCACTGCATCTTGAAACATGAATCAATAAGCAGAATGCCACTGACACAATGTTTTAATCTATATTTTCTCCTCTTATTCCCCCAGTAGGCCCTCTATTGCTACCTCCCATCGTCAGTTTTCCCCAACAGCCGGAAGGGTCTTTACACAGGTCACATCAGACCCTGATCATTTTTTGGTTTCTTCCACTGCCAGAATGAAGCAATTATCACTATGAGGTGTGCCACCTAGTGGCCCCGTTAGAAACCCTTTTCCTCAAGATCAGGATTCAAGCTCCTCGCTATCAGGGCTGGAACTTGGCAGCCGGCAAGATCCTGTCTCCCAAAAACAATTTCTTAAACAATATGCCTTTTCTTACTTAATAAAATAATCTTATATTACCTTATTTTGTTTTTCACGGTTATACTTTCATGGCATGGTAACTTTTATTGTGCCTCTTTATTGGAAAAATAATACATTCACTTTTATTCTTTCATTTTAGTGCACACAGGCTGTTCTTTACAGCTATAGGTCATTCCTTTTCATAAAAAAAATTAATCACCTCACTGAGACATTAAGTCACACAATGCATTAATTTTTATTATATTCACTAAGTGGATATTTTGTCGTGTCCAAAAAAATTAATTAGAGACAATGGTGGAACGATTTACCTGAGAAACATGCAGTCCTCTTTTTTTTATATAGTCGAATGTTTTCCTGTGCATGCAGAGATCTCATTAATTAGTGTGACCTCTGAGCAGGAGCTGGCCTGGAATTGAATGTGGTTTCATCTCTTTCAGCGGGAGGTGTTCTTATCCTACAGAGTATAACCCTGTCACTTTCCCATGTCAGCCATGCTGAATATGATATTATCTGGGGATTCAACTAACTGAGGTTATCAAAGCAATGTCAGGTGCTTGTTCTCTCAACCCACTAAAAACTCTCTGTGTTGGAGGAAATGGTCGACAGCGAACAGCAATGGCATCAGCATTCAGAGTGTGAGCTTTCTCTTGGGCTAATGTGAATTTATGCAAATTGGGTTTGGTGAACTACAGAATAGAATTAAAATATTTTACACTGAAGCAGATTTCAAAATTCAGCGTGCAGCTATGATTTTGATGAGAGCAGGTCAAAAATATGGTGACAGCAGATCAAGCCTAATTGTTTTAAGCATTCTTTTGTATTCTATCTTTTACTGGCAGAATGATAGAAAGCGAAGCCTGCATAAAACAAATAATCACAGCAGATTTGGGACTCAACATTAGCTGCAGTAGGTTCTGGAGTCGGCACGACAGAGTAGCCTCAAAGCATTGTCTGTGTTTCCAGCCACTTCCTCCCTGGCCTGCATGACATCCCCATGAGAGAAAGACGCGAATATAGGCCTGTCGTACATACACCGGCCACGACAGGAGTGATGTTATCACCGTGTCAAGCTGCTGTGCTGCCTGATTTGACTTTAGTTTCAGGGACTTTAGTCTCTGTATGTCCAATGAACGCTTGAGCTATCAGTCCCAGCTGAACAGGCATTCAGCAACATTACGTCGTCCTCACTCGCACTAATGTTACTTAAAGCACCAGACAACAACCCGAAAGTGAGGTGCTTTTGACTTAACTCTGCTTAGTTTGTTTTTTTAAAAAGTTTTATTTATTAGTGTCACAAGTAGGTGTACATTAACAGTGCAATGAAGTTACTGTGAAAATCCCCTAGTCGACACACTCCGGCGCCTGTTCGGACACACTGAGGGAGAATTTAGCATGGCCAATGCACCTAACCAGCACATCTTTCAGACTGTGGGAGGAAACCCACGCTGACACAGGGAGAACATGCAGACTTCACACAGACAGTGACCCAAGCCAGGAATCAAACCCGGGTCCCTGGCGCTGTGAAGCAACAGTACTAACCACATTTGGGCATTTGGATGGGAATAACAAAACTAAGTTTGTTTTGAGTTTTGCACATTTTTAGTACATCCCAAAGTACTTCAGAGCCAATGTAGTCACTGATCTTAGGTAGAAAAGCATGACGGCCAATGTCCCACAAACAGCAATATGGAACATGACCTGATAATTTGCTTTGAGGATGGTGGTTTAAAGGATCAATGGTGGAGAAGCCAGGAGGGAAATTCCCTGCTCCTTTTTGGATGGTGCTAAAGGATCTTCTATATCAGGCAGATAAAACCTCAGTGTATGGTTTGATCTGAAAGAAGTGCCTCTGATATTGCAGCAATCGAGTGTTTAGCCAAAGTTATAAAATCAAAGTGCAGGAAATACTCAGCAGGTCTGGCAGCATCTATGGAGGGAAAAATAAGAGTTCCCATTATTTCCGATTTCAAGCATTTGCAATATTTTGCTTTTACATCAGTCAAGATTAATGCTTGTGTCCAAGGGTGGGATTGTATCCATGATCTTCTTACCCAGGCCCACCCCATCCACCTGCACTATCCTCATAACCCAAGCATTTACCATGGTCAATTGACCTAACCTGCAATCTTTGGACTGCGGGAGGAAACCAGAGCATCCAGAGGAAACCCACACAGACACAGGGAGAATGTGCAAACTCCAAGACTGGAATTGAACCGGGTCCCTGGCCCTGTGAGGCAGCAGTGCAAACCACTGTGCCACTATGCCACCACAGATTGTCCTGTGACTGCCTCAAATATCTATGTTGCTGGATTCTGCAATTTGCTGAGGGCACATCTACCAATTAGGCATGTCTGCATTGCATTGCTGTACACAGTAGATCACTTCTCATGAGTATCAGTGAAAGAGAGGCCTTTTAATTTATCTGATTGCCCGGGTTCTCAAGGACTCAAGGCCTCATTAATGGAACATGTGACAGGTTTGGAGTGAGGTGCATTGCAGACCCCGAGAAGATCCTGAAAGTTACAGTTGTACGCTGCATGTTGAAAACTGTACCAAGGGAGAGGTGACCATCCAGCAGACACAAGAGGAAAGTCAGGAAGGGCTGAAGAAAGATAGAGACATGAGCCTGAGGTTGAAGAGTTGCCAGTTGCACTAGAGTTGCAGCAAGAAAGTCAAATTCAGCAACATACATTGGAGATAATTTCAGTTAAATATTAAAGACCCCGCTGAAAGTGTTTTCAATGAACTAGTGCAACAAACCACATCATGCACACTATTATTTTCAACTTGACCCTGACACAAAATGTGGGCATTCATACAACTCACATTGCTGAAACATAGGGCCCGATTTTACCATTTTGATTCTAAGTGCCGAATCTGGGCGTAGTACAGATCCGACCTTGAAATCCGCTTTCAGACGTGCCCATGCGCTTTCAGCCAGCTCCAGTCCGATCTGCGCTGTGGGCGGGGCTTAGCGCTGCCGGAACGATTGGAGCTCTGAACTGCGCATGCGCAGTTCGAAAAAAATTTGAAAAAGCGCACCCGGGTCAGGAAAAAAAAAGCAGAAAGCAGACAGAGCGGCTCACTGACACAGATCATCCTCTGCGGGGGAGAGGGGGGGGGGAGGGCAGGTGGGGGGAAGGGAGACAGGTCTGATGTATCTCTGAGGGGGGGGGAAGAGGAGGAGGCGGGTCAGTGATGCGGATCATTGATGTGCCTTGCACTGGAAGTCGCTCCTGTGCTAATTTTATTCTGGTAGTCACAGGAAGATGGAATCTTGTAACCCTGTGAATACTTCCACGATTAGGTGAAAGAGAGCCTAGGAGTTTTAGAGAGGTTCTGCTGTAAAGAAGGCAGAAAACTGTCTCAGGTCACTGATATAAACCTTTGATCAGACAAATGAATCTCCGCATGGTGATAAAATGGCAGCGGACACCCCTGGCCCTCCTCCCTCCCCACCGATCACCCGCAGAGTGGGAGCGGACCCCCCTGCCCCCCCACCAGAGATCCATCCGCCCCCCCCCCCCAGCAGTGAGCGATCGGGCCTCCTCCCCACCACCAGACAACGATCAGCCCTCTCGCTCCCCCCTCCCCCAGAGATACATCTGACCCGCCTCCTCCTCCTCCCCCCCCAGAGAATGCTCTGACCTGCCTCCCTGCTCCCTCACTCCCAGAGGATGATCTGACCCACCTCCTTCCTCTCCCCCTCTCCCAGAGGATGATCTGACCCACCTCTCTCCTCCCCCCCCCCCACCAGAGGATGATCTGACCCGCCTCCTTCCTCCCCCCCTCTCCCAGAGGATGATCTGACCCACCTCTCTCCTCCCCCCCCCCCCACCAGAGGATGATCTGACCCGCCTCCTTCCTCCCCCCTCTCCCAGAGGATGATCTGACCCGCCTCTCTCCTCCCCCCCCCCACCAGAGGATGATCTGACCCACCTCTCTCCTCCCCCCCCACCAGAGGATGCTCTGACCTGCCTCCCTCCTCTCCCCCCCCCCCACCCAGAGGATGCTCTTACCCGCCTCCCTTCTCCCCGCCCCCCCCCCCCCCCCCCCCCCCAAGAAGATGATCTGGGTCAGAGAGCCGTTGCAGGCTCTGAACCCGCTTCGGAGGTTCCCCTGCAAAATAAAAATCGGCTTCGGATTTTTATTTTGCAGGTTGCTAAAAGTACGGGTCCAGAATGGAACAGAAGAAGGTAAAATGGGAATTGATGATAGAGTTGGGGAGCCGGTTCATTAAATCGATTTAAATGCATGCTAATACATTTAAATCGTCAGGGTGCCCGATTCGGGCGTGGAACGGATCCGTGCCCGAATCGAGTGTTGGTGAAGTCCCGTTTTGCTCGGACGCGGGTGCAGATCGTGATAAAGGCCTCACACCCGATTTTACCGCGATTTCGCGCCCGAAAATGGGCGCAAATTGTTGGTAAAATCGGGCCCATATTCTACTACATGGCACAGTGGCACAGTGGTCAGCACTGCTACCTCACAACGCCAGGGACCCGAGTCCAATTCCTGGCTTGGGTCACTGTTTGTGCGGACTCTGCATGTTCTCCCCGTGTCTGCATGGGTTTCCTCTGGGTGCTCTGGTTTCCACCCACAGTCCAAAAGACGTGCTGGTTCAGTGCATTGGCCATGCTAAATTCCCCCTCAGTGTACCCGCACAGGCACCAGAATGTGACAACTAGGGGATTTTCACACTAATTTCATTGCAGTGTTAATGTAAGCCTACTTATGACACTAATAAATAAACTTTACAAATGAACTCTGCACAAAGTCAAACACCAATCATTTAATTCTCTAATGATTTGTTAATGTTCTTTACTCTTGAACTTTCCTTTTGAGACTGTGCACGGTCCCTTATTGTGAGTGTCTCCTACTTGTTAATCCAATACAATTTCAAGGTGCGGCTCTTGTGGGAAAGAAAGTGAGGTGGCTTGATGGATGTCCCCAATAGTTCTTTGAGATTGTGGTGAAGCTGTAACTCTTTCCGCATGGTGATAAAATGGCCCTGCCACTGCTGGAACTATGTCTGATCACTGTAATGCCTGCCTGGGCCTGTCAGCTTTCTGTCACAGGAAGCGTTTAACCAGACTCGCTGCATGCAATGGATGAAGGGTCACCTTGAGGGACAGCTCACTCATTCATGCAGACTTCGGCCAGGCCTTTGGGTTTGGAAATTCCCTTCGCATCCTTTAGTATCTGTGTGGAATAGTAGCTGCCACTGAAGTCACTGAAACACATCATCAGGGAATGATTCGATGATACCCCAGTATGGTGAATCCAAATAAAAACGGCGATGGCCGTTGGGGGGCCAGGGAAGGGGGCGTGGTGGGGGGGATGCTAGCTCCAACCTTTGGGGGGGAGGGGCATGATTGGGAGCATTGGGTCCAATGGTTGGGGTGGGGGAGAGAAGTGTTGACTCTGATTGGGGGTGGGAAGGGGATCCCCTGGGTCCTCTGTCATTTTTGATTTGATTTGATTTATTATTATCAATGTATTAGTATACAGTGAAAAGTATTGTTTCTTACACGCTTTAAGACAAAGCATACCGTGGTTTTAGAATCCAGTCTCCACAGCCTTTGCTGCTGATGATACTTGCTTCAGGTTGGGCTATACTGCTGTCAGGGTATGAAATACCACTGTGGAAGTATAGGTACTGGATACCTCCATGTCCCGAGGCATGGTACATTGGGGAGACCATGCAGACGCTGCGACAACGGATGAATGAACACCGCTCGACAATCACCAGGCAAGACTGTTCTCTTCCTGTTGGGGAGCACTTCAGCGGTCACGGGCATTCGGCCTCTGATATCGGGTAAGCGTTCTCCAAGGCGGCCTTCGCGACACACGACAGCACAGAGTTGCTGAGCAGAAACTGATAGCCAAGTTCCGCACACACGAGGACGGCCTCAACCGGGATATTGGGTTCATGTCACACTATTTGTAACTCCCACAGTTGCGTGGACCTGCAGAGTTTCACTGGCTGTCTTGTCTGGAGACAATACACATCTTTTTAGCCTGTCTTGATGCTCTCTCCACTCACATTGTTTCATTTCTTAAAGACTTGATTAGTTGTAAGTATTCGCATTCCAACCATTATTCATGTAAATTGAGTCTGTGTCTTTATAAGCTCTGTTTGTGAACAGAATTCCCACTCACCTGAAGAAGGGGCTAAGAGCTCCGAAAGCTTGTGTGGCTTTTGCTACCAAATAAACCTGTTGGACTTTAACCTGGTGTTGTTAAACTTCTTACTGTGCTTACCCCAGTCCAACGCCGGCATCTCCACATCATACCTCCATACTAGCAGGGTTCCTGTACAGACAACTTGATGAAATGACAGTGCTCACAAAGTATCATTCATTTCTAGACAGCTCCCTGATGCTGAGAATCCCAGAACTCAACATTGGAAGGAGATGTATCGCTGATTCTGATCAACCCTTTCCTCTTTCTCATCTTCCACCTCAATTACTCTTCTTCACCCTTGTTCCCTGCTCAAAATCTAACTCTACGCTTGATTCGCCCAGGATGGATATTCCTGCAGCATCTGTGGAGAAAGAAACACAGTTATTGTTTCAGGTTAAGGCCTTTCATCGGAATTCCACAGCTTTTGCCTGACCTGCTAAGTGTTTCCTACATTTTCTCTTTATTTTTCATGAGTGCTATGATGTTGTTGAGCCTGCTAACTTTTGAAATGGCAGGATATTGAAGGCTATGAGAAGTTCACTTCTAGAAGAAGGAGCAACTATAAACTTAGAACCATAGAATCCTCACAGTGCAGGAAGAGGCCATTCAGCCCATTGAGTCTGCACCGACTCTCCAAAAAAGCCTCCCACGCAGGCCCTCCCCTCGGCCCTATCCCCGCAACCTCATGCATTTACCATGGCTAATCCACCTAACCTGCACATCTTTGGACACTTAGGGCGAAATCTTACCAAAACATGGCAGAATGTTGTTTCCAGGAAGAAAACCGGTGTGTTTCTCTCCAGATCTTCCAACACTCTGCCAAAAAAATTCAAGGATGCGTGTTTAACGCTGTCATGCAACAGAGGAGGGGCCTCAATTCGCCAGCAAAACCCAGCTGCGCAGGGATTGGGGAGCCATCTTTAAAGGGCTTCCCGATCATAACCTGAGTAAACCACCCCACCCCCAGCCCATGTTACCTTATACACCTATAACTGTGTAGCCAAATTCCCCTCTAACACCATTTTCAAGTTTGATGATGACATCACCATAGTGGGTTGAATCTCAAATAATGATGAGACGGGGTATAGGAATAGAGAATCTGGTGAACTGGTGCAACGACAATAATCTCTCCCTCAATGTCAACAAAATGAAAGAGACAGTCATCAACTTCAGGAAGCATAGAGGAGAATATCCCCCTGTCTACATCAATGGGGATGAAGTAGAAACAGCCGAGAGCTTCAAGTTTCTAGGTGTCCAGATCACGAACAACCTGTCCTGGTCCCCCCATGCCCACACTATAGTTAAGAAAGCCCACCAACACCCCTACTTTCTCAGGAGGTGAAGGAAAATGAGCATGTCCACTACGACTCTCACCAGCTTTTACAGATGCACCTAGAAAGCATTATTTCTGGTTGTGTCACAGCTTGGTATGGCTCCTGCTCTGTCCCAGTTTTTTTGCCTTTTGTAGCAAAAAACTACAAAGGGTCGTGAACGAAGCCCAATCCATCACTCGAATCAGTCTCCCACCCATTGATTCCGTCTACACTTCCCATTGCCTCGGAAAAGCAGCCAGCATAGTCAAGGACCTGACGCATCCCGGACATACTCTCTTCCACCTTCCTCCTTCGGGAAGAAGTCAAGGGACACGTACCAACTGACTCAAGAGAAACTTCTTCCCTGCTACCATCATACTTTTGAATGGACCTTCATTGTATTAAATTGATCTTTCTCCACACCCTAACTATGACTGTAACACTACATTCTGCACTCTCTCCTTTCCTTCGCTATGAACGGTATGCTTTGTCTGTAAAATCCGCAAGAAACAATACTTTTCACTGTATACTAATACATATGACAATAATAAATCAAATCAAAAATGACGGAAGTCTCAGGGGACTTCTCACCCCCGATCAGAATCAACACTTTTCTCCCCCACCCCGATCATCAGACCCACCCACCCCACCCCCACCGCCCCCGATCATCCCCCACTTCCCACCACAGTTGGACCTGACATTTGCCCCAATGCACCCCCTCCCCCTGACCCCCCAAAAGCCATCTCCAGCATCCCCTGCTCCTCCATCCACTCCCGATCCACAAACAACTCTAAATGAATCTCTCTCCCCCATGAGGCTCCCATTGAGGCTCGCCCCTTAGCACAAGTTGACACTGCCAGCTTGGCACAATCAGGTTGGCATGGGCATGGTTCCAACATGGCAGTGCCAACCTGTGCCAGGAGGCAGTGGCAGGGGGCAGTGCCTGGATATGTCCCTCTCCCTGGGCTAAACTTACCTCTATGCCCCTGAGGAACCCCCATGATAGGTTCATGTCTGGGTGAACCTGTTGTAAACCTAGCTGGCGTGATGTGACGTCCACCACCTCCCAGTCCATCCCTGGAGGTCTGGTACAATCCTAAATTGATCTGCTCCACCACCAAGAAGACAAGACAGATGTCTTTTGAGAAGAAACCATGTTGAACCAAAGAGAGCACGTGTTGATTTCATTGACCTCTCTCAGCCTGACAAATAGCATTTGCTACCAAATAAACCTGTTGGACTTTAACCTGGTGTTGTTAAAACTCTTACTCTTTCTGTACAGTCAGGATTCTATGATTCTATGAATATAAAATTGATAGGGTTATTTATTTTAGGCCTCATATGGCAAGGAAACAGGAAAAATCCTGTTATCTGTACAGATTCCCAGATAAAGCAATTAATGCCGACTCAATTAACAGCTTTGGGAAAAAGCTGAAGGAATACCAAGTGGGAGCTAACTGAGCATTACAAGGGTAGATTCAGACACCATTAATCAAATGCTGAAGCATGATTCCTGAGTATAGAGAGTAATCCCGCTGTCTGGGAGATATTATAACATGTAGTAGCTAGCCCCTTTAAGGGGAGTGCATCAGAAGAGTCATGTGACTCAATTGCCCAATAGAAAACGAGCACGGGGATCTCAGGGCAGAGCATGGCCAGACTGATCCTAATGTGATGAATGAACATAATGATTATATTACTCTGTATATGGTTGTAAATAGTGATAAACCTGTTGTTGTTTGTTAGCCCACTGGTGGTCATCAATTATTGCACTTACTATATTGGCGACGAGGAAAAAAACACCAATTCAGATTGCAATGAAAAAGTTGAAGGAAAGTGTGATTGCAGAACAAGTCCAATTGGGTCCAACCTGCAAAAGAGCAAAAAGTAGACTCTCTTTGTAAAATTAGAAGCTTTTGAAGCTGCTACAGAAGACTGGGTATAGCATATGGAGCATTTGGAATACTTTTCCCATGCTAATGGAATAGAGGAGGAGGATAAGAAGAAAGTTATTTTGCTGACTACATTATGGCCTAGACATATAACTCGATCCAAAGTTTAATGTCACTGGATGCTCCCAACATGAAAATGTTTGCAAAGTTCACTGAGCTAGCAAAGGAGCATTACCACCCTGAGCCCTCAGTAATATTACAAAGATACAAATTTAACTTCAAAGGGAGAGCCCCAGAACCAGCACTGCAGCCTTTGCAGCAAAACTAAGACAAATCATGAAGCGTTGCAATTTTGGGTCAGCATTGAACAACATGTTAAGGGACTGATTGGCATGCGGTGTAAACAATGCAGCTGTCCAGAGAAAACTGTTAGCTGAATCAGTGATAACTTTTTAAAAAATGCTGGAAATGGCATTAGCGATGGAGAGTGCCAAGAAGGACATTCAGGAGCTATAAAGTGCACAGAGTGATGAGGTCCACCGGCTAGGTCATCAAGCTGAGAGCAGCAGTGGTGCCAGGAGTGGAGGCATTGGTATAAGTCGAAACATAAATGCAGAAGCAGGTAGAGTCACAGATATAGAAGATTTAAACAACAGCCTAAGAATATTGCAGAGTGCTATCATGCAGGGGAAGTCACTCCCCAGAAAGGTGTAGATTTAGTCTGGAAGAAAAGGACATTTGAGGCACAACTGTAAAAACAAGCAGGGCCTGCCCAGTACCAGCAGAGTAAATAATCCAGCCCCAGTGCATAGTGTGGAGGATTGCCCAGCAAGTGAATAAAATACTTTGCTTAATAATGTGAAAGTGGGCAAGGTAGCCCCCATCTCAGTGGTATTGTTAGTGAATGGCCCAGCCATTGGAGATGGAAGCACTCACGAGGTGTCAGCTACTGTCATGAGCAAGCAGACCTACCCATATCTCCAAGAAGGGGTTCAACCCCTGAGGTTGAAGGACACTGCAGCTAGATTGGCTACATATACCAGAGAGGCCATCAAAATAGTAGGGAGGACCATGACTTCAGTGAGTTATTGACAGCATTCTGCACAGCTACTATTAGTGGTGTCGGGCCACAGACTGAGTTTAATGGGGTGTGGCTGCCTACAAGAGATCAAGTTGAACTGGCTGGAAATTTTCAAAATAAAGGAGGGAGGCCTGATGAAGTTACTAAAAAATACCAGGATGTGTTCCAGGAGGATAGCCTCTCAGGGGAAAATACCAGCAGCAGCCATGGCACCACACCTGATTCTGCTGTAGAGCAGGGTCAGGCAAAGAGCAAGCCAGCAGCAGTAATAGGGGACTCGCTAGTTAGAGGCATAGACAGGAATTTCTGTGCCGCGATCGAGACTGCAGAATGGTGTGTTACCTCCGTGCCAGGGTCAAGGACGTCTCTGAGTGGTTGCAGGACATTCTTAAGGGGGAGGGTGAGCAGCCACAGGTCGTTGTTCACATTGGTACCAACGACATAGGTAGGAAAAGGGATGAGGTCCAGATGTGTGAATATAGAGAGTTAGGCAGAAGGCTAAAGTGCAGGATCTCGAGGGTACTCATTTCTGGACTACTGCTGGTGCCACGTGCCAGTGAGAGTAGGAATAGGAAGGTTAGGCAGATGAATGCGTGGCTGGAGAGCTGGTTCAGGGGGCAGGGGTTTAGATTTGTGGATCATCGGGAGTCTCTTCTGGGGCAGGGATGACCTGCTCATGAGGGACAGGTTAACTTGAAGTGGAGGGTGATTAATATCCTGGCGGGGAGATTTGCTACAACCACTCGGGAGGGTTTAAAATAGTTTGGCAGTGGGGTGGGACCCAAAGCAGTAGGGAGACAGAAGAGAAGGTTGATGACAGCACTGAAGTTAAAGAGAGCACATTAAATAGTAAAGGCAATGTCAGTAATCCTAGTACTAGACAGGTCAGGCAAAAGCAGGGCACAGAGCAAGGGAAGTCTAGATTAAACTATATTTATTTCAATGCAAGAGGTCTGACGGGCAAGGCAGATGAACTGAGGGCATGGATGGGTACATGGGACTGGGATATTATAGCTATTACTGAAACATGGCTAAGAGAGGGACAGAACTGGCAACTCAATGTTCCTGGGTACAGATGCTATAGAAAAGATAGAACAGGAGGTAAGAGAGGAGGGGGAGTTGCGTTTTTGATTAGGGAGAACATCACACAGTACTGAGAGGAGAAATATCCAAGGATTCACCCACTGAATCTGTATGGATAGAACTGCTGAATAAGAAGGGGGAGATCACTTTGATAGGATTGTATTAGAGGCCCCCAAATAGTAGTCAGCGGGAAATTAAGGAGCAAATATGAAGGAGATTACAGATAGCTCCAAGAAAAATAGGGTGGTGATAGTAGGGGACTTTAACTTTCCCAACATTGACTGGGACAGCCATAGTATTAGAGGGTTGAATGGGGAGAAATTTGTTGAGTATATTCAAGAGGAATTTCTCATTCAGTATGTGGATGGCCCGACTAGAGAGGGGGCAAAACTTGACCTCCTCTTTGGAAATAAGGAAGGGCGGGTGACAGAATTGTTAGTGAGAGATCATTTTGGGACAAATGACCATAATTCCATTAGTTTTAAGATAGCTATGGCGAATGATAGGTCTGGCCCAAAAGTTAAAATTCTAAATTAAGGCAAGGCCAATTTTGATGGTATTAGACAGGAACTTTCAAAAGTTGATTGGGGGAATCTGTTGGCAGGTAAAGGGATGTCTGGTAAGTGGGAGGCTTTCAAAAATGTATTAACCAGGGTTCAGGGTAAGCACATTCCTTTTAGAGTGAAGGGCAAGGCTGGTAGAAGTAGGGAACCCTGGATGACTCGGGATATTGAAGCCCGGGTCATGAAGAAGAAGGAGGCATATGACATGCATAGGCAAGTGGATCTCTTGAAGAGTATAACGGGTGTTGGAATAGAGTTAAGGGAGAAATCAGGAGGGAAAAAGGGAACACAAGATTGCTTTAGCAGATAAGGCAAAGGAGAATCCAAAGAGCTTCTGCAAATACATAAAGGACATAAAGTGTAACTAGGGAGAGAGTAGGGCTTCTTAAGAATCCACAGGAGATGGGTGAGATCCTAAATTAATATTTCTCATCAATATTTACTGTTGAGAAAGGCGTGGATGTTAGGGAACTTGGGGAGATAAATAGTGATGTCTTGAGGAGTGTACATATTACAGAGAAGGAGGTGCTGGAAGTCTTAAAGCTCACCAAGGTAGATAAATCCTGGGATGAAGTGTATCCCCGGACATTGTGGTAGACTAGGGAGGAAATTGTGGGTCCCCTAGCAGAGATATTTGAATCATCAACAACCACAGGTGAGATGCTTGAAGATTGGAGGGTGGCAAATGTTGTGCCTTTGTTTAAGAAGGACTGCAGGGAAAAGCCTGGGAACTACAGCCTAACATTTGTAGTAGGTAAGTTGTTAGAATGTATTCTGAGAGACAGGATCTACAGGCATTTAGAGAGACAAGGGCTGATTAGGGACAGTCATGGCTTGATGAGTGGAAGATTATGTCTCATGAATTTGAGTTTGTTGAAGGGGTAACCAAGAAGGTAAATGAGGGCAGTGCTGTCGACATTGTCTACATAGACTTTAGCAAGGCCTTTGATAAGGTACCACATGGTAGATTGTTGCATAAGATTAAATCTCATGGGATCCAGGGTGAGGTAGCCAATTGGATACAAAATTGGCTTGATGGCAGAAGACAGAGGGTGGCTGTAGAGGGTTGTTTTTCAAACTGGAGGCCTGTGACCAGCTGTGTGCCTCAGGGACTGGTGCTGGGTCCACTGTTGTTTATCATTTATATGAATGATTTGGATGAGAATTATGAGGCATGGTTAGTAAGTTTGCAGGTGACACCAAGATTGGTGGCATAGTGGACAGTGAAGAAGGTTATCTAGGATTGCAATGGGATCTTGATCAATTGGGCCAGTGGGCTGATGAATGGCAGATGGAGTTTAATTTAGATAAGTGCGAGGTGATGCATTTTGGTAGATCGAACCAGGACAGATTTATTCAGTTAGTGGTAGGGCGTTGGGGAGAGTTATAGAACAAAGAGATCTAGTGCTACAGATTCATAGCTCCTTGAAAGTGGAGTCACAGGTGGACAGAGTGGTGAAGAAGGCAGTCAGCATGCTTGGTTTCATCGGTCAGAACACTGAATACAGGAGTTGGGACATCTTGTTTGAATTGTAGAAGATGTTGGTAAGGCTACACTTGGAATACTGTGTATAGTTCTGGTCACCCTATCATAGAAAGGATATTATTAAACTAGAAAGAGTGCAGAAAAGATTACTAGGATGATACCGGGACTTGATGGTTTGAGTTATAAGGAGAGGCTGGATAGACTGGGACTTTTTACCCTGGAGCGTAGGAGGCTTAAGGGTGATCTTATAGAGCTCTATAAAATAATGAGGAGCATAGATAAGATAGATAGTCAACATCTTTTCCCGAAGGTAGGGGAATCTAAAACTAGAGGGCATAGGTTTAAGGTGAGAGGGGAGAGATACAAAAGGGTCCAGTGGAGCAATTTGTTTCACACAGAGGCTGGTGAGTGTCTGGAACAAGCTGCCAGAGGTAGTAGTAAAGGCAGGTACAATTTTGTCTTTTAAAAAGTATTTAGACATTTACATGGGTAAGATGGGTAAAGAGGGGTATGGGCCAAATGCGGGCAATTGGGAATCGCTTAGTGTTAAAAACAGGGCCGCATGGACAAGATGGGCTGAAAGGCCTGTTTCCATGCTGTAAACCATGGCTCTATGAGGAACTGGGAAAGATCAAAGCTTTGCAAGCAAAAATCCATGTGGATCCAAAAGCCACCCGGAGATTTTTTAGAGCAATTCCTGTTCCCAATGCTTTAGTAGAAAAGGTAGACGCAGAGCTAAAATGTCTGGAAAACTTGGGCATCATTAGACCTGCGCAATTTGCAGAGTGGGCAGCACCCCTTGTGCCAGTAATTAAACCAGACAAGACCGTTTGTATCTGTGGGGACTACAAGCTGACAGTGAACCAGGCTGCAACACTGGATTGGCACTCCATCCCCAAAATAACAGATGTGTGTGTGAAGTTGGCTGGGGGTCTGACAAATTGGAGATGAGCCACGCTTACAAAAAATGCTGGGGATTAAGAAAATGATTCTGACCTCTTCCTCCTCACCTCCCTGTCACTGCCATTCTCCCTCTTACAACCAGTCACTGTAGCTGTACTCCCACTGCAGCCACAGTAAAGGCTGCAGGCTTCACTCACATACTGGCTCCAGTTTGGCCCTCCCACCTCCACAGCTCACCCTCTGTCCCTACTTTCGATGGCAAACATGGAGGCAACTTGCTAATTGGTCGCAAAATTAGGCTGGCAGGTGCACTATTGTAATGCACAGGGTCAGGACCCAGATATGGTCCCGAAGTACGGTTCCCAAAACCAGAATTCAGCCCATTGTGCCTCTGCTTACAATCATATCAGAGCTCTTCAAAACTCTTCCCACTTCACTTTGTATCTTCCTTTGCCTCAAATATTTATTTAAATTTATCTAAAGGGTACAATAATTGTTTCATCCAATCTATGCATCAAGGTACACCATGCTGCAAAAATTATCTGTGTAAATAAATTTCTCCTAACCACCCTCCTCACAATCTTAATGTCAACTTTAAACCAATAATTCCTCATCACTGGCTACCCAACTCTAAACATCCCCTGCTAACCCTGGTGGGGTGGCGTGGTGGCGCAGTGGTTAGCACTGCTGCCTCACAGCGCCAGGGACTCGGGTTCAATTCTGGCCTTGGGTCACTGTGTGGAGTTTGCACATTCGCCCCGTGTCTGCGTGGGTTTCCTCCGGGTGCTCTGGTTTCCTACCACAGTCCAAAGATGTGCGGGTTAGGTTGATTGGCCATGATAAATTGCCCCTTAGTGTCAAGAGGACTAGCAGGGTAAATACATGGGGTTATGGGATAGGGCCTGGGTGGGATTGTTGTCAACACAGCGTCGATGGGCCGAATGACCTCCTTCTGCACTGTCGTGATTCTATGATTCTAACCCTATAAAATCTCTTCATAATTTTTTGAACTTCCATTAAATCTAAAAAAAAGTTTATTTATTAGTTTCACAAATAGGCTTACATTAACACTGCAATGAAGTTCTGTGAAAATCCCTTAGTCACCACACTCCAGTGCCTGTTCAGGTACACTGAGGGAGAATTTAGCATGGCCAATCCACCTAAGCAGCACGTCTTTCAAACTGTGGAAGGAAATTGGAGCACGGAACCAGGGCCCAGGAGAGTAGGGGTGCACATGGTACTAAACACCTGAGCCCAGGGGCTGGCGTGGCCCAAACTCCCTGTTGTAAATGGCGTCCAGACTGAATAGCCAGAGCTGAAAGACTCGCTTTAAAAACAAAATCGGAACCATCATGTTCACAGTTGGGATGTTCTTTGAAGGCAGGTCTTCGAGGCCAGTTTCACTGAGAGTTGCTGCTGATTCTTTGGGCAGCTTTCCAAAAACCACAAAGCCACCCGAAGGTCGGAGGCAGCGGCAGTCATGAGAGTGCTCATATCTACCTGAGAAATGCTAAGTCCCTGTAATCATTATAGAGGAAATTGGGTGCTGTGTGTGGGGGTATGGTGGCTGTTGTGGTGAAGGTGCTTGGGGAGGTGGTGGGTGTCACTGGGAGCAGTGGGGGAGTGATGGGTGGGTGAGGGGTGTGGAGGCTGAGAGTGGTGGGTTAGGGGTAGGGGGTTGGTGGGTGTATGTGGTCAGGATTGGGGGGCGTGGTAGAGGTGTGGGGTTGGGATTGGGATGATGTGGAGGTATTGGGGTGATGTGATAGGTGACATTGAGGTTTTATTGTTAAGGTTCTGCACCACAAAACTAAATACTGTACACTTATCAAAATACTCTTTTGAATTGAAACCAGTATTTAAATAGCAATCTAAATTTTCATTGGGCGAAATCTTACCAAAAAATGGCGGCATGTTGGTTCCGGCACACAAAACAGAGTGATTCCACCCGATGGCACCAGCGTGATTTCAGGCTGAATCTTATGCCTCATTCGTCGTAATTTTTATGCCCACGAGTATCACACTGGGGCATGTTCCCTCTGATTCACCCACCCCGCCACAACTTCATCACACCTGTCACTGGGAGCTCCACATAAACAGCTCCCCAGCACTTGTTCCATGACTGCAGGGAATGGCAGCCAGGAAGTTCGCACCTCGCTTTTCGGAGGGGACCCTGACCAGACTGTGGACGGAGTGGAGCAGAGGCGGGATGCACTCTACTCCACTCCAGAAGAAGGCCTCCCACCAAGGTCACCAACCTGCCTAGGATGCAGTGGCAGGCCTGGTCAGTGCAAGCTCGCTCCATAAGAGGGCGGGGCAGCAACATCGGAAGAAGATGAACAATCTTCTTCAATCAGCCTCTGGACCCCCTCGCGTTTCTGAGCCCTATGATAAGCCCATTTGATGGCAGGGGGGGGTTAAGCTCTCTGTCTGGCAGGAGTCAAACATATCGCTGAGGATGAGAGGAGCATCACTCTGTCCTCAACGTAAGTCATCATCATTCTCTCAAAGTCCAGACAATAGCTTCAGTGCCCTGCCCATGACATCTGGCAACAGCATGGGAGCATACACCTTGTGCTTCATGCCCCTTTCCCGCAGCGTCCATGACAGTTACATCTTGGAGCGCTCTCAGATCCCAGCTGTCTTTGTGGGAGGGTGGTGGCTGGAGGGGTGGCTTCTTGGCGACAAGGGGTACCCACTCAGGAGGTGGCTGACGATGCCAGTGCGGAGGCCACAAGCACCAGCGTTACAGTGAGGCTCACGCTGCAACATGCATGCTGGTTACTAGTGAGATGTTAGTGCTCATGATGGGAGATCTCTTTACTCCCCAGTCCTTCTTGTCCCTGAAGCGATACACAATGAGACCAGCCGTAGTGCGTCAGCCCAGTCAGACCCTGCCTGGGTTTCTTCCACCTCCTCCTCCTCATCGCCCTCTTCGACATCCTCCTCATTGAGGAGATTGGTGCTCCTCCATCTCCTTCAGGTCCAGATGGTCTCCCCTCTGCAGCACCAAGTTGTGGAGAGAACAGTAGACTACAATAATGTGGGAGACCCTCTGAGGGATAAATTGTCGGGTACCCCCGACGGGTCCAGGCACTAGAACCGCATCTTCAGCAGGCCAATCGCCTACTCGACCAGCATGCATGTTGCCGCGTGAGCCTCACTGTAACGCTGGTGCTTGTGGCGCCCGCACTGGCATCATCAGCCACCTCCTGAGTGGGTACCCCTTGTCCCCAAGAAGCCACCCCTCCAGCCGCCACCCTCCCACAAAGACAGCTGGAATCTGAGAGCGCTCCAAGATGTAACTGTCATGGACGCTGCGGGAAAGGGGCACACACCTGCATGAAGCGCATCGTGTGGTCACAGATGAGCTGCACATTGAGGGAGGTGTATCCCTTGCGGTTCATAAATGGCACCGCGTGGCACCCTGGAGCGTGCAGGGCCATGTGTGCGCGGTCAGTCAAATCCTTCCACCTGGGGCATATCGGGCTCGCCTGGTCCCCGTCCCGGTCCAAGTTGATATACATTTGAGCCTTCGCATAGAGGGCATCTGTGACCTCTTGGATACATTTATGTGTGGCCAACTGGCAGATGCCACACAGGCTGCACATGCTGCCCTGGAATGAGCCACTTGCATAGAAATTCAGAGCAGCTTTGAGTTTAAGGGTCATGGATGTTCTCCCATTCTATGTGATGCCAGCTCTTGCAGCATGTGGTAGGGGTTAGCCACTGTCCCCGGGTCAGACGCAGCCTTCTACAGCACGGAATCGCTATTATTTGTAAGTATCAGGACTGACATTGGAAAACCCTCAACCAGCACCGACGTATCTGTGGTGCTGCTCCCAGAACAGCGATGGGCCCAGCCTCTCCCTCCTCTGCACAGCACTGGTCCGGGCCAGGTGCTGTGGCATGTTGGTGTCTCTGCTGCTGCTCTATGACGATAAGTAGGATAGCCAAATCGACAGGCTCCATGATCCTCCAGACCATGCACTGTAAAGAAGAGGAAACCACAGTGAGCTATAAGGTTTGGTGAGAGAGACACGGCCCGCATCCCTCAATTCCTCTGGGACTACCACCCAATGGCAACACACTCAGTAGGTGCCTCAATGCCATCCCTCACATCCTCCACTCAGGCACTATAGCCACACCTCCACATTGGTCCCTGTCAACTCCAGCAGGGTGCAGCGTGTGGACCCACCAGGGTCTTAATGGTACCAAACGCCCGCATTCCCCCAGCACCCAAGACCCCCCCCCCAAAGAAATCTGGTATCATGTTTGCGGGCAGTCGAGTGGCTGCATGTGACTCATGTTAACATCCTGACAGGGGACCTCGCCGATGCACCCCGTCATGACCTCAATTGGTGTGCGTGATGATAGACATTACCATCATGCCTTGGAAGAAAGAAAGAACAAAGAACAATACAGCACAGGAACAGGCCCTTCGGCCCTCCAAGCCCGCGCCGCTCCCCGGTCCAGGATTGAATCCTGAATCCAGGATCCCCGCCCAATTTTCCAGCCTATCTACATACCAATATCCTATCCACCGAGCTGTCCCTCACAGCTACGATGCTTTGTTCATCACAACCTATGAACTCACCCCCACCCCCCCATTCCAGACCATGTGATCTCCAGGGAGAGGCGAAAACCCAGTGCGAAAACCCCAGGGCCAATATGGGGAAAAAAAAATCTGGGAAATTCCTCTCCGACCCCCTGAGGCGATCGAAACGAGTCCAGGAGATCACACTGGCCCTGATCGGAAAATGCTTCCCAACCCTAGTCATTTCCACTTCCACGAACACCATATGAATTCCCTGCCCCCGAGACAGGTTCCCAACTATCCGCAGTCTCGCTCTGTACTGGCACCAGCAAGATGATCATAGAATGAAGCCTTGAAACGAGAAACAAGGAACAATTAGCCCGCGCCGCTCCCTAGTCCAAACTAGACCACTCTTTTGTATCCCTCCATTCCCACTCCGTTCATATAGCTGTCTAGATAAGTCTTAAACGTTCCCAGTGTGTCCGCCTCCACCACCTTGCCCGGCAACACATTCCAGACCCCCAATATAGGGGTTCACATCAATGTTATCTGTGTGATGTTGCAGCCTTTTAGTCTGGGACATTGGCTTGCAAAGAGTTAAAGGGTGGCCTCCACTGAATGGCTGTGCTGTTTGGCTGCACAGGATTTATTTGACATAACCGCTAGTGAGGGTTTGTTCAAGTGTCTGCCTCTTGTGGCAGACAGGATACAGTTGAATTGTGATTTGATTTGATTTGATTTATTAATGTCACGTGTACTGGGATTCAGTGAACAGTATTGTTTCTTGCACACTATACAGGCAAAACATACCATTCATAAAGTACATAGGGGAAAAGGAAAAGCATAGGATGCAGAATATAGTGTTGGAGTTACAATTAGGGAGACAAGAAAGATCAGCTTAATATCAGATAGGTCCATTCAAAAGTCTGATGGCAGCAGGGAAGAAGCTGTTCTTGAGTCGGACTGGTGTGTGACCTCAGACCTTTGTATCTTTTTCCCGACAGAAGAAGGTGGAAGTGAGTATGTCAAGAGTGCACGGGGTTCTTGATTATGCAGGCTGCTTTGCCGAGGCAGCGGGAAGTGTAGACGGAGTCAATAGATGGGAGGCTGGTTTGCGTGATGGACTGGGCTTTGTTCGCGACCCTTTGTAGTTTCTTGTGGTCTTGGTCAGAGCAGGATCCATACCAAGCTGTGATACATCTGGAAAGGACGCTATCCATGATGCATCTGTAAAAGTTGGTGAGAGTCATAGCGGTCATGCGAAATTTCTTAAACCTTCTGAGAAAGTAGAGGTGTTGGTGGGCTTTCTTAACTATGGCATCGAAGTGCGGGGTCCAGGACAGATTGTTGGCGATCTGAACACCTAGAAACTTGAAGCTTTCGTCCATCTCCACTTCAGCACCGTTGAGATAGATCGGGGCATGTCCTCCATTACGCTTCCTGAAGTTGATGGCTAGCTCCTTCGTTTTACTGACATTGAGGTAGAGATTAATGTCGTCACCAAATTCTCTATCTCTTTCCTGTACTCCATCTTGTCATTGTTTGAGATCCATTATAGTGGTGACATCGTCAAACTTGAAAATGGAGTTAGAGCAGAATTTGGCCACACAGTCATAAGTGTATAAGGAGTATAGTAAGGGGTTGAGGGCACAGCCTTGTGGTGCATCGGTGTTGAGGATAATCATGGAGGAGGTATCATTGGCCAGCAGTTAGCATATCCAGCTCATTCCCAGAGGGCACGCTGTTTCTCCTGGGTCACAAGAGGTGCAGAGCTGAGCAGCCTTCCATGACTCATTGAGAGCTGCCGTTGCACACAAGCACCCCTAACAATTGGTTTTGGACTTCCCAGCAGCTCCTCCCCTTTGTCTTCACACCACTGCCTGAGTGTGGGTTCCAATCACATTGCAGTCATCCTCCCCCTGAGTGTGAGGCCCTTCAGGCCGCATGAGGGGAGAGCAGCCCATTCCTGAATCCCCCACTCTGCCCTTACATCCCGGCCTCTCATTGGACCCCTCCCGGGTAATTCAGTCGCCCCAGTGCTGAGCCTTTTGTTTTCAAGCCCTCCCACCCTGTTTCCAGCCCCCACTAAGGAAGGGCACTCCCTCAGCTGTGATATGGACAGGAACCCAGGACGGAGGACACGGGAAATGCTGCTTGCATACCAGCATTCACAACCCCTTTAGAGCAAGGGGCGTCTCGACATGAAGATACGGTAAGGCCTGCAAGTGACTCCCTCCAATCCCTCCCCCAGAAATGGTGATTCTGGGACTTCCCTACCCCTGGCCCAGAGTGTCACTTGCCCGTGTCCCCGAGTCCTCACCAGTGCCCCCTGAGCAGTGCACACCGCAGAGGGTGCTGGCTGCCTGAGTGTTCACCTTCAAAACACCCCTCAGAGGTGAAGGTGCCAGGTTCATGTTTATGTAGACCTGTTGTAAATTGTGCCGGTGTGATGTCAGGCTGAATATCCGGTGAGGGGGTGGGACGTCACAGAGTGAGCGCTTGCTAATGACATGCTAATGTATAAAAATGTGCTTCCTGGGGTCCTGTGGTGTGTCTCACACTACCCTTCCTCCGCCCCCCCCCCCACCCCGCCCCCCTCCCCACCCCCACCCCCACCCCCCCCCTCTCGGGAACTCGGAAACCTGCTGACGTGAATTGCATTTTCCGAATCTCTCCGGAATTTTTGACCATGCGTTGCCATTCCCGCTGACAGAGAATGTGGGCTCAGAATCACCCCCATTAAGTCCAAAAGTAAACACAATGCTGATGACATGCTGTGCAGGTGTACCAGAAACATGAGAATCCTGGGGGTGGTCGGGGTGGGACAATAAGGAACCCGGAAACAGGAGAACCACCTGGGCCCATTATTTCTCTCTCTGACTCTACATTGAACATTGTGATGTTGTAATACTTAATGCACATGAAGGGGCTAAATTAGACAGCCCTCGAAATTGGTTTCGGATATCGTGTTTTAATTTTAACCTGCGTTCATTATTTACGGTGCAGGTAGCACGTCAACCTCGTGCTGCCTGCTAACTTGCAGGATGGCTGTGTGCAACCAGTGCTAAACATGCTGTTGAATGGCTGTGTGTCTCAGGAGGGAATCCAAGTTCATACTGTACAAGGCTTGTACCACCTAAAGCTAGGCTGTACCACCTAAAGCCAGCCTGCCCAGTTAAAGGAGGGTACATTCTGTCTGGAGCAGGTGTGGGAACTGTTTGTGAGGGAGTAGCAGGACCTTTAACCTGACAGGGTGGATGGCTGACAGTGCAAGCAGAGATTGGAAGAGCAAAAAACACTGACATGTGGGAAAGGAACTTCTGACATCTGCATTTAACAGCAACGTGTTTGGTAAACCAGTGGATCTATCAGCATCTGACAAAAGGAAGTTGAATGCATTTTTAACCCTGGATTCTACCTTTAACTTTGAGCATACAGGTTTCCGAAATTCTACCTTTAACTTTCAAAGACAGATTACCTGGGTTAACAAACTGGAACAAGGCAAGAGCTAGCACAGAGGGAATGGACATGGCCGAGCAACTGATAGACTGGAAAAGCTTTTGCTCACAGGATCTGTCTGCGTGTGTGCTGAAGTGTGAGCTTTAGAGGTGTTTTCTAAGGTCATTTCTGCTACCTTGGAGATTTTTACCTTTGATCTGCACTTTCCAGCAGTCAGCCTTCTGAGTAACATGGGAACAGCTTATTCAGCTCTACCTTGCAGCTTTGATGTGGAACAAGAGGATCAGCATCAGTAACACTGGGAGTAATCGCAGCAGAGGCTGCATCTGGCACTCCCCACGCCAGAGTGGATGAGATTCTGTCTCAGGAGGCAGCACCAACCAAAGTATTCTGCCGGAGGATTCATTTCCTGGGCATGACTGAGCACCAGGAAGCTCAGACTTTCACATCAGCTTGTTGCTGACATCTGCAGCCCCCTGAACGAGACCTCCTCTCGAGTGGACCAGGTGGACACACATTGCTGCTGGCAGTCAAGGTCACCAGTATTTTCCGCTTCCATCTTATTTCGAGGATAAAGCAGGTGCAACACTAGGGTGAGATTTTCCATCCTCCGCACCATGGCATGTTTTGTGGTGGCAGAGGCAGCCCACCATTGGCCAGCAGTGGGATCTTCCAATCCATCTGTTGTCAATGGGGTTCCCTGTTGTTCACCCTCTCTGCCGCCAAAACATCTGCAGCGGGGGGGTCATCATCGGTGGGACTGGAAGATCCCACCAGCCAGAAAATCCCACCCCTAGTATCTCACAATCTGCTGTGCACGAGTGTATCTCCCTCATAACGGATGCCGTGTGTGCCACCCTCTAGGATATCTATGCACAGTTCAATGCCAAGTCAATACTCACCACTTAGGTGCACAGAACATCACTGAACCTGTTGTGGCACTGGATCCATATGTGGTGGCACAGCTTCATGCCCGCTCACCTGGGTAGCCACCTCCATCCAAGCCTTCTTTGTCTGGTGAGGTGGCCTCCCACAGAATGAGGATGTCATTCCAGGTACTCACTCACCCGCCTGGTGTGCCCAGTGGGTTCTGAGGCCATAACTCCTGCCAAGTAGAAAATCTTATACTTTCGTATGGACAGCTCCCTGAGGCTCTTCCTCAAGCCCTGGCAGCCTCCACAGAGCTGGCCATGTCCTTTTAATAGCCCCTCTGGGTCACCATTGGACACGGCTCATGCCACACTCCCTGAACCATTGGCAACACCAAGCCATTGACCAACCAGGATGAAATCATAAAGGCAAAATACTGTGGATGCTGGAAACTGTAACAAAAACAGAAAATGCTGGAAAATCTGACAGCATCTGTGGAGAGAGAATAGAGCCAACGTTACAAGTCTGGATGAGTCAGAGTTGAAGACAATTGAAAATACGATGAGAGTTATACTGTTGTGTTGAGGATGGGGGGGAGGGAGCAGGGACTCTGCCGAAGAGTCACCCAGGCTCGAACCGTTAACTCTGTTCTCACTCCAGAGATGCTGCCAGACCTGCTGAGATTTTTCAGCATTTTCTGTTTCTATTGGGTGAAATCATGTCTGGGTTGCGGCTGCGGGTCAGTAACATATCTGCCTCCAGGCCCACCAAACACATGTGCCTCAGGCCTACGATTTGTAATCATTGAATATTCATGGTTTAATTTAATACCGTGCTAAACACCAAAGCGATTGCCTTTGTACAATTACAAATGCTTCCCCTTCCTTTACATAACACTACAAACTGGTGCAAGCCCTGCAGATCAAGAGGCAGGGCTCATTCCCCCACAGCTCTGACACTACTGGTTGACATCCTCGGAGTTATGGAGCTCATGAGAGCTCCACCAGAGACTCTCTACCCGTGTGCAGATGCAGCCTTGGTCATCAGGACAGGAGGCAGCAGATGCTAATGGCATGGCCCAGGGAAAAAGCCACTGAGAAAACCATTGTTCAAACCTCTGGATTTGTAACCCACAATCAGCAAACAGATTGAAATGTTAAAGTCCAGCCCAGAGTCTGAGCAGGAAGGAGAGGAAGTTACACTGTGACAGGGGAGACAGTGTTCTCAAAGGTTCCCTGACATTACACTGGACATCTTGGTTGAAAAGAAGGAGAGATATCTGCTAACCACCAGGGTTCGGGAGACCCTCCAGACAAAGGCAGTGGGACCAGGAAGTCATGGCAGTTTACGCCAAGAGTCTATCCCTGAAGGTTGCAATGCCATTAGATATTCAATGGCCTCACACGAGGTCAGTGAATGTATCTTCAAATGTCATATCCCACCAACAGCATCAGTCGTCTCACATATTACTCAATGCACCACACCTCCCATCACTCACTCTTTCATTCATTCACAGGATATGAGCATCGCTGGCTGGGCCAGCATTTATTGCCCATCCCTAACTGCTCTTGAACTGAATGGCTTGCACGACCATTTTAGAGGACATTTAACAGTCAACCACATTGCTGTGGCTCTGAAGTCACATGTAGGCCAGACCAGGTAAGGATGGCAGATTTTCCTCCCAAAAGGACATTTGCGAACCAGATAGGTTTTTACAA
The DNA here is from genome assembly GCF_964213995.1 of Mustelus asterias. Taxonomy (NCBI): domain Eukaryota; kingdom Metazoa; phylum Chordata; class Chondrichthyes; order Carcharhiniformes; family Triakidae; genus Mustelus; species Mustelus asterias. The sequence goes on from NC_135802.1 coordinate 108,224,405, forward strand.
CAATCGACAGTGGTTTCACGGTTATCATTAAACTTTTAATTCCAGATTTTTATTGAATTCAAATTTCACCATCTGCTGTGGTGGAATTCAAACCCAAGTTCCCAGAGTATTAACCTGGCTTTCTAGATTACTAGTCCAGAATGCGTAACGATGTCAATGATAATTGAGAACCAAGCTGAATATAGAAAGTTCAGAGGGGAAGTAAGAAAGGAAATAAGAGAGGCAAAGAGGGAGTACAAAGAAAGAGTATGACAGAGTCTGGCAGCAAACAGAAGGTGAAACCCAAAAGTTTTCTGTAGGCATATTGTTGGAGAAGCGTCTAATTTCAGAATACATATGTTTTACAGATATAACTCTTAGTTTTGGGGAATTCAATTTGTAAGAGTAAGCTAAATAAAATTCTGCACCCAGAGCAGCACGGTGGCACAGTGGTCAGCACTGCTGCCTCACAGCGCCAGGGACCTGGGTTCAATTCTGGGCTCAGATCGCTGTCTGTGCGGAGTCTGCACATTCTCTCCATGTCTGTGTGGGTTTCCTCCGGGTGCTCCGATTTCCTCCTACACTCCAAAGAGGTGCAAGTTAGGTTGATTGGCCATGCTAAATTGTGCCTTAATGTCAGTGGGATTAGCAGGATAAATATGTGGGGCTAAGGGGACAGGACCTGGGTGGGATTCTTGTCAGCGCAGGCTCAATGGGCTGAATGGCCTCCTTCTGCACCGTAGAGATTCTATGATTCTTAGGAATTGCCAGATTACCTCAAGTAATAGCAGTTCAAAGGAAAATTTGGGATTAATTAATAAAATCAGGGTTGGAAGTGAGAAAACTTAAACAATGGATAGGCCATCTCTGAGCTTAGTAGGGACAGGAAGTCTACAGCTAGTTCAAATGGATTTAAATAATTCATGTAGTTCCCAGACCAACGAAGCTAAAAGCACCTTTGAAATTAATGGTGCTTCTTGGTGGAACCATCAAGTCTGGGAAATGGCTGTTAATTGAATTAGTGACACGGTAGCACAGTGGTTAGCACTGCTGCTTCACAGCTCCAGGGACCTGGGTTCGATTCCCGGCTTGGGTCACTGTCTGTGTGGAGTTTGCATGTTCTCTTCGTGTCTGCGTGGGTTTCCTCCGGGTGCTCCGGTTTCCTCCCACAGTCCAAAGATGTGCGGGTTAGGTTGATTGGCCATGCTAAAAATTGCCCTTCGTGTCCTGAATGCGTAGGTTAGAGGGATTAGCAGGTAAATATGAAGGGATATGGGGTTAGGGCCTGAGTGGGATTGTGGTCGGTGCAGACTCGATGGGCCAAATGGCCTCTTTCTGCACTGTAAGGTTTCTATGATTCTGTAAGGTTTCTATGATTCTATGATATGAATTAGTCATATGATTTGTTTTGAAGGTAAAAAATAATGGGTGAATTTTCCCAAAAAATGACTAAGGACTGGATTCTCCGACCTCACCTGCAGCTGGGATTTTTCAGTCCCGCTGCAGTGAATAGAGATTCGGCTGAGCGCTAAACTCTCCGTTCTGGCAGTGGCAGCAGGCCATGAATAACTGCAGAATTCCGGCCCAAGTGTCATTTCGGGTGAGAAAACTCACCAGACATGCCGGCATGAATCAGACCGCAGTTTGCCCACAGTCATTTTTTGGGAGAGTGGTGAGGGGCGAGGCCTAAACACATGAGTAAGCCAGGCTTCACAGAGATTGAGCACCGTTTTTAAAGGGTGCCTGATCTCAAATTGAAATTGAAGACCCCCTTCCTTCCTCCACGGACATCAGGGACCCTCCCCCTCATAGAAGGGATGTTTACCCATCCCGTCTCAACAAAGATCGCCAACATCAGGGCAGTGGGCAGATGGGCAGTGCGCAGCCATGTCCCTGACTCCCAGGGGCTTCAATGGCCTCCGAACCCCCCCCCCTCAGTGTGACCATCACACCCCGTCTCCATTTGTGGAGACCAGTAGTGATTCTCGCTGAGCTCCCCCTGCGCCCAATGGATTGGAAAATTCCAGGAGCCGGGAAGATCCAGCCTTGAACTAATTCAGCATATTTAAATCTTGTCCCATCCTTACTGGGTGGGAACCAGATTACGTCCAGGAGCAGTGGGTGGGACAACACTGATGAGGTTTCAGGCCAGCACACAACGTGTTAAACCCCTCACCCACGATTCTCCAGCCCTGCTTCGCTCTAACGTATTCTGCGCCGGGTGTGAGGCAGCCAGAAAATCATAGCCAATTAGTTTAGATTTCTGTTTAGAAAATCCAGGTATGCTTTACTGCCATGGAGATAGGTTTTTAACCAAGGAACAAGTTTTGCTGCTGAAGTCATGGTAAAAGAGGAGATAGCTGAGAAAGAGGATGGGCTAAAATGTGATAAAGAGGAGTTCTTTGAGTTGGTAGTTGTAGTTGAGCTGTACTTAAAGTTGATAAGCTTTTTGTGTAGGGATTATCTCTGTGTTATTCTCACAGAGATGTCGGTTCAGCTTGGAGGGTTTGGTTGGAGTTATAGAGGTTTACAGCATGGAAACAGGCCCTTCGGACCAACTTGTCCATACTGCCCAGATTTTACCACTAAGCTAGTCCCAATTGCCCACATTTGGCCCATATCCCTCTATATCCATCTTACCCATGTGCTTTTTGAATGCTTTTTAAAAGACAAAACTGTATCCGCCTCCACTACTATCTCTGGCAGCTCGTTCCAGACACTCACCACCCACAAAAAATTGCCTCTCTGGTCCCTTTTGTATCTCTCCCCTCTCACCTTAAACCTATGCCCTCTAGTTTTAGACTCCCCTGCCTTTGGGAAAAGATGTTGACTATCTACCTCATCTATGTCCCTCATTATTTTATAGGCCTCTATAAGATCACCCCCAAACCTCCTATGCTTCAGGGAAAAAAGTCCCAGTCTATCCAGCCTCTCCTTATAACTCAAATCAAGTCCTGGTAGCATCCTAGTAAACCTTTTCTGCACTCTTTCTAGATTAATAATATCCTTTCTATAATAGGGTGATCAGAACTGTATACAGTATTCCAAGTGTGGATTACTAATGTCTTGTACAACTCCAACAAGACGTCGCAACTCCTGTATTCAATGTTCTGAAGAATGAAACCAAGCATGCTGAATGCTTTCTTCACCACCTTGTCCATCTGTGACTCCACTTTCAAGGAGCTATGAACCTGTACCACTAGATCTCTTTGTTCTGTAACTCTCCCCAACGCCCTACCATTAATTGAGTAGGTCCTGCTCCGATTCAATCTACCAAAAGTTGGTAGAGTTGGAAGCAACAAGTTGATGTGTAAACTGTGAGTTCAGAAAGCAAAGTAAAACAATTTGCCAAGAGTTGTGGATGAATTGCAGAGCTGAAAAATTGAGCTATTAGAAACCAGGGGTGTTTCTAAATTTCTATTTAAGTCAATGTGCAGGAATTGTGAGTGTAGTTCAATCTTACGCTGAAAAATCCCAGACTTTACACAGCAGTTGTGGAAAAGTGATAGTGGAAAAGTGAAGGTTCAGTTAAAGATTTTAGTTTAAAGTATATGTGGTTGTGTTATATTTTGTTGTTCAATGTAAAGTGTTAGTAATCACCTAACACAGTGCTTTACTTGATTTTTATGTCATAAAATTCATTTTAAATTTAAGTTTATTTATTAGTCACAAGAAGGCTTACAGTAACACTGCAATTAAGTTACAGTGAAAATCCCTTAGTCACCACACTCTGGCACCTGTTCGGGTATGCTGAGGGAGAATTTAGCATGGCCAATGCACCTCACCAGCATGTCTTTCGGACTGTGGGAGGAAATCGGAGCACCCGGAGGAAACCCACGCAGACACAGGGAGAACATGCAGACTCCACACAGACAGTGAGCCAAGCCAGGAATCAAACCCACGTCCCTGGGGTGGTGAGGCAGCTGTGCTAACGACTGTGCCACTGATATTTGTTTTAAACTGTGGAATCTTGTGGTTTATTTTTTTCAGTAAATGCTGGGGATTTTAACTTTCTGTTTAAACGTTAATTCACCCGACAGGGATTGTAACAATGTAAATACTAAGGGTAGTAAGAGGAAAGGTAGGGCCAATAATGGACCAAAAAGAGGATCTATGCATGGAGGGAGAGGGCACGGCTGAGGTATTAAACGTTTACTTTGCACCTGCCTTTGCCAAGGAAGATTCTGTTGAAGTCAGACTGAAAGAGAGATACTTGAGAAACCGGATGAACTAAAAATTGTTAAATGGGAGATATTAGAAGGCTGGCTGTATGTTTATACGCCGCCAGGACCAGATAGGAAACTGAGGGAAGTAAGGGAGGAAATTGTGCAGGCACTGACCATAATCTTCCAATCCTCCTTAGATACAGGGAGGATATATATCAGAGGACTGGAAGCTTGCAAATGTAACACCCTTGTTCAAAAAAAGGCGGAAGAATAAATGCAGCAACTACGGGCCAGTCAGTTTAATCTTGGTAGTGAGAGAGCTTTTAGAACTGATCATCTTAAACAAAATTAACAGTCACCTGGACAAATGTGGAATAATCAAGGAAAACCAGCACAGAGTTTTTAAGAGCAAATCATGTTTAACTAACTTGATTGAATATTTTGATGCAAGAGAGGGTTGATGAGAATAATGCAGCTGATAAAATATATATAGACTTTTCAAGGATGTTGATAAAATGCCACATACTAGGCTTGCCAGCAAAGTTGGAATTTGTGGAATATAAGAGCTAGTGGCAGCATAGATGTGGAGTTGGCTGAATGGTGGGAAATACAGAGTAGTGGTGAACAGTTGCTTTTCAGACTAAAGGATACATAGGGTTTCGCACTAGGACAACTGCTTTCATTGATCTATTCTAATGACCTAGGCTTGTGTGTGCAGGGCACACACAACTTCAAATTTACAAATGACACCTAACTGCTCACCAGGCACCGGGCAGTGCTAAGGGATAGGGCCAGAGGGCGTGGGGCTGACTGGGGGGGCGAAGCCTATTGGGGGTAATCAGACCCACTGCCGCTCTGCAAGTGGGATCAGTGGGGGAGGGAGGTAAGAGGCCAATTGGGGATGGCCATCAGGGTGGGGGGGGTTGGGGCTGGTCATCGGGGTGGGAGGAGGTTGGGGTTGGCAATCGGAGGGGGATCAGGGCTGGGAGCGGGGGGGTGGGGGTAGATTAGGGCTGGCCTGGTGTGAGGGAGCGACGGTGATTGGGGCTGGCACGGGGGTGTTCCGGTAGGCCAGCGATCAGGACGGGAGGGTCGGGAAGGCCAGCGATCGGAGGCCAGCAATCAGGAGGCTGGCGATATCTGGCAGGGGAGGGGGATGGCCCCCTCCGCACTATGGCAGGGGAGGGGGATGGCCCCCTCCGCACTATGGCAGGGGAGGGGGATGGCCCCCACCGCGCTATGCTGCCGGCCCCTCAGATGTGCATAGACCTCACCACCTGCTTTCCAGAGTGAATCAGGCTGACACACTCTGCAATGTACAGAGTGTCGGAGATTCGTTCAGGTAAGTACGCCCAAAAATGGATGGGAAATGCTCCCGTTTTCCCACCAGTTGGGCACTTAGTTTTGTTTTGGGAGAACCCCGGCCCACATATGCACAAATCACTAAGGTGGCATGAGAGATTGACAAAGTGATTAAAAGGACAGATGGGATGCTGGGGTTTTATAAACAAGGATACATTAGCAAAGCAGTTAAGACTGGTTTGTAAAATACTGCGCTGTCCTCAACTGGACTTTTGTGTCCAATTCTGAACGCCACACTTTAGAAAGAATGTAAAGGCACTGGAGAGGTGCAAAAACGATTCAGAAGAATAGTTCCTGGGATTAGGGACTTCAGTCACATGAATAGACTGGAAAAGATGGAATTGCTCTTCTTGGAGAAGAGAAGGTTTGAGAGGAGATTTGCTGAAGGTGTTCAAAATCATGAGGGGTCCAGACAGAGCAAATAGAGTGAAATTATTTCCATTAGCAGAAGGCTCGAGAAACAGAGGACACCAACCTAAGGTGAACGGCAAAAGAACAAAAGACAACATGAGGAAAAGGTGTTTTATTCAGGCCTGGTTAGCATCAGAATTGTACCACCTGAGAATGTGGTGGAGGCAGATTCAAATGTGGTTTGCAAAAGACACATGGACAGAAAACATTGGCAGTACTATGGAGAAAGGTACAGGAGAATGTGACTGGCTGAGTTGCCCTTGCATAGAACTGTATGGACGCAATGCACCAATTGCTGACTTCTGGTCTATAACCATTCTATGATTCAACAATTTCTGTCAATAACAAATCGTGCTTCACCTCATTTTTAGAACTGCTGCCAAACTGAAAATGTTTATTCCAGTCTATCTTTATGTAGTTATAATAACCCAATATTATTGCCTAGTTGTTCTTACAGAAACTCTGCACATCTTCACCCCTATTTCGTATTCATTGTTTGATGGCCTCTATAGCAAACCAAAAATAGTACAATTCCTTAACTCTATCTGTATGGAATCAGTCTTAATACAATTGCGCAGAACATCTTTACATTCTAATACTATCATAGAATCCTTCACTAACAGTGCCACTGCATCCCATCTTGCTTTTCCCCTCCTTATCTCTTCAGTATAATCATAATTAAAACAACTTAGGTCACAAGTCGTGTCCATATTTAAACACAGTAACTTGGAAACATAGAAGATAGGAGCAGGAGGAGGCCATTTGGCCCTTTGAGCCTGCTCCGTCATTCATTACGATCATGACTGATCATCCAACTCAATAGCCTAATCCTGCTTTCTCCCCATAACCTTTGATCCCATTTGCCCCAAGTGCTATATCCAGCCGACTCTTGAATGCATTCAATGTTTTGGCATCAATTAGTCCTGTGGTAATGAATTCCACAGGCTTACCACTCCGGGTGAAGAAATGTCTCCTCATCTCTGCCCTAAATGGTCTACCCTGAATCCTCAGACTGTGACCCCTGGTTCTGGACTCCCCCACCATAGGGAACATCCTCCCTGCATCTATCCTGTCTAGACCTGTCAGAATTTTATAAGTCTCTGTGAGATCCCCCCTCATTCGTCTGAACTCCAGCGAAAACAATCCTAACCTAGTCAATCTCTCCTCATACATCAGTCCCGCCATCCCCGGAATCAGCCTGGTAAACCTTTGCTGCACTCCCTTGAGAGCAAGAACATCCTTCCTCAGAAAAGAAACCAAAACTGCACACAAAACTCCAGGTGTGGCCTCACCAGGGCCCTGTATAATTGCAACAACAGTAAGAAGTCTCACAACATCAGGTTAAAGTCCAACAGGTTTATTTAAGTGGGAGAACTCCCACTTACCTGACGAAGGAGCAACGCTCCGAAAGCTAGTGGCTTTTGCTACCAAATAAACCTGTTGGACTTTAACCTGGTGTTGTGAGACTTCTCACTGTGTTTACCCCAGTCCAACGCCGGCATCTCCACATCATAATTGCAACAACACATCCTTGCTCCTGTACTTGAAACCTCTCACAATGAAGGCCAACATGCCATTTGCCTTCTTTACCGCCTGCTGCACCTGCATGCTAACCTTCAGTGACTGGTGCACAAGGACTCCCAGGTCCCGCTGCACACTCCCCTCTCCCAATTTACAGCCATTCAGGTAGTAATCTGCCACCTTGTATTTGCTTCCATGATCATGCCTGCCTTGTCTATTTAACTTGTTCTCTTTTCAACTATAGTTACTCTATCACATACATCCCGAATTATTAATACTTCTAAATGGGCAGCAGTGACCCTGTGTTTCTTATCAAAGTGATTAATCTTTGTAATTGTGTACAGATACTGTTAGCAATCTATTTGCTTTGGTAAAAAATTCTCCTCCCTTTTTCAAATCCTTCATGGTCTCAATCATCCTTCCCTATCTCTGTAATCTCCTCCAGTCCAACAACTCTGTGAGATCTCTGCATTCCTCCAGTTCTGGCCCCTTCAGTATCCTTGATTTTAATCACTCCACCATTGGCAACCATGTTTTCGGTTGCCAAGGCCCTAAGCTCCCTCTCTCGTCCATCTTTTTAGATGCTCCTTAAAACCTACATCTTCCTGCAAATGTTTGATCAACTATCCAAATATCTCCTTATGTGGCTTGTGTCAAATCTTGATTGATAATGTTCCTCTGAAGCAACTTGGGATGTTTTACTATGCTTGTTGAATACAGTGTTGTTGTGGGGTTTACAATTGAGTTCAACACTGCCTTCTCCAAATGGTCACCTCAAGGGGAAGGTCATTGAATTTTGATCAGGCGGCAGGGCTATAGTTGATTTTTCATGTCTTTTGCCCATGAACACTGAGGTCAAATGTTATCTCACTACTACTGCTTTACCTGTGATTCAGTACAGTGCTGGAATCATGCTAGTTTCTATGGCTGACCATGGAGTGCTTTTTATTTACTGAGCCATCACAGGTTAAAGTTATTGGTGGGGAGCTTTGTTAAAGCTACTCGGGGGGGTTTTGACTAGTCTGGCAGGAGGGCAATGGGACCCTAACAAGTAGCGTTTCAAAAGAGGATGTTGAGACTAATGCAGAATTTAAAGAGAACAAGTTAAATAGACAAGGCAGCCATGATCATGGCAGGGAACGAGGGAAGACTGATGAATCAAACTGCATTCATTTCAATGCAAGAGGCCTGACAGGTAAGGAGATGAACTCAGGGCATAAGTGGGTACATGGGACTGGGATATCATGGTGACGATTCTCCCAGCTGGGCTGGGAGATATCAGCAGAAGCCATTTCACGGGCTCCCCTCTGGACACCACAGCTCCGCGCTGGAAATCTCCCCCCCCCCCCCCCTCTCCCCTCCCCCTCGCCCCCCACCAGGAGTGGTTCCCTCCAGCAGGATTTACTATTGCTCCCCACGAATGGGGAACAGGCAGCCTGGCCCCACTGGAAAGAACAGAGGCCATGGAGGCCCCCCCCCCCAACCCCCCCAGGGAGGTTGGGAGTAAGGGGATGCCCCCTGGGCAGGACTGCCCAAGAGTCAAATTGGCATTGCCCAAGGGGCACCTTGGCACTGCCCAGCGGGCGTCAGGCAATGCCAAGGGGGCGGGGCCAGAGGGGTGTGCCTATTGGGGAGTGATTGGTGAGGGTGGTGGTATCCTGCTGCCACTCTGCCAGAGGATTGCTGGGAGATGTAGGGAAGTGGGTGATCGGGGCTGGCAACACGGGTTTTGGGGGGGCGGAGGGGGCTCAGGGCTGTCGGTGGCGGGAGGTCAGGACTGCCAGATGGGGGTGGTCAGGGAGATCGGGGCAGGTGGAGGGAGGGGAACATCGGGACTTGCCTGGGGAGGTCCAGGAGGCCAGTGATCAGGGGGTGGGAGGCTCGGAGGGGCAACGATGCGGGGTTGCAGGACTGGCCAGCGATCGGGAGGCCAGCAGTGTGGGGCTACTGCACATGCATCGGTCTCAGCGCTGACCGATCGGCATGTGCGCTATGCTGCCGGCCTTTCGGGCTGAAATCCACTGATTTTCAGAGTGAATCCCGCTCGAGCACTCTGTGATACTCAGAGTGTCAGAGATTCACTCCGAAAAACCCACTAAAAAAACCAGTGGGAGTTACTCCCACTTTCACGCGAATTGAGGACTTCGAATTTTTTTGGGAGGAACCTGGCCCATAGCTGTTACAGAAACATGGATGAGGGAGGGACAGGGCTGGCAGTTCAATGTTCTAGGATACAGATGTTATAGGAAGGATAGAAGGGGAGGGGGAGTTGCGTTTTTGATTAGGGAAAACATTACAGCAGTACTTAGAGCGGATATTCCTGAGGGATCATCCAGTGAGGCTGTATGGGTGGAACTGAGAAATAATAAGGGGGTGATCACTTTGATGGGATTGTACTACAGGCCCCCAAATAGTCAGCGGGAAATTGAAGAGCAGGGAGATCACAGATAGCTGCAAGAATAATAGGGTTGTAATCATGGGGGATTTTAACTTTCCAAACATAGGTTGGGACTGCCATAGTGTTAAAGGCTTGGATGGGGAGGAATTTAAGTGTGTTCAGGAAAAATTTCTCAATTAATATGTAGCTGGCTCTACTGGAGAATGTGCAAAAGTTGATCTCCTCCTGAGAAATAAGGCAGGGCAAGTGACTGAAGTGTTAGTGGGGGAGCACTTTGGGACCAGTGACCATAATTCTATTAGTTTTAAAATAATTATGGAAAAGGATAAGTCTGGTCCGCAAGTTACGTTCTAAATTGGGGCAAGGCCAATTTTGATGGTGTTAGACAGGAATGTTCAAAAGTTGTTGGGGGAAGCTGTTCACAGGTAAAGGAACATCTGGCAAGTGGGAGGCTTTCGAGAGTTCAGGGCCAGCATGTTCCTGTTAGTGTGAAGGGCAAGACTGGCAGGAGTAGGGAAGACTGGATGACTAGAGGCATTGAGGGCGGGATTTTCCAGCCACACTCGCCCCAATACCAGAAAATCCCACCCAAAGTCAACAGACCTTTGCATGGTCCATCCCTCATCTGCTATGGTTCCTGTGGTGGGCAGGGTGGGAAAATTCCCCTCTGAGACTCGGTCAATAAAAAGAAGAAAGCATATGTCAAGTAGAGGCAGCTGGGGTCAAGTGAATCCCTTGAGGAGTATATGGGATGTAGGAGTACACTTAAAAGGGAAATCAGGAGGGCAAAAAGGGGACATGGCAGATAAGTAAAGGAGAATCCAAAGATATTCTACAAGTATATTAAGAGCAGAAGGAGAGGATAGGGCCCCTTAAAGAACAACGAGGTTGTCTAGTTGTGGAGCCACAGGAGATGGGTGAGATCCTAAACAAATATTTCTCGTCAGTATTTATCGTGGAGAAAGACATGGAAGCTAGGGAACTCGGGGAAGTAAAAAGTGATGTCTTGAAAAGCATCGACCTTACAGAAAAAGAGGTGCTGGAGGTCTTAAAATGCATAAAGGTAGATAAATCCCCAGGACCTGATCAAGTCTGGACATTGTGGGAAGCAAGGGAAAAAATTGTGGGGCCCCTAGCAGAGGTATTTGACAGCCATGCGCGAGCTGCCAGAAAACTGGAGGGAGGTAAATGTTGTTCCATTTTTTAAAAGCGGCTGGGAAAAGCCAGGGAACTACAGACCAGTGAGCCTAATGTCAGTGGTGGGTATGTTGTTGGAGGGGATTCTGAGAGATAGGATCTATATGCATTTGGATAAGCAAGGACTTTTTAGAGATAGTCAGCACGGCTTTGTGCGTGGGAAATCATTTCTTACAAATTTGATCGTTTTTTGAAGGATTTACGAAGAAAATAGATTAGGCCAGTGCAGTAGATGTTGTCTACATGGACTTTAGTAAGGCCTTCGACAAGGTATCGCATGGTAGACTGGTCAGTAAGGTTAGTTCACATGGGATCCAGGGGGGAGAACGAGCCAATTGGATACAAAATTGGCTTGCCGGTAGGGTGATGTGGAGATGCCGTCGTTGGACTGGGGTAAGCACAGTAAGAAGTCTCACAACACCAGGTTAAAGTCCAACAGGTTTATTTGGCAGCACAAGCTTTCGGAGCACTGCTCCTTCATCAGGTGAGTGAGGACTTGTGTTCACAAACTGGGCATTTACAGACACAAACTCAATTTACAAGATTATCTTGTAAATTGAGTTTGTGTCTGTATATGCCCTGTTTCTGAGCACAAGTCCCCACTCACCTGATGAAGGAGCAGCACTTCGAAAGCTTGTGCTGCCAAATAAACCTGTTGGACTTTAATTTGCTGGTAGGAGACAGAGGGTGGTTGTAGAGGGTTGTTTTACAGATTGGAGGCCTCTGACCAGTGGCGTGCCGCAGGGATCATTGCTGGGTCCCTGTTGTTTGTCATTTATATAAATGATTTGGATGAGAATACAGTAATATAGTGAGTTTGCGGATGACACCAAAATTGGTGAACAATGAAGAAGGCTATCTAAGACTACAACGGGATCTTAGAATGGCAGATGGAGTCTAATTCCGATAAATGTGAGGTGTTGCATTTTGGCGAGACAATTCAGGGCAGGACTGATACAGTTAATGGTAAGGCCCTGGGGAGTGTTGTCGAACTGAGACACTGAGGGGTGCAGGTACATAGTTCCTTGAAAGTGGCATCACAGGTAGACAAAGTGGTGAAGAAGACGTTTGGCACACTTGCCTTCATCAGTCAGAGCACTGAGTACAGGAGTTGGGACGTTATGTTGCAACTGTACAAGACATCGGTAAGGCCACATTTGAAGTACTGCTTACAATTCTGGTCTTCCTACTGTAGGAAGGATGTTATTAAACTGGCAAGGGTGCAAAAAGGATTTACAAGGACATTACTGGGACTGGAAGGTTTGAATTATAAGGAAAGGCTGGATAGACTGGGATTTCTTTCCCCTGGAGCATAGGAGGATGAGGGATGACCTTATAAAGATTTATAAAATCATGAGGGGCATAATAAGGTGAATAACCAAGGTCTTTTCCCCAGGGTAGGGGAGTCCAAAACTATCGCGCATAGGTTTAAGATGAGAGGGGAAAGATTTAAAAGGAACCTGAAGGCAATCTTTTCGCACAGAGGGTGGTGCGTATGTAGAATGAGCTGCCAGAGGAGGTGGTAGAGGCAGGTACAACATTTAAAAGACATTTGGACAGGTATATGGATGGGAAAGGTTTAAGGGGATATGGGCCAAATGCAGGCAAATGGGACTAGTTCAGCTTAGGAAACCTGGTCGACATGAACAAGTTGGACTGAAGGACCTGTTTCTGTGCTGCATATCTCTATGACTCTATCGCTTCTGAGAAAAATGGCCATTTCTATTTAAGAATTAAAGGTTAGAGTTTCCAAGTCCTCACATTGGGCCCATAATTTTTTAATTTATGTTTGCGGCGTGTGATTTGAAAAGCTATCAAGTGTCAAGTTTGTAGAAACCACAAACACTTCTTTAATGGACAATGTTGGCTTCACTGAGAGACTAAGGCCTGGATATTAATGTTCTCGTCACAGATAGGCGAGGGCCAGGGTAGGAGTGGATTAATGACTGAAATAATGAAACACATCTCCAACGTGTTGCACATGCACTTCCTTTTTAATGGCAGCAAGTCATCCAAGTGTCCCACCACCGAGAAGCGAGATGCTTCATTAACATATCGAATTAGGGTCCTGTGGTGCAATTGAAAACATTCATTAAAATTCAGTTACTGGACCAGTTTCCCAGGGATCGGGAAACCCGGCAATGAAAGTAAGGTGGGAATACTGGCTCCCGCTGCCTTTTCCAGCATTCCTTGGAGGCTTGGGAAGCAGAAGTGCTCTTCTTCATAGAACTCCTACAGTGCAAAAGAAGGCCATTTAGCCCATCAAATCTGCACCAACTCTCCACAGAACATCTTACCCAGGCCCTAAACCTGTAATCCCATGTATTTACGACTAATTCCTCCCGAATTTACACATCTTGGGACACCAAAGGGCAATTTAGCATGACATATCCACCTAATCTGCGCATCTTTGGATTGTGGGAGGAAACCAGAGCACCCGGAGGAAACCCATGCAGACACAGGGAGAACGTGCAGACTCAACAGACAGTCACCCGAGGCTGCAATTGAACCTGGGTCACCGTTGCTGTGAGGCAGCAGTGCTAACCACTATGCCACCATGCTGCCCCGGCCTTTCAAAAGAAGCCTTCAGCCTTTCCCATTTCTCCTGACTTAACATTTTTTCTCCCACCCAACTGTGGCAAACACCCCCACCACCAAGCCCCCCACCACCAAGTCCCTCACCCCAACCACCAATTGCCACGAGCTTCCCCAAGGATCCCCCTGTGGCCTCAGACTGCCAGTTTTCCATCCCAGATGTTGACCAGGCTGTCAATGTATCCAATTGCCAAGTGGGAAATGGATCAAAAAAGTGACAATCGAGAAATAGATTGAGCTTTGAAAGAAGTTAAACAAATTCAATTCAGAATTCACTGGTCTAAATAGTTATATTCATAACATTCATTTAATGGTGAAGAACGATGGGATGTGGGCTGACTCTAAGTTCACTGAATACTAAATCCAACTGAATGTATAATCAATGCACAGCCGGCTGTCAGAATTCACTCTTGAACAACTCCATGATAGTAATCTCCATGTATGGAGGAAGGATTTGTGGGAGTAATAGTTAAAGCCTAGATTTTGCAGTTTAGGATTTGGTTCAGATCACAGAGCACAGGATCAAATTGTTATACAAGACTAGTCCAGTGTTAAAATGCATGGTTTTTGAAAAAAAATACAGCTTTATTTAAGAGCTTGAGCTATGTTTGAAAGCTGAAGGTACTGATCAGGGAGAGTGCAGTCAGGGCAGAGATCTGTGACACTGATGTTTTGCTTCAATCGCATAATGTTTTGCATACTGTACTATGTTAGGAATTAGCTTTTGCCAAAGGTGGAAAATGGGTGCCTGTATATATTACAGAATAAACTGGTCAGTATGATTTCCTCTCTTCATATGTCTGTCTAATATGAAGAAATAATGATATAGGGATTTTCTGGTCGCGCACGCCCCAAGACCGGAAATTTCCACCCGAGCTCAACAGACCTTTAAATGGTCCACCAAATTTTCCATCTCGCCCGCTACGATTCCAGTCGTGGGCGGGATGGGAAATTTTCCACCATAGTCACTTAATGAAACTGAAAATACTCAACTGTTGGATATCTTAATATTTTCAACAGGACTTGTAGCAAGAACCAATTTAAGGACAGTATAATTAAAAGCATTATATTAAATATTCACTTGTGCACATTAGAAAATAATGGCCATGCTCTTTACTGTCCCCACAAGTAATAGTATAACTGTTAAGTGCTTTTCCATCAACAGTTGTGATGCTCTTCCAGCTAGCAATTGCCTCACTCATTGATGCAGCTACTTTAATAAGTTAGCACTGACAAGATTTAAGTAAAATATACGAAATGCATTTTATAACAAGTGTTATATCTGAAAGGGAATTAAAGGTTATAATTAATCCCATGATTCAGGTAGTGTTCATTAAAAAACTCTCCAGCACTGATTAGGTCACAGTCTCGTAACTCCCTCCTGTGTTTCTTTTTCTAACTGAAAATTACCAGATCCTTTCCTCCTTGTTTGTTAAATTATTTGATTATTGCTATTTTTATGAACTTCATTTGGTTGCGGATGGTGTCTGACTTGGAATCAGATTATCTTACTTGATGCTACACTTCATTTCCTCCAGTGATTGAATTAAGTAAATCTGGATTCAAACCACCTAAAAATGGAAGCCGCTTGTTAATTTATAATTACAATTATACACCAGATAGTGCAATTCTGATTTGAAATATGCATTAATAATCATATGTATTTGCTGCACTTAAAAACGACTCTTCACTAATATTTGATTAAATACTTAATCTTGTGGTTATAATTAAGGAAAAAAAAGTAAGATTCCATATGAAGCAAGCATTGTATCTTAAGTGTGTCAGTTAAAAGCAAATAAAAATGAATTAAATAATCTTTCATGATGTGAAAATTTTTAATACCTTAATAAGTTTGGATAAGATATAATTTTCTTACACATTTCTTAAAATATTCATCGTTGAGACCATTCTTGCAGTACTTATTTCTGAAGGTGATTTTTCAGACACTTCAACTTTCACTGCAGACTAGCGAAATCCTAGCATAATAGGATTTCTTCTATAATTTCAAATTCTAGCACAATTACATTTATTTTGATTTTTTAATACAGTAAAACTCGTATTTTAATGATTTTTTTGACGTGACAAATAATACTTTAGTATAAAGTGGATTTGATTTGACCTGAAATTAATATCAGTCACAGTCTTCATTTTTCATGCAGGACTGGACAACTTTGTCTGTTTTAAATGTATATTTGTGAAACACCACTGCAAATACTGAAGAAGAAGAAAAAAGGTTCTGAGCAACTACTTTGATTATTCTAAACTATGATGTAGTGCAATTGCTCTTTTCCAGTTAGGTTACAGTCAACCCTCACCCCATTGACATTGGTAAAGCTCAGGTCCAGTTGCAACACAACCTACTCGCACTTTCAACTCCCAACCCCTCGTCATCACATTTGTATGAGCATATATACTAATGTGGGTTGAACAAGGACATGTGGCATGAGGACCTTTTGACTGGAAGCTGCTCCTGATCCTCTCATATTTGTCAAAGCTTGGTGATCCCGTGTGACAAGAACAGCCACATCTGCAGCTGTTCTGAACTTCCAATTAGTCTGTTTGTTTATAGCTTCCTCGCATACTGGCGTTAGCCACAAACTTGCAGAGACAAAAGGGGCAGACACATTCTCCCATTGTTCTAAGGAGGTGCCTCAGCGATTGTTTCCTTTGATGCCATTTTGCCAGTGTTCCCATGCTACAATATATCTCGGGATACAGTTACACTGTGCTCAATGTGCAGCCAAGTGTGGTCACTTCAAAGGTTTAGCAAAGTATTTTATGGACCTGGAAAAGGGCTCTTATTGATTGAAGTTGAAGGAATGGCTCCTGTCAGTTTTACCTGTGGGGGATACATGATTAAATATCCTGCTGTACAAATGACAGCAGCATATCACATAGAAAATTATGTGTGTTTTGAGATGACCTCAGAGCAACTACAGGCAACAGAACAATAACCTTCTGTTACTGCTCTGACTTTCTAGAATTTGGTCACAAAAAAATTGACGTTACAAGAGCCAGTATGTTTAAATGTTATTCAAAATGTAATGTTTTTACTCTTTTATTCATATTAAATACTACTGCGATGTGCTATACCAAGACTGGCATTTTGAATAAAGGTCAAACTCATTTCATTTCTTTTAAGCTTTCCTCTTACTGCTAGATAAAATAAATGTTTCAGTGCAGAACACATGGCAGTGTAGTGAATGCACTCCATATTACCATTACAAGATCGATTCTCACAATACAGGAGCCTTTTTCAACTATACATTGGTTAGCTGACATCTGTCGTGGTTGTCATGGTAGCATCCTCCCCAGCACCGCAAGAGGTCAGCCTGGAGAGTATTCTGACAGAGCGGGTCTTGCTTGCTTTACCCTAGTCACTTCAAGGTTAACAGCCAATGGACCATAGAAATAGGCAATTATAGTAGTTGAAGGAAAATGATTTTTTTTTAAAATAGTACATTTTGTGTCCATGATATTGTTGTTGCTATGGTGACATTTCTCGGATACACAGAATGCTCTCAAATTTTAATCATGGAAAAACCTTCATAGTTTCATCCCTCTGACCTTTCTTATGTAGCAGAGAATGTGAACCATGTTCTTTCACTTTGATGAAACCGGATGAATAGATGGAGCATATTGCAGCTTTTCCTCCATGATCTATTTTCAAACAGAACAGATACGCCTCAGTATGGACATTTCACACTTAACATTACTGATTGTATTTCTCTTCCTGTCATGGCTAGAATGAAATTATATTTGAAATACTGTACACATGTCAATTCAAAGAGATGCCACTTGTTTTATTACTGATGCCACTGCATCATTGTATGCAGGAAATTTGCAAGGGACTAATAAGCTACATATGTTCCTATTTACTGTCTGTTCTATTAGTATTCACAAGCAGCCTCCCTTAATCACACTGGCTTTCAGCACATTTCTCTAGTCGTATGGACGATTACACCCCAGTGATTGTAATCACCTTTTTCTTTTACTGAAGGTTCCAGAAAGAACCAGAAAATCACCCTTTACTAGCCATCATCCCCAGTTGTTTATTTCCTCTGTATCAGCTGGTTAAATGTAATTTAAAATGAATGACGTTGAGCCTTCCTTAATTTTGAAGGTTTAGAAGTAGGTGTATATAACAAAAGTCAATTTTTTATCCTTTAGTTTGCTTCCTTCTCCTTTCCTTCATGTGCCTTTTTTTGTGGACTGATTTTTCTAAATGTTGGGGAGGTAATTAAGGGAAAGCACTGTCTCCCATGACCCCTTTCAATAAAGTTTTAGCATCAGACCAGTAGATGGCGCCACTTTAGCAAAGGGAAACACCCACCCAAGACCAGTTATTCCACATTTCCAAGATGGAGAAACTCTCATTGGTGCCAAGTTTCATCTAACACAGCAGCAAAGAGCTTGGTTTCACACAAATACACAGTCACGTGCGTGCATATCCCCAAATAGCCTGTGTTCCACAGAAGTTTTTTTTGGAGGCCTGGTGATTCACTTTCAGCAGACAATGAAGTTGAGAAACCCAAAACTGGAAAACACCCCAACTTGTCAGAATGCCAGCCTTTGGGACTGAATGACGTTCGCTAAATTCTTGCACTCTTACATTGCTTCTTCCCCTCTATCTATGTCATAAAGCGAAATACAGATGTGGAACCATTTGGACGGGAAATTTAGATTTGTACTAGAATTGGAAATTTGTACATTTTAAAATGTACTGTGCTGAACATAAACAATATTGTTTTAAGATTGTAAGGGTCTGTCATTTTGTGATATTTCATATCAGGTGAAATCAAAGGTTTGATTTGTCAATACACACAGCGCCAGGGACCCAGGTTCGATTCCCGGCTTAGGTCACTGTCTGTGCAGAGTCTGCACGTTCTCCCCGTGTCTGCGTGAGTTTCCTCCGGGTACTCCGGTTTCCTCCCACAGTCCGAAAGACGTGCTGATTAGGTGTATTGGCCATGCTAAATTTTCTCTCAGTGTACCCAAACAGGCGCCAGAGTGTGGTGACTGGGGGATTTTCACAGTAACTTCATTGCAGTGTTAATGTAAGCCTACTTGTGACTAATAAAACTGTAAACAGTAAACACATTGGATCTAATTTCAAGGTACTGGGTTTGTAGCCTTTGGCTTTGTGTCTCTCAGCAGTTTCCCTAACATTGTCAGTTCTGGTTATTTTATTTCAACTTGAGCACTTCCAATCTTAGTTAATTTTTTTTTGCAGCAATTGTAATCTGACTGTGCTTTAAGAAGGATGCAGGACTAAAATTCTGACAGCCTTTAAAATTTCAAGTAAACTTTACAAACCTGTGAGATTTTTTTTAAATTTAAAAGATTAGGTACCAGAACTAAGCTTCCTTCTTCTTCTTCTTCTCAGAGAGTCGCTCAAGATTGAAGAAGACTTGTTTCCATCCCTTTTCAATGGGTTCTGAAATGGCTGATGAGCCCAATATGCAACCTACACACTCTGCCCCATGTGGGGCAGGTGGTGCTTGAAGGGTTTGGGTAGATGCGTTTTTGGAAGGTTGTACGCTCTCACTGATACCTCAACCTCTCCTCTGCATATTCCCGATGAAGTCTCTCAATGTGTTCAGTGCTTTCCCAGATGAACATTCCCCATTTTGGTCAGTCACAAACCTGGGTCTCCCATGTGTCACCAGGTATGTTTGACCTGTTTAGGAATGCTTTGAGGACATCTCTAAAGCAATCCCTCGTCCTCCTGGGAGTCTCCTGCTGCAACCAAGCTGAGTAGAGCAGTTGCTTCAGGAATCTGGTGTCAGGCATACAAATGACATGTCCCACCTAGCGGAGCTGGTTTTGAGTGATTAGCACCTCAATGTGGGCAAGTTAGCTTTGGAGATGTTACTCTTTTTGGACCACTTTTCTTGATACTGGATTGAGAAGATCTTGTGAAGACACCGCCGGTGGTACTTCTGTAGCGCATTGAGGTGTCTGCCATAGGTTGTCCAATTCTCCGAAGCATATAGGTGGAAGGGAATCACTGCTGCCCCGTATGCCATTAGCTTAGTCTTAGTTTTGAGATTCTGGTCCTCAAGTGTTCTTCTCCTCAGTTGACCAATGGGTGAGCTGGCACATTGGATCAATTTTGTTGTCTATTACTGCCTTCTTCAAGAGGAGACTCCCATGATACAAAAAATGGTTCATATTTTCTTGGATTTCACCGTTGATCTTAATTGATAGTGGAGGGGTGGGGGGTGGATTTGATAAGGTAGATATCGAGAGGATGTTTCCACTTGTGAGAGAGACTAGAACTCGGGGATAGAGTTTAAGCATAAAAGGTCTACCATTTAAGATGGAGATTAAGAGAATTTGTTTTTCTTTCAGAGGGCCGTTAGTCTGCAGAATTCTCTTCCCCAGAAAGCAGTAGAGACTTATTCAAGGCAAAGTTAGACAGATGTTGGAAATCAAAGGTTATGGGGGTAGATGGCAAAGTGGAGCTGAGGCCACAACCAGATCAGTTCTGATCTTATTGAATGGTGGAGCAGGCTCGAAGTGATGAATGGCCTTCTCCTGCTCCTAAGTCCTATGTTTGTTTGTATTTTGCTGTGGGAACTAGTTCAAAGTGGACCTTAGTTTTCAGCGTATTTGGTGAAAGTCCAGTTTTCTGATATGCTTTGGAGAAGGAGTTGACAATGACCTGGAGCTCAATCTTTTAATGCACACACAAGCTGGAACTGAGTAATGTATCAAGTTAGCACATTGTCCTTTCATCCTTAGTACCTCAGTTTGAATCCAGCCAAGATGGAATAGATGAAAGTCTTCATTGTCTTTGACCAGAAAGGTGCTATATGAAATTTGTTTAGTCAATCACAACCCAGACCCTAATGACCTTTGGGGCAAAGCACAGAAAGGAACTTTACTGTACATCAAATCTGATCTGGGAATACTTGATCTTCTAACTGGTTGCCTGAGGAGTGCATTGTTAAACATTATTAAGGTCCCTTTTAAAAATAAGATGATAACTGACCCTACGTTTCTCTTCTCCATCCCACTACACCAACCCCCATCCCCACCAGAGTGCAGTTGAAAGGCATACCCCAAGTAAGGTGTTCTGCCAGAACAAGAAAAATACAGGTTTATGGATAAATAGCAAGGGAGTGAGACAAAAGGGTCAGTACAGGTACAGTAGGCTGAATGGCTTCCTTCTCTATTGTATGATGCAATGGTAATTTATGCTTAATATAAAATATATTTATCTAACAAGTTGTTTTGAACAATTATGAATAATTTTGTATCATAAAAATGGTTTAAATTTATCTTTTCACTTGTAGCATTCATTAATATTTTGGATAGTTGGCAGCACATTTTCAGCAGAATGGGGAAAATTTCCTTTATTTGAATTGATTTGATTTATTATTGTCACATGTATTGGGATACAGCGAAAAGTATTGTTTCTTGCACTGTACAGGCAAACATACCATTCATAAAGTACATGGGGAGAAAGAAAGGAAAGGGTGCAGAATATAGTGTAGTTAGAGTTCAGTTTTAAAGGTGCAGAGCAAGAGTAAAAGATGAAATTAGAGATATGCTTAGGGACAAAAATGTATTGTTTATTTACACCACCTCTTGATACCGATGTACCAAACTATTGCTGATCAAAACATACAGAAATAAGAATATATCTTCCTTTTTGCCAGTAAAGATGACTATTAAATGATCTAAACTTACATATAACACATTAAAGGATGAAATATAGTTTTAATATCTGGTTCTTTGCTTTAATTATTTATAATTTAATGTATATGGTTTTAAAAACTATTTGTTTCTGCACACAACATAATGTACATTGTTTGTGCCCCCCCCCCCCCCATTCCAACTTTGCATTCAAATACTTTGTCAACTAGATATTTCAAAAATGAAATCAAACATTCAAACCGTTTAAAATAAAAACAAATTTGCATTTTTCCACGTATTAATGATATGGGACATGAGTTGCTAAAGGCTTTCATGATTTTTTATCAGCATAAAAACTAACGCTAATATTCAGACCATCCATGCCAGCCGTCGTGTGATTCTGGTCTTGCCGAAAGGTGGCAACCCCAGTTTCAACAAACAAGTACTCAGAAGGGTTAATTTGGCAGGAGAATGTAGAGATTCAATGGGTGTGTGACAGAGTAAAATTAATTGAGGTCTGAGGTGTCAGTTAGCTGCCACCATCATGTCTGTGCTGTGCCTTAGCATCTGTGCTTGCTATGTATTCTGGGTATTCTCACAAAGGCATTTTCCATCTGTAATTACTGAAACAAACAAAGAAACAGCCTTTGGTTGGATTTGGTCTGATACGCGTATTACCAAAAAAATCCTCATTCCCAATTACCCTTCACCTTTATCACACTCAGGCTGATGCTTAATAGGGTGATTGCTATTTACTTTGAACTAACAGCTAATCCGTTAATGATTGATTTTAAATTTTTTAAGCCATTTGTCTCTGGCAAGGGTGCAGGGCAGTGAGCAGCAGTCTTAACCCTGCTGATGAATTGGCATGGTAAAGAGGTAAGATTTGATTCCTCGGTTCAAGTCTGCCGATGGAAATCACAAAGTCATCATTGTTAGCACCAGATGACAAAACATGGATAAATATTTTAGTTACAAAAACAGGACAATTCAGTTGTGCGGGAGCAGAGAAGGGGGCAGTCAGGCACAGGCTATTGATAGCTTGACTTGTTCCATTAATATTTCAGGAGCTGAAGCTGCAGTCAGTCCCACTTGGCCCTGCAAGACACCCAGGCTCCATCTGCTGTCAGCCATGGCAGGCAGAGCAGCAAGCCAGCTGGGGGCAGCAACCATGAGGCCCCACAATGGTCCATTGACCTTTCTGTGAGACAGATATCATGTGACAGAGATTAGCGATCCCAGCAGATGCATTGGAAACGGGAGAAAGTGTTAAATATAACCAGGTGGACATTGATGAATTGACACTGCAAAAATCGAACGCTTCAGTAATCAGCCGATAGATCTGATATTACCAACATTTTTCAGTTTTGTCCAAACCCATTGAGAATGGCACTTCAGCAACATCAGTTCCCATTGGCTGGCCTTTTCATCTTTTCACAGATTCCCTGATTGAAATCTTTATTTCCTCACCGGTTTTGTTATTCTTTGTACAGGAAGGTTGGACAAAACAAAAAAGCAGTTTGGAATAAATGTGGTCACAGATATTCATCTGCACATAAATACAAACGCATCTCCGCGCTGAAGAGGAATATCTTTTATATACGCGTAGAGATGAGAGTGAGGATGACTCAGCTACACTCATTAGCAGTCAATGGATTAATTGTGCTGTAGCATTCAGATCCCGGGGCGGACATATTGTCGCCTACCTAGAAACAAAGCTGCAGTTGCTGCGCATAATTGGATCATTCAGTTGGTAATACAGGGGCTTACAGATCAGCTGGGGACGCTCCATTTGAATATCAGTTCTGCCATACTGAGGCAGCACTGACAACTTCATTACCTTCACATATAAAAATGACTGCAGGGTAATGCAAATGGCTCTCAGTCATACACGCAGTTTGCATGCAGGCAGAGGGCATCTTGAGACATCACCAGGAGCGAGACAGCTTTTGTCCAATTTAATAAGCAATCTTCTAAAAGTATTCCTCCTACTCTCAATTTATTATGAAGTCCGGTGCCCCAGCTTTTCAGAATTTTCGAGGGGGGTGACATCCCCAGGTGGCACTTGCTGTCACTCAGTGAGAAGTGGAGTTATTGTTTCTATACTCCGAATTTATAATGAATGTTAAACAAATTTCCTACTGCCTGACAAGCGAATACAATTACTATTACAGAAATGTCAAGTGAATATCAGTATAAAGATAATATTTATCACCTTTGCACTTGTGGATCGATGATAGGGGAAGAAACACTGTCTTTGTGACTGTTGTTGATTAAATGAGACTCAAGTATCAATATTTTACTTATTTCAGAGCAGAGACTTCATACAATTGCATTTCACTCAATCACTTAACACGTCTCTGAAAAGGATGTATCAGACTTCCAGTACATTCTGATTTATATACAGATTGAGGCTGAATATGTATTTTGCATGTATGATTCTCTTTTCATGTTGCAAATGGATGTTGCTGTCAGCTTTCTTCCATTCAAAGAGGCCTATAGAGCCCCCAGCTGGTAATAGTCCTAGTACATCACTTTTATATGATGTATCGGTTCGAATCCAGCATACCTATTTTATCTTTTAAAGAGACCATGTCCTTTCTAGGGGCATATAATATGTAACCTTTTTCACTCCACATCAAAAAATTAACAAAACACCAAAGAAATGGCGTGCAGATTAGGTTGATTGTCCATGGTAAATTGCCCCTTAGTGTCCCAAGATGTCGAGGTTAGATAGGTGAGTCATGGTAAATGTGTGGGGTTACAGGGATAGGGTGAGGAGAGGGGGCCTTGGGTTGCTTTGTGAGAGAGTCAGTGCAGACTTGATGGGCCGAATGGCGTCCTTTTGCACTGGAGGGATTCTATAACAAACGGAAACACATGCATGAACATGATGAGTCAAATAGGCTGAAACTTCTACCATTAACTTTAGGGCGATTTATAAATAAAGAACCCATAAAGAAATAACAGTATGGTAGTAGCATTGGCATTTTTCTCATTTGATGAGGGTTTTTCTCTCCAGAAATAGAAAATTGGTCAAAATTCTTATCTCAAGTCGACCATCTACCCATAGGGCAGGGTATCTGTTATATCTCTGTTACCCTATTCACTGTTAATGGGGATATTACTATTCAGATCTTTATCCGTTGTGTGTGGCAAAATCGTAAGTAATTAATTCAATTGTGCGCTATTTTTAAACTTCCCCAGATCAGAAGCTTCTGTGATCTTGATTTAAGTAGTTACACATCACGATCACACGGTACTGCAGAAGAGTTAATACTGCAAAACTTAATCCATAAATTGTTAAATTAGAAAAGTGAAGATACCCAATCACCTCACAGAAACACAGTTAATGATAAAAATAAGCAAGAAGTAAAATGCTTATACCCTATTTCCATTTGCACAATGGTCACTGTTCGAGTTGTTAAAAAATGGTAGCTGTGTCCAAAGGAAGCAGAAAGGCCAATTCAAAGCAAAGAGTCAGCCAGGTATGGAGGCTCTCTAGTAAGGTTAAGAACCCCAAATTTTCCAGAGCTGGAGAGGGTCTAAGTTGGGTGCATGTCCAGGAAAGGGTGGACAAAGGGCTAGTTTCTGGCTCTCCCAGGATTGCACCTCAACCTCATTTGAGGTGGAAAGAGATGAGTTGGGATGGTTCTTCAACCTGTTTCCACCCCTCTTCTCCCTCCCCATATCAAGGCAGCAAGTCAAGGCAGTTCTAGGCTTCCTGGAGAAACTCAACCACTTATACCCTCAAGGATGAGCTGTGGATCTCTCATTATTTGAGATTTGGCATGAATCCCTTTGAGGTTTCCTGCACGTCTCAAACCATCGCCAGAGTGTGTTAATACATCCTTCACCCTCTCCAATTGAAGTGGCTCCAATGGCTACTCCTCCCTACTACACTCATCTAATAGAGAAAGTACAGGTGTTTCTGATACTATTGACCTCAGAATTTTGAACAGAGTTTCAAACCTTAGGTGAAGTCACTTATGTTGATGGATCAGGCCCCAGGAATTTCCAGACCATAGTACAGTAAATAATGCCACTATCAATCCCCCAGAATAGCAACTGTTGAAGAGAAGCTCTCCTCTTTACATGGTACAGTAAGTGATAGACCAAAGAGTCTTATTTCAGTTGCTAATAAAATGTTGGAGCCATTAAGATGAAAGTAGATTTAGAGTCAGTTAGTATGGATTCCTAAAACACAGGTCATTCTTGACCAACATTATAGAATGCTTTAAAGAAATACCAGAGAATAGGTAATGAGAAAAACATAGGAAAGTCCTTCAAAATGCATTTCATAGAATCTCTACAGTGCAGAAAGAGGCCATTAGGCCCATCGAGTCTTCACCCACTCTCCGACAGAGCATCTTACTCAGGTTCACACTTCTCCTTATCTCCATAACCCCACACATTTATCCTGCTAATCCCCCTAAACTAAACTATATATCTTGGGATACTAAGTAGCAATTTAACATGGCCAATCCACCTAATCTGCACATTTTTAGACTATGGGAGGAGACCGGAGAACCGAGTGGAAACCCATGCAGAATCATAGAATCCCTATAGTGCAGAAGGAGGCAACAATTCCACCCTATTCCCCTATCGCCACATATTTACCCTGTTAATTCCCTGACACTAAGGGGCAGTTTAGCATGGCCAATCCACCTACCCGCACAATCTTTGGACTGTGGAGGAAACCGGAGCACCTGGAGGAAACCCACGCAGACACAGGGAGAACGTGCAAACTCCACACAGACAGTGACCCAAGTCGGGAATTGAACCCGGGTCCCTGGCAATGTGAGGCAGCAGTGCTAACCACTCTGCCACTGTGCCGCCCACGGGAAGAAAGTGCAGACTCCGCACAGACCATGACTCAAGGCCAGAATTGAACTCAGGTCCCTGGCCCTGTGAGGCAGCAGTGCTAACCACTACAGCTGCTCGTGATTTGATGGGGTGCGTCCGTCAATCCTGTTCTAGGGCAGGTCACATGAAATTCTTGAACCAATTAGGCAAGAGGAATAGCTGAGATGTTTTCCCTCTGCCTTTCTCAAGTTCTACAATAAGTGCTATATTGCCACAGCAGAGTACTTGACTAATATAGAACACATAGCACTACATATTTAGAGTGGTAAGTAGGGGTCAGTACTACAAACACCTCTTCAATCAGGGCTGACAGATCATGGCCAGAGATTGCACTCATGTAAAATGGAGGGTTTTACAGATCTTTGAGTTTCCATTAATCTGCCTGATCTCAAGGAAATGAATACAAGTGCCTGCAGGAACACCTTTGGACAAAACCTAAGACATATTCCGATAATGACGTAATTTGGAAACATCTTCTTTTAGCATGACTACCAAAGTAAAATCACACCCAGGAATGCATTAGCAATTGGTGATAAGAATCAAATTTTGTTAACTAAAATTGACAAAGGCAACAGGATCCATGCATAGTGACATTTTCTACAAACATTCTGATTCATTATTAACATTGTTTCTTTCATTACAGTTGTCCATAGTACATGAAAATATGTTGCAGGTTAGTTCACCAAACATTAGAGAGCAAATCGCACTGTCTGTTAATAACAGAAAATCTATCTCGGAAGAAAGAAAAAGAAAGTTCAGCGCGGTCTGGGAGCCAAAAACTTAAAGGCAACTTATTGATTTCTAATTGATCTCAGCCACAGTTTACAATTTACAGTCAGCTACAGTTGTCTAGATAGGGACAGTAAACATGGATGGCTATATGATTGGTAAAATCTGGTTTGTAACAAAAGCATAATGTTGTACTTTAATCAGGGGAACATTTTTTTTACCAATGCAGGGTGGCCTGGAATTTGCTTCTACCTATGGATGTTCCTTTAAGTTAACATCCTCAAGTCCTTTCTATCGTCAAGACTGTAGCATCAATTCTACTTCTGTAGCATCTCCTGTTTCAGTTACTTGCTATTAAAACCTTAATGAATGTTTTTTCAAATCTCCAGACTTGATTCTGCAATGCTTCCTTATCTGCCATCCCTTCAGTTTTCCAAAATCTCAATTGCTTGTATCATTTCAACCCAAGTCATGCTCATCCATCGCTCATCCTCACTTTGGCTCCCGATTTCTCCATCACCTCAAACTTTAAATTAAAAGAAGTTGCTTACTTGAGTTTCCCATGCACATTGCTAGCTACCTTCTGCACTAAGTTGATGACATGGAGTGGGTGCCTACAACCAAACATACTGACTGTGCACTATCCTGACATAATTGACCTGAAAGGGCTGATGCAACACCAGGATACCAAATTTGACCAATACACATGCAGACAGCATCTTCCTTATTCACTCCTGAGACAAGATGAGTTTAGAAGCAATGGAAATTGTTCTGGATTATTTACAGGGCTATACAGCAAGATGCAGCTGAGTTTTGACTTGCTTGTGCTGAGGTGAAGTTAGTTAATGCATTGTGGTGAGTTGCTGGACCAGTTTGGATGTTTTTGTTGACCACAGGAAGAGAATTAATACGTTATCTTACATAGATCTGAGGGCAGTATTTGCAGTGCTACTTGTTTCACAACATGAGCAGGAGAGGGTGGAAATGGAGAGATCTCCGTAAAAGCCCCAACAAACACATGATCTTCCATCCCTGCATGGCACTCCCAGTATCCATGAATGCTACCGTCATCCCTATGTTCATCATTACCAGAAGTTTCCAGGTTGGATCAATATGTCGCAGTTCGTTGTGCACAGGAGCATTGGGGAGGTGACAAAGGCATTGTACATGAAGAGAGTGAACTTCGTCCTCTTCTCCCTGAGGAAGGAAGATAGCGGATTTCCCAGTCACACAGGGTGTCATCTACACATATGTGGCTTTGTTGGGCCCCGCATCAATGATGAACAATATATCAACCACAAGAGCTAACACTCAGTCAATGTGTAGTCGGTGTGCAATCACATCAGGAAATTCATCTCAGTGAATGCATGCTATCCTGGCAGCACCCACAATACTTTTCTCATGCCCCAGTCCGGTCCCAGCTCCAGTGCAGTATACATTCCTGTAGACCTCATTGCAGTATCCGCAGTGCCCCCAGCATTTCCAGTGACATTGCCAGTATAAGTTGTGTGGTGTAGTGCCAGATTTTGAGGTGCAGAAACTCTACGAAAATGTGTTAATCATAGTATTTTACATCTACTATTACATTGTTTTCATATATATTAATCATTTCAGGGACAGTAGCAACTCAGTTACGAAATTAGCTGAATAATAGGAAGCAGAGTGATGGTCAATGGTGTTAGAATGTAACCGGTGATAACATTGGATCTGTTGTAGTGTGACCAATGATAACAAGCTGTAAGGGTCAGCTGACCCAACAAACTATGTAACCAATGACAAAATGATGTGTTGATCAGCTGACCAGCTGACTCAGTATAAATAAGAATCTGTTGGGAATTGTTAAATTGTTTGGAATGGCCCAGGGTGTGGCCTCAAGTGTTGGAGTAATGATGTTTCTTTATTAAACCTTTATCTTTTATTTATAAGTTGGAGTAAGTTTTGTTATATTTTATTGTCTACACCTGAAGAGTTCCTTCTGGAGGATCAACAAATGGATAGTTTTTGGGCTGGAGGAAGGTTTGTAGTTGTTTTCCCCAGGGGTTGGTATTGGGAGCCTTGTTTTTTTCTAATATATATTAATTGTCTGGATCTTGATGTGTAGAGGACAATTTCAAAGTTTGTGGTAGATACAAAACTTGGAAATATTGTAAACTGTGAAGAGGACAATATAGCGCTTCAAAGGGACATAGGCAAGTTGGTGGGCTGATAAGTGGCAGATGAAGTTCAATGCAAGAAGTGTAAGGTAGAAGGACCATGAAGAGACAATAAAGAGTAAGGGGTAAAATTCTGAAGCAGGTGAAGGGGCAGAGATACCTGGATGTATGTGTGTATAGATCATTGAAGGTGGCAGATGGAGCGAGCAGTTAATAAAGTATATATTATTCTGGACTTTATTAATAAGGACATCAAGTGCAAGAGCAAGGAGATTATGCTGAACTTATACAGGCCACTAGTTAGACCACAGCTGGAATATTGTGTACAATTCTGAGTGCCACACTATAGGAAGGATCTGAATGCACTGGAGAAAGTGCAGAGTAGGTTTACGAGAATAGTTCCAGGGATGAGAAACTTCAATTATGAAGATAAATTGGAGAGGTTGGGACTGTTCTTCTTGCAGAGAAGAAGGCTAGGAGGAAATTTGATAGAGATGCTCAAAATCATGAGGGGGGGGGGGGGGGGGGGAGCTGCACAAATTAGATGGGGAGAAATTGTTCCCACTTGTAAAAGGATCTAGAATGAGAGGACACAGATTTAAAGTGATTTGCAAAAGGAGCAAATGTGATGTGAGAAAAACCTTTTCACACAACGAATGGTTTGAGTCTGGAGTGCACTGCCTGGAAGTGTGGTGGAGGCTGGTTCAACTGAGGCATTCAAGAGGGCATTGGATGATTACTTCAACAGAAACAATGTGCAGGGATTGGGGAAAAGGCAGAGGAATGGCACTAAGTCATGATGCTCGTTTGGAAAGCCAGTGCAGACATGATGGGCCAAATGGCCCCCTTCTGTGGTGGCTGGGATTTTGCAGTTACAGATAAGGTGTAGAGAAAGATCAGCTTGATATAGTAGGTCCAATCAAAAGTCTGGCAGCAGGGAAGAAGCTTTTCTTTAGTTGGTTAGTACATGTTCTCAGACTTTTGTATCTTTTTCCAGATGGAAGAGAGTATGTCCGGGGTGCGTGGGGTTCTTGATTTTGCTGGTTGTTTTTTCAAGGCAGCAGGAAGTGTAGATGGAATCAATGGATGGGAGGTTGGTTTGTGTGATAGACTGGGCTATGTTCACAACCCTTTGTAGTTTTTTGCAGTCTTGGTCAGAGCAGGAGCCATACCAAACAAACTGTGATGCATCTGGAAAGATGCTTTCTATGGTGCATCTGTAAGAATTGGTGAGGGTCATAGTGGACATATGAAATTTCCTTAGCCTCCTGAGAAAGTAGTGACATTGGTGGGCCTTTTAACTATAACGTTGGGATGGAGGGACCAGGACAGGTTGTTGGTGATCTGAACACCTAGAAACTTGAAGCTCTCGACCATTTCCACTTCATCAGCGTTGATTTCGACAGGAGCATGTCCTCCACTACGCTACCTGAAGTCAATGACTATCTCCTTTGTTTTACTGACATTGAGAGAGAAATTATTGTCATCGCCATTTCATCAGATTCTCTTTCCTGTATTCTGTCTTGCCATTGTTTGAGCTCCGACCCACTACGGTGGTGTCATCAGCAAACTTGAAAATCGAATTGGAGCAGAATTTGGCCACAGTCATAAGTGTATCAGGAGTATAGTAAGGGGCTGAGGACAAAGCCTTGGTGGGCAGTGGTATTGAGGATCATCATGGAGGTGTTGTTGCCTATCCTTACTGGTTGTGGTCTGTGGTTCGGAAGTCTAGGATCCAGTTGCAGAGGGAGGAGCCAATCCCTGGGCCAGAGTTTGGAGATGAGTTTTGTTCGGATAATGGTGTTGAAAGCTGAGCTACAATCAATAAATAGGAGTCTGACATAAGTGTCTTTGTTATCCAAGTGTTCCAAGGTTAAGTGACAGGGCCAGGGAGATGGCATCTGCTATGGACCTGTTGCAGCGATAGGCAAAATGTAGTGGATCCAGACAATCTAGGAGACTGGAGTGGATGCATGCCAAACTAACTTTTCGAAGCACTTCATAATGATAGATGTCAGAGCCACCGCGTGTTGGTCATTTAGGCACTCTGCCTGGCTTTTCTTTGGTACAGGGATGATGGTCATCTTTGAAGCAGGTAGGGACCTCAGATCAGAGTGATGGATTTCAAGAGGGTATAGACAGGCTGGTGGAATGGGGCAGAGAAGTGGCAGATGAAATTTAATGTCAGGAAGTGTGAAGTGATACATTTTGGTAAGAAGAACGAGGAGAGGTGACATAAAACAAAGGATACAATTCTAAAAAAGATACCTGGGTGTATGTGTGAATAAATCAATGAAGGTGACAGGGCAAGCTGGGAAAGCAGTTAATAAAATATACCGAATCTTGGGTTTGATAACTAGGCACAGAATATAAAAGCAAGTAAGTTATGAACTTTCATAAAACACTGATTCAGCCGCAATGGGATAGGATCAGAATTCCCTTCAAGAGGGTGCCAGAGCGTGACAACTTATTACAAGCTATCCCCAGTATACCCTCTAATTCTATCTTTTCCTCTCATTCTATGTTTTTCACTATATTCTGCACCCTCTCCTTTCCTTCTCCCCTCTGTACTCTATGAATGGTATGTTTTGTTTGTATAGTGAGCAAGAAATAATACTTTTCTCTGCATACTAATACATGTGACAATAATAAATCAAATTGTGGAAAATATAAAACCCAGACCCACAGGCATGTTTTGTACCACACAATACAGAAACCCAGCTGTGGCCAATAGCACGGGGCTGTGCAGCAAGGGGTTAATTTGGAGATTTGGTCAAAGACAGTGGCTCATCGAGCTGGTTTGGACATTGGTTGATTGCTATCATGAAACAACGGTGCCTTGGAAATGCCGTTACCTGCCATTGACTAACATAGTTAAGAGAATGACTACCCGATACAATGGCACAAGGAACATGCCATCAATGTAATACAATCAAGGAATTGAAATGTAACTAAGGTCTGCATCACAAACAATGATTAAAGTTTATTTAGTGCAATAAATTTACTGTGACAATCCCCTAGTCACCACACTCTGGCGCCTGTTTGGGTACACTAAGGGAGAATTTAGACTTTCAGACTGAGAGGAAACTGGAACACCCAGAGGAAATCCACGAAGAGACGGGGAGAACATGCAGACTCTGCACAGCCAGGAATCGAACCTGGGTCCTTGGTGCTGTAAGGCAGCAGTACTAACCACTGTGCCACCATGTCACCCCCTGTCCTAGAATCTGGCATTGCAATGATGACTGGTTCCCCTTAGGAAGAGGAATAGGGCCATCTAAACTTTTGTCAACCTTGGAGGCAGGTTCTGTTATTGCATTACCTCAAAACAGCAGGAGAATGGTTGGAAACCTTCAACACCATTGGAAGACCGACCGAGGGGTGATTGTAAATATAACATTAGATTATGAAGCTCACTCACCTGAAGAAGGAGCTTGAGGCTCCGAAAGCTAGTGCTGCCAAATAAACCTGTTGGACTTTAACCTGGTGTTGTGAGACTTCTTACCATTCTGTTCAAGCCATACACTTGTGAATGTGGTGTCTCAAACTTGAGTGTGGGGAGTGTCTCTGAAGAGAAAGGGGAACCCCCTTTGAAAGGGTGCAGAAAAGGTTTGAGAATAGGCCCAAGGATGAGAGAATTGAGTTATGTGGATAGATTGGTGAAGCTGGGACTGTTCTCCTTGGAGAAGAAAAGGTTGGCAAGAGATTTGTCAGATGTATTCAAACTCATGAAGTGTCTGGATAGCATAAATGGGGAGAAATTGTTCCCATTACCATAAAGTCAAGACGCAAAGGCAACATAAGGGAAAACTTCTTTATGCAACAACTGGTTTGGATCTGGAATGCACTGCCTAAGCGTGTGGTGACAGATTCAATTGTGGTTTTCAAAAGGGAACTGGATAGTTATCTGAAGAGGTTTTACAGGGCTACAAGGAAAAGGTGGAGGAGTGGGACCAGCTGAGCTGCTGTAGCAGAAAACTGACACCAAGATAGTGTGCTGAATGGCCTCCTTCCTACTGTGCTGTAACCATTCTATGATCTGAGTATAGGCACAGTCAAGGAACTCAATAAACACGTGAAGAAAGAAGCTGAAGGTTACCCTGATTGTATGGTCACGAAAGGTGGGAGGAGACTTTAAATGCAAAGAGAGCCATAGTAAAGAAAGCTGATCCCCATACACAGTGAGTGCAGTTTACCTGCCTTAATACAAGACTCAGAACCCTAAAAAAACAATGGTAAATCTTTGTTCATGTTGCAAAGCCATATCTGAATAAGGTTTTCCTATTAATCACCCATTGCCTTGATGGTGGCGTTAGGAGGGAAAGTGAAAATGTTCCTTTAAACTATGATTATTCTTTCCATCATTAAACAATTCAGGAAGTTAATTTTTTAAAAATCAAAATGCTCCTGATTAAAGTTGCTTGAGAAATTGCTGAATTTGAAACATTGAAAAGTATGGCGTGAGGTTCATTTCTTTGTGCTGCTTGACTGACCACGCCCCTGTGAAACTTCTTCACCAATCATAGAAATCTTTTACCAAAAGAGAAAATGCATAGAAACCTTTTGGCCAATCTCAGCGTGTATGTAGCTTCCGGAGCAGAGTGTAAAATTGGCAGGGGAAAGAACACGCAGAAAAAAGGACACCGTTTAAACATTGGGTTAAGTAGCTGCAGCCTTCGTCTGCCACCTTCCAGACACATACAAATTATTTTATATTTGGCATTGCAGTCTATTTCTTTTTGGGTAATTAATGCTTCCCTAATTGCTTTAAAGATATAACTTGCATTCAGGTCCTCGATCACTGAAATTTGTACTCTTGATGCTCGCATACATTCTAATTGTTGTAGCTTTTGTCCCATTTGGATATTGCTCCGTTAACACATTTCTGCTGCACACAAGTGTGTGCCAAGACATCAGGACATGTGTAAAGGGATTTCTCAAAACCTGACACACCATGAGAGAGACATGGCAGTGGGTGCAGGAATTGTTTTCAACACTGATGCTCATTTGATTTATATTAATAAACTTTATAATGACACTGACTTCAGAACTACTTTTTTTGCATCCTTCATTATGATTTTTCATCAGGTTTATTCAGTTTGGGGCCCTTAGTAACTTTTCTTTTCTGGCACTGTCCAGTTGTAGCTTGAACTTGTGAAAAGCAGAAAGTGCTGGCAATTTCTGCAGATTCCTACCTCTTGGTTGAAGAACCAGAGCAAATTTAAAAGGATGACACAGTGGGCCCTATTTTACCATTTTGATTCTAAGTGCTGGGCAGACTTGAAACTGGGAGTGTTTTAGATTTGATTTTAGACCCGTTCTGAGGTGCCCCCATACACACTCTGCCTGCAAAAATATCAGCAAATGCAGTAGTAAAGGGGAAATGCTGGTAAAGTTGGGCGTGCAGCCAATTAAGTCAATTTAAATGCACGCAAATACATTGGTAAAGGGGGAACTGAGGCGGGTGCGGATCACGCTACTCGCCTCACGCCCGACGTTACCAATGCGCCTGAAAACAGGTGCAATGCAATGGTAAAATCAGGCCTAGTGACTCACCAGTAAATAAATGGCCCAGTAATTGAAAAATAATAAACTATCGGAGTTTGTTTATCTGTGGTTTAAAATGTGTTGATAATGACGAGCTGATTCTAAAGTCTTCCACTTTACTGTCCACTCTTCCAGCTTTCAAAATCATTCTGTCAATACTTTTTGAGAAACTTACAGAAAACATTTAGTTTCTCTGTAATATCTTCATTGGAAAGTTAACATTTATGGAACCAAATAATGATTCCTATGCCTCCTCCCCTCCTGCAAATGTCCTCCAACCAACCCACCCCACACCACACAACGTCTCCTTCCATCCACACCCTTCCCCCATTCCACTGCCCCCCACTCCTGCCTCCACTCTGTCAACCTCTCCAGTGGTGGCGTAACAATGAGAAATTGACCTGACTGACTGGCTTCAGTTCTGATGTTTTTCAGCCAGTCTATTAGGCCCTAAGCTCTGGCTGCTCATCGTAGAGGACAAAAACTCCTTTTAAAACACTGATCCCAGGCTGCCTAGATCCTGAGCCCTCGTGTTTGGAATCATCTGCACAGCCCCCCCTTCCCAAGCCCTGTTTGGGGGTATACAAAGCGGCAATCCAGTGCGCTCCATCAGCACTGCCCCCCTGTTAAATTCAACCCCATGTTTTTGATGGTGGGCTATGTGGTGAACCACTGTAATACTGTCTGTATAGGGGATACGCCTGGGCACGTCCCTGCTGCCTCAATCCGGGGCTCCGCCCTCCTCGGGGTATAAAGGTGGCTGCTCTCTGCCCCTTTTGCCTCAGTTCAGGTTAGCCATCGGTTTGGGAGTGCTTCTGTTCTTGTTAATAAAAGCCTGTTGTTTTGCAACATCTAGTCTTTGCGTGAATCAATGGTGCATCAGGCTAAGTGTTCCACAGCTTCACAATTCTGAGAATCTAGCCACTACCTCCTGGGACCTGGAGTCTGCCTCGAGAGGAGAAGGAAGGAAGGGGACCACCATGTGCAAATGGGCAGAGCGAGAGAATCCATGTTGTACAGCTTCACTTCCGTGAACATGAATTTCCAAACCCCAATGGGGACTCAAAATTTCCTGACAAAATATCCATTTCAGATTCCATCACAATGTTCCTTGGCCTACATCACTCAATAAATATCATCAGCAAATACCATTCCACAATAACTTTCTCCAGGAACACATGAATAATACAAAACAGAACTATTCACCCTTGCACAGTCCCTTATGGGTAGCTGTAGTGAGTGTGATGTCTGTCTCTTTAAGACAGCATAGCAGAAGAGGGTCAGCTGGCTTGAGGGACTAAGGGGAACCAAAAGTGCGTGATCACCTCAGAAGGTGGAGTCCTCCCTTGGGCAGAATACATCTGGAAGTCATGTAGTAAGCATGTAAGGACTGGAGCAGCCAGGTAGGCTACACCAAGGCAGCCAAAAGCTGCAAATCCCTGTAGCTAGTTTCTCTTTATTTATAAATATGTTTTGTTTCTAATTAAGCCTGAAGTGTCTTGACGATGCCTGGAGTGCCATCACATAATAGTGGCCTTTGCCTGGTGCTCCTGCTCTGTGCTACTCCAGTGCCTGCAGCATGGCTGGTGGAGGCTGCTGACTTTCACTGGGGAGACACCCTCGGGTAGCTCTGGGTCTTGAGCCACTGTGGACAATCTCACCTCAGCTGGGCTGGGTTGGGTTGGGCTGGGCCAGAGAGATAACAGCAGACCACTGGTGGAGGGGCAGTGCCAAGACATGAATATTGTCAGCCTGAAAGCCACTGCAAATCCCATAAGGTAAAAGTAAAGTTTATTTATTAGTGTCACAAGTAGGCTTACATTAACACTACAATGAAGTTACTGTGAAAATCCCCTAGTCGCCACACTACAGCGCCTGTTCGGGTCAATGCACCTAACCAGCACGTCTTTCAGACTGTGGGAGGAAACCCACGCAGACACGTGGAGAACATGCAAACTCCACACAGACAGTGATCCAAGCTGGGAATCGAACCCGGGTCCCTGGTGCTGTGAGGCAGCAGTGCTAACTGTGCCACCCCAGCATCTCGGCAATCCTAATAATCTGCTGGAGAATAGACTGCTGTTGTATGCACTGTCGAGCACTGGAATCTGCCCCCACAACGGCAGTAGTCTGAGCCCAGGTGGCATCGACCTGCATCTACCTATTCCTAACTGGGAACTTTTGTCTGAGCATAGCAGCCAATGCTGGTAGGCCTGCTAAAGGCCCAAGCATTTGAGTGTTCATCATCACCAGCATTTCCTGTTGTTTGCTCCAATGAAGTCCTCATCTGAGTCTCCACAACAGCAATCATTTTCAACATCACCCTTGGGGTGACCTAGCTGTCCTAAGACCCTAGCCTGGCTGCAGCCCACTCATGCTTAGTGATCCACCATGTGCAGATCCCAACCTTGTACTACCCTCCAACGTACTCATAGTGCAGGTATCTCAGCTGATGGCTGTGACTGTAATGTCAAATGATGGGACAGTATTTTATATACTCCCATTGGCGTGTTTATAGGTGAGGGTGAATGGAAAGTTTCTTGGACAGCCTTCCTGCCAAGTTCCTACCCATCCCAATCTTTCCAAAATTTTACGCTTGGACGGGCAAGGCCCAGGCCAGCCCATTCACACTTGTACCAATTCAAGCTCTTAAGTGGCCAATTATCAGCCACTCAAAATGCTGTTTCCCACCCAGCCTCTAATTTCAACCGGTGGGAGGAGATCCAGGGCAGGGGGGAAGCCCCGAAAATAAACTGGGATTGGGCCTTGGGGCAATGGGGTTGGAGAGGGGGGGATTGCCTCCATCAACAGCCCCCTTTTAAAATTGTGCCCTCCCTGCCCCTGGAAACCCCACCCCTCCCCAACATAAGGTCAGGTCCCTGCAGATCCTCCCTCCACCTAGTCTCTCCACCAACAACCCCAAGTCCCCCTGTCCACATCCCCAGGTTTCAACTGTCATCCCCATCCTGAGATCCCCATAACCTACCGACCATGGGACTTGGGGTCTGGGGTCTGATGCAGTCCCTGTGCTGTCCACTGCATCTTCTGGCACTGCAGAGCCTAGAGAGCTGACAGCCAATCAGCTTCCACCTAGTAAGGGCCAGAAGTCCCACCTCCAGCCAACTAAGGCGCATTAAGCGTTAGATAGCTGCACTGTATTCACTACCAAATCCTCAGCTGGCAGGACAAGGAATCCACCATCCTAAAAATCCTGACCCTGGCATTTCTTAAATAAATAAAATGTGCCAGAAAATCTCAGCCAGCCTGGCAGCCTCTGTGGAGTGAGAAAAAGAGTTAATGGGGAAAATATTCCTGTTCCGCCCACCCCGGGAATTGTAGCAGGCGAAGGGCAGACCGTGGAAAGGTCCGTTTACCTCAGGCGGGATTTTCCGGTTTCAGGGCGAATGCACTGAAAAAAGCCCACCCACTGTTTCGAGGGACATGTGACTCTTCTTTGAAACACAGAGTCGTAATAGACTCGGAACGTTAATTCTGCTTCTCTCTCCACAGATTTGCTGAGCCTTCCAGCACCTTCAATTTTTATTTCGACTCTCCAGCATTTGCAGTATTTTGCTTTCTTCTTCCAATGTCTAGTGTTCTTCTTATCCATCCTCATGAGGCTGCAATGGCTGACTTTGAGCCAATTACAGATTATCTGAAAGAAGAAAAGCATAGCGGCAGAGAGGTGAAGAGGATTTGAGTGGGGAAGACAGCAGGATTTTCAGTCGCTCCATCTGCAGTTTCCACTAAATAGCACCTTTCGGGATGAGGGTGAGGATTGATTGGAGAAGGTGCACACAGCACCAACTTACCATCGTCAATGACCTTGGCAGCAGCAAGTGTCATTCGCTTTATGACATTGATGCCAATCATTCATTAGTCCATTGCCAGTCTATTGAGTTTCCCACATGATAAATCACATCTTTTCCTGCAAGACAGAGGGCAAAATGTCAGCGACTGTGTGTCAGTGGGTTTGGGTGATGTGTTTGCCATTGCTGAATAATTATTGGTTTCTGTTGGTGTGTAAAAGTATTGTGTGGTTGGCATAACTGGAGGGTATATGTGGGTGAGGTATAAAGATGTTAGGGGTGTCACAACGTACCACTGTTAGTGATGGGACTCAGGTGCATTGAGCATGTGAGAGTTGAGTGGTGTGCTGAGTCTGAGATGTGATGTGCAGATTCTCTCACTGACTTGGATCAGCCCATTGAGATCTGCATTGTTCCCATGTCCTCAGGCCAATATTCTAGTATTAGCCAACCTTTCCACCTGCTCCAGTTTCTTTTGGGGGCATAGTCTGGAAGGTTCTCCTGCCCACTCGTGGAAACATGGCCTCTTTCCTAGCTTCCATCTACCAGACCAGTGTATCATCTAGAACAGTCTAGGGTAAGAGGTCATAGTTGTAGAGTAAGAGGGGGGAGGTTCAAAACAGAGATAAGGAGAAGCTACTTCTCACAGAGGGTTGTGAATCTATGGAACTCACTGCCCCAGAGTGTAGTGGATGCCGAGCCAATCAATGGATTCAAGAAAGAGATGGATAAATATTTGATCAAAAGCAGGATAAAGGGCTATGGGGAAAAGGCAGGGAAGTGGAGTTAGGATGAGATGGAGATCAGCCAGGATCATATAGAATGGCGGAGTGGGCTCGAAGGGCTGAATTGCCTACTCTCGCTCCTAATTCCTATGTTCCTGTGTATCCAGAGCAGTGTCACTGAAGTGGGGGGTTCTCTTTGTGGTATGGTCTGGCATTATCCTTGTCCTTTAGTGCTCTAAAGCGATTAGCAAGTAGCCATTACAGTACATTAGTTCACCTCCCCTTTTATAGGGACTGTGTTTTTAAAAAGGGAAGGTTGCCTGGGCACCACTCTGTGTGGTGCTCAGAAGGTGACTGGCAGTGCGACAGGCAATTTTGCATGGGAGCCAATCGGAACCCTGCTACAATCATGGGAGTAGATGGGTTCATTAATTTTATAAGCTGCCCACCCTGCGCTAGCAGATCACAAACCACAACACACCCAGCAGTCCCAAAAATCAGGCTACCCAATTTTTAGTCCCAATTCTTTTGTATGCTTGGCGTCTTCAAACTGTATAAGCTCTTCCATCACTATTGTGCATCCACCCCTTCATGATAGCATTGGCACTGTCTATTCAACCAGTTGGGTCTTATTCGCTGAAAATCCTATCCTTCATCTCCTCCTCTTCCCAAAACCTAGAGCACTGGTCACACTTTGGTTACCCTACATTATGATGATGTATCTATCTTGATATCACAAATCATCTTACACAGTGAGAAACTCTTACGATCCATACATTATCAGATTGCCTGATGAAAATCTCCATATTGATACAATCAGCGGACCTAGCTTACTGAGAAAACTAATAGTGAATCAAAGTTTTGCAGTGTATACAACCCTCTGAAGAGATAAAGCTACCACCTGTCCAGTAAAGGCATCAGTCACTTCCAGGATACAGGTGGCCTTGGCACCAGGTATTACAGACAGAAGAGATGCGATAGGCATGGCTCCTCTTCCTCTATCACTGAAGTCAGTGGATATATGCACATTCACGCTCACAAACTCAGGAAAAGATTGCGAATATTAAAAAGTAGCATGCATTTATATTTTATAATTTCAAGAGTTTGTCCCATTGGTAAGACGCAGCATGGGTTCATGAAGGGCAGGTCATGTTTGACTAATTTGATGGAATTCTTTGAGAACATTACATGTGCAGAGGACAATGGGGAACCTGTGGATGTGCTGTATCTGGATTTCCAGAAGGCATTTGACAAGGTGCCGCACCAAAGACTGCTACAAAAGATAAAGGTGCACATTGTTATGGGTAACGTATGAGCATGGATAGAGTATTGGTTAACTAACAGAAAGCAAAGAGTGGGGGTAAATGTGTGTTTTTCTGGTTGGCGATCAGTGACTAGTGGTGTGCCTGAGGGATCAGTGTTGGGACTGCAATTGTTCACAATTTACGTAGATGACTTGGAGTTGGGGACCAAGTGTAGTGTGTCAAAATTCGCAGATGACACTAAGATGGGTGGAAGAGCAAAGTGTGCAGAGGACGCTGAAAGTCTGCAAAGGGATATAGATAGTCTAAGTGAGTGGACAAGGGTCTGGCAGATGGAGTACAATGTTGGTAAATGTGAGGTCATCCATTTTGGTAGGAATAACAGCAAAATGAACTATTATTTAAATGGTAAAAAATTGCAGCATGCTGCTGTGCAGAGGGATCTGGGTGTCCTTGTGCAGGAATCTTAAGCAGTTGGTTTGCAGGTGCAGCAGGTAATTAAGAAGGCAAATGGAATTTTGTCCTTCATTGCTAGAGGGATGGAGTTTAAAAACAGCGAGATTATGTTGCAGCTGTATAAGGTGCTGGTGAGGCCACACCTGGAGTACTGTGTACAGTTTTGGTCTCCTTACTTGAGAAAGGATATACTGGCACTGGAGGGGGTGCAGAGTAGATTCACTAGATTGATTCCGGAGTTGAGAGGGTTGACTTATGAGGAGAGACTGAGTAGACTGGGGCTATACTCTTTGGAATTCAGAAGAATGAGGGGAGATTATAGAAACATATAAGATTATGAAAGGAATAGATAAGATAGAAGCAGGGAAGTTGTTTCCACTGGTGGGTGAAACTAGAACTAGGGGGCATAGCCTCAAAATAAGGGGAAGCAGATTTAGGACTGAGTTGAAGAGGAACTTCTTCACACAAAGGGTTGTGAATCTGTGGAATTCCCTGCCCAGTGAAGCAGTTGAGGCTACCTCATTGAATGTTTTTAAGGCAAGGATAGATACATTTTTGAACAGTAAAGGAATTAAGGGTTATGGTGAGCAGGTGGGTAAGTGGAGCTGAGTCCACAAAAAGATCAGCCATTATCTTATTGAATGGCGAAGCAGGCTCGAGGGACCAGATGGCCTACTCCTGCTCCTAGTTCTTATGTTCTTATATTTGCTTTTTTGTAGTGAAGACTTGAAACGTTGCATGCCTGTAGTCCTTTCTTGTGGCTGAAGAAACGCTCTGGTGGTTTGGGAGAACGTATTTGCTGTGGTTTGATATTCACAGCAACACATTTCTCTTATCCCACCCCAATCAACGTGCAACAGCAGAGCCCTACCGAGGTTCCTCAGGTAGAGAGTTCCAGGCCAACTCAAGTCTCTGCCTATATATCGCTTAAGATCAGGTATTGCCATGGTTGTAGATGTTTCTGCATGTCTGACCAGAATATACCTTATTAAAACCCTTATCAGATACCTTGGGGTGAATTTTCCCATCCTGCCCCCCATGGGAATCGTAGCGGGTGGAGCGCAGACCATGCAAAGTCCCGTTGACCTTGGGCAGGATTTTCCGGTTTTGGGGCGAACGCGGCCAGAAAATCCCACCCCTTGTCTCTGTCATGTGACCAGAATGCCTCTTCCCATTATCCTCATGAATAGTTTCTGATAGTTAGGCCTCAGTTAGACAATGGAGTCTGGTAGTCACTCATCCACAGATCATCCTAAACCCCTTTGCCTATCCAGCTCCCTCTTTTTCTTTAAGACCCCCAACAAAACAGAAACTATCTGCCTTAAATCTGAACTCAGTACGCCGAGGCAGTAATAATTCTGGTACTTTTTCAAATATCTCACTGAGACATACCTAACAATATAACTCTTGTTCATTCCTTCTGTATTGTCTTCTTTGGTTTGGTGTCCATTCTTTTCTGTTGCTATGGACTGGATTTTGAAAGGCCAGTGGGCATGAGGCTGGGTGCTGGCATATTTTGAAGCCAGCTCTCTCAAATGGCATGTCAGTCTTCCAATTCTCCATGATGCACTGGACTTTTTAAAGAGGGGGTGGGGAGGGTTAATACTGCAACACACACGCTTCCCATTAACATACTGCTAAGCTTTTTGACAAACTTGTTAACAGGCTGGAGAGGGACAGAAACAACTTTAAGGTAAGAATGGGAAGAGTGAATGGCCTGGTTAATGCAAGAGCACAGCCAGGAGTCATTATCCATTGTGGTTGTTGTTGTTTTAAAATCTTGAAAAAAAAAAGGATAGTCTGACCCTACCTTTGCCCCATAAGCCGTGACAGCAAGGGCAATACCCAATTTTTATATCTGGGGAATCCAAAAATGTTTTGAAAACATTTGAAAAGGACTTTTAAGAGTTTGTATTACTTGTAAAGGGATCACCTGTAATTTTAGATCATTTTAAGATCTGAAAGCAGTATCAACAGGAAATAAGCTAAAACAGAGGCAAACAACATGAACAAGAACAGAGACAGGAAGGCTGAATGCTCCTTGCAGAGAATCAGCTAAATCCTTGAAGGAAAGGGACTTGAATTCTGCTCGGAAGGACTGTGTGGCTGAAATTAGTTTAAAGTTTATTTATTAGTGTCACAAGTAGGCTTACATTAACACTGCAATGAAGTTACTGTGAAAATTCCCTAGTCGCCACACTCTGGCGCCCGTTCGAGTACACGGGGAAAATTTAGCATGGTCAATGCAACTAACCAGCACGTCTTTCGGACTCTGGGAGGAAACCAGAGCACCCGGAGGAAACCCATGCAAATACGGGGAGAATGTGCAAACTCTGCACAGACAGTGACGCAAACCGAATTGAACCCGGGTCCCAGGCACAGGGAGGCAGCAATGCTAACCACTGTGCCACCCTAATGCCATGACATAATCTTTGTTGTATCTGCTTTTCCATGTGTAATTTATAGTTTGTACCAACTGTGTTTTGCCTATTAATACATTTTTTATTAGCTTTGATTCTGATTTGTATTAAAGTAACAATCCCAAAAAGTGAAATCTAATGTCTTCATTCGGGGGTCATTGAGTCACCCAAGGCTGGAATTGAACCCTGGTCCCTGGTAGCAGAGCTAACCGCTGTGCTACCATACCGCCCTCTGGACCTTTGTATTTAAAAATTACACAAATGCGGCACAAGGTTGTGACCCGGAAGTGAACTGACTGCACAGTTCCTGCCCATGGATTTAAAGCCAGCCCAATCTCTGTGAATCACCTGGGGACATTTTTCTACATTAACAGCACCATGTAAAATAATGGTGTTGTTACATTGGTACTATCACATCTAAAAGCTCTGAATATGTAGCATTACTTCAAATAATTGGATCCAACTCTGTTGCTTCCCAATTAATGAGGTCAGTTGATATTTATATTTCACCAGCAGTAATGATTCATCATTATCAAACATATATAATTGCTCAAAATACCCTCTATATCTTAACTATCATATTGCACCGGCTGACAAGTGATGAGAAACTGATTTTTTTTCCTATATATGGCCACAGGAGTATTGAGGATGCCGCAGTAGGTTCAAAGAGTAAGTGGATAACAAAAGAAGACACGTTTTATAAACATATACATAGTAAAAGCATGGTCAAAGGAAGTGAGATAAGGGACCTGAAAGGAAATCTTCTTGTGGAATCTGAGGGTATTGCCGAGGTGTAGAATGTATATTTTGCACCTGCCTTCACAGAAGAAGAGATGCCGTCAACATCACGTAGAAACATAGAAAATAGGTGAGGAGTAGACCATTCGGCCCTTCGAGCCTGCACCACCATTCAATATGAATATGTGCTTTCAACCATCATCACGGTAAAGGAGGAAGTGGTAGAGTGATGGGGTCAGATAACAATAGATAAAAAGGGAGGTACTTAAAGTATTAGTGATGATCAAAGTGGAAAGGTCACCCAGCCCAGATGTGAAGCATCCTAGATAGCTGAGGGAAGTAAAGGTGGAAATAATATTGGTCCATATCACAATCAAATAGCTCAAACCATTGCCGAATTAGATATTGAAGGAGTTCCAGAGGACTGAAGGATTGAAGATGTTATTCCCCTGTTTTGAAGAGGGAAAAATGTGACAACTATTGGTCAATCTGTTTAATGATGATTGCCCCAGTTTTCTGGGGGTCACAATTTGCAATCCGCCCTCACCCAATCTAATTAAGGTGAGCTGTAAGCAATTCTCATCCACATACCTCATTTGACTTCTTGTCTATGCTGCCTCCAGCTTCTGTGCACTG
The DNA here is from genome assembly GCF_964213995.1 of Mustelus asterias. NCBI lineage: Eukaryota > Metazoa > Chordata > Chondrichthyes > Carcharhiniformes > Triakidae > Mustelus > Mustelus asterias. Next base: position 108,269,019 of record NC_135802.1, read on the forward strand.
CAGGGGGTCCAGCAATCATAGAATTTTACGGCACAGCAAGAGGCCTTTTGGCCCATTGTGTCCATGCCAGTCATCAGGCACCTATCTATTCTAATACCCTTTTCCAGCACTTGGCCCATAGCCTTGTATGCTATGGCATTTCAAGTGATCATCTAAATACTTCTTACATTTTGTGAGATTGGAAGTTTGTGAGTGTTGTCTGGAAGTCACGTGCTCCAGGCAGTCTGTTCCCCTTGTTAAAAACGCACTACCTATTAAAGAGAGGTTGCACACCCAAAATCATGAGTGATGGAAAATCATTGTGCAAGAATAGAAGGATGTCATAGCAGTTTAAGGAGAGGACACCCCCAGTTTAGTGATGCTGCACTGGATATACCCTGATCACAGAGGTAGGGGACAATGTTCCCCTCGGTGGGAAAGAAGCACTCAAAACACAGCCTGGAGAGTGATAGAGAGGTGAATGCCCAGGGTTTGGTGCCATACCTGGGGCAGCAATATAGGCAAAGAAACAATGACCTGACATGGGTAGTGAAAGTAGTGAATGCATCCTCACAGTACATCTTCTGTTCACCACACCAACAACCCCATGCTCTGCTAAATGGTGCCCGAGTAGCTGAGGCGGTAACACTCCTGCCTCTGAACTGGAAGTCCCCGGGTTCAAGTCCTACTCCAGGAGTTGTTGGCCACAGAAAGAGCTTCTACACGACTGAAAATCAGCAATTAATCGGCATGCAAACCTCTTTCAACAGTCCATGGCATTCAATAAGAAAGAAAAGAATGTGAAGATACAGAGAACAAACTCATAAAAAGCACCATGCTCTCCTCACCACACCTGCCCCATCCCTAACTGAGCCAATTGGCTGGAGAGGCACTTGGAATGGGAGGGGGAAGATCAATTGTTATGAGATCAGTAAAGTAGTGAGAACTTTTGGTTCAGAAGGTCAAGATGTAGAATAAGTCTGGGTGGAAATAAGAAATTAAAAAAGCATTCACTGGCAGGAGTAGTTCATATGCCCTCGGACAGTAGCTACACTGTAGGATAGAGTAAACATCAAGAAATAATGGGGATTGCAAGAAAGGTTCTGCAAGGTGACTTTAATCTTTACATCAATTAAAGCAACTTGTCCAGTGTGTGGTCCAAGGGCCGAATGCAGCCCTTGAAGCCCCTCTATGTGACCCCCGGAGGGAATTTTCAAAATGACGGTCAAACAGGCAAATTTGAATGGAAGAATCTGCATGAAGCTGTTACTCCAATCACTGGCCACTTCTTTTCCATGCTGGCTGCTGATAGGCTCACTAGTGACCAGCAACGGTGAGTTTGGGCCCTAGAGAGCCGAGGGCCCCAGAGCTGAGGATTAGGGCCCAAGGAGCCAAAGCTCGGGAGCATAGCCCAGGAAGCATAGGTATCAGGGCATAGGGAGCAGAGGTGTCAAGGACCGGGTCCAGGTGTCAGGAGCAGGGCCCGGATGCCTGGAGCGAGGCCTCGGCTCACCAAAAGAAGAGCACAAGACAGCAGGAGCAGTGCCCCTGGTGTCTGAGTGAGCCTGTGACTGGGGAATATGTGAGAGAGCGTGAGAGAGAGAGAGGAGAGAAAGAGAGTGTGTGAGGGAGACAGACGGAGTTTGTGAAGGAGACAGACAGAGAGTGAGGGAGACAGAGTGCGAGGGAGAAAGTGAATGGGTAAGGGAGACAGGCAGAGTGTGAGGGGGCAGAGTTAGTGGGGTAGATAGTGTGAGAAAAGGATAAAGAGTGTGGGGAGGGCGGGGATGAGAGAAAGTGAGAGGGGGTGGGACAGTGTTCTTTTTTATTCATTCATGGGACAGACCCTCTCTTCCTGGTATGACACACACCCTGCTCTAGTTTGGGACGCTCACCCATTCCACCCCACTCCTTCCGGAAGGAAGGGGTGGAGTGGAGAAGGTTAATGAAAGTTGGAAATGGCACCATTACTGTTCATCACCAAGTGTTCTCACCCGGCACTAGTGAGAACAAGGGCATTGACAAGGAAGAATGTTGTTCCTACAGCAAGGAAAGAAATAGCCTGGCACAGGACCCGAGGGATACAGATCTCAAGAGGTTGAATTACCAAAGAACAATCATTCGGAAACATCTAGCTCATCTGTAGGCAATAGATTCAAGGGTAGATTTTAACTTTGTGTAATAGTGTAAACTCGGCGTTAGTGAGGCAGCAGCTCCATTCTCTCTCCAGAATTTTATTTCCATTGATTTCAAATGAAATAAAACTAGCCTTTCGTAATAACTTCTAGAATAATAGGCCTAAATTTTCACTCCCAGGTTGGGAGCACAGAGTCAGGACAATTCCTGACTCCAAAAGCCTGATGCCCTGGAAGTTCAAATTTTCAGTCCAGGGAGTGGGGTTGATGGGCAAAGATGCAAGTCATGGCCACTGCCCCCAGGAACTGCTCAGATGTTGCTAGGTGCTGAGGCGGGCTGAATGACACACCAGCTCTGGCACTTTGATTAAAAAAGGAATAAAACTAATAACAGATTCCAGTTCTCACCCCTCACCCCCAACTCACATGTCCCATGCTCCATCCATGCCAACCCATGCACACCCCATCCTGACATGGCCCCTTCCATGTTCTATACCAACCATTGCCCCTCCAGCCACCATCTGGCCCTTTCTACCCTCCATGCCACCATATACCCCTCCACCTGCCCACCATTTCCCCTCATACCCTCAATGCTAACCTATGCTCCTTCACCCACCCACATGGCCCTTCATAGCTCCATAAGACCATAAGACCATAAGACATAGGAGCGGAAGTAAGGCCATTCGGCCCATCGAGTCCACTCCACCATTCAATCATGGTTGATTTCAACTCCATTTACCCGCTCTCTCCCCATAGCCCTTAATTCCTCGAGAAATCAAGAATTTATCCATTTCTGTCTTGAAGACGCTCAACGTCTCGGCCTCCACAGCCCTCTGTGGCAATGAATTCCACAGACCCACCACTCTCTGGCTGAAGAAATTTCTCCTCATCTCTGTTCTAAAGTGACTCCCTTTTATTCTAAGGCTGTGCCCCCGCGTCCTAGTCTCCCCTGTTAATGGAAACAACTTCCCTACGTCCATCCTATCTAAGCCGTTCATTATCTTGTAAGTTTCTATCAGATCTCCCCTCAACCTCCTAAACTCCAATGAATATAATCCCACGATCCTCAGACGTCCATCGTATGTCAGGCCTACCATTCCTGGGATCATCCGTGTGAATCTCCGCTGGACCCGCTCCAGTGCCAGTATGTCCTTCCTGAGGTGTGGGGCCCAAAATTGCTCACAGTACTCCAAATGGGGCCTAACCAGTGCTTTATAAAGCCTCAGAAGTACATCCCTGCTTTTGTATTCCAAGCCTCTTGAGATAAATGACAACATTACATTTGCTTTCTTAATTACGGACTCAACCTGCAAGTTTACCTTTAGAGAATCCTGGACTAGGACTCCCAAGTCCCTTTGCACTTTAGCATTATGCCATGCCAACTTAGTGCCAACTCAAGCCAATCTATGGCACCCATGACCACCACCTACCACCCTTTGCCCTTACAAACTACATGCCAATTCACTAAGTATCCAACATGGGCAGTCCTCAGCACACATTCTGAGATTAACTAAAGTTCTTCAAGATCTATTGATGAATTCACTATTTCCAAAAATACCTCTCATTAAAAAAATATTCACTCTATATTTAACTTCATTCAAATACTTAATCACTTAAAACAATGAGCACTTGTATTCACAGTCCCACTTCAAAAAGTTAATAACTACTCGGAGCTGTATATTAAACCATAAATTGACACGCACAACTGTGATAATGATAAGTTGTAAAATCAGTCAAGTAGCACTAGTCCTCCAATGTAAGCTGTCAGGTTTATGTCAACAAACTGAGTAAAAAAGCAAGCACTGATTTTTTTTAACACTGCAAAGAGTTTTCTGTAATATTTAAAGGGCAGGAGATTTAAATTCTTTGACAGCTTGACGGTTCTCGCGACAGTTCCAATGAGTTCATATGTTTTTACAATGGCTATTTTTATCAATCCCAACGAGTACATTATCGCTCCCAAAGGGCACGTGATCTCTCCCAAAGATGTTCCGGGCTCACCTTCAAAAGTGTACCCAACCCCAAAAAATTCTGGCAGGTTCTAAATCTTCTCCTACCAGTGCACAAGTTGTGTTTTGGATATCCCACTAGCCAAAATCAGATTTGACTGAGATAGCTGCAGCTTAACATGCAGTTGCCTCCATGAAGCACAGATATTGACATTAGACCCTACCCCCACTCATCCCTTAGCCACGAAAATGGCGGAAGCTGTGTTCAGGGGCAGGACATCTGGATCCAGGCCTCCGCTGACATCTTTTAGGAGTTTCAAACTGATCGGATCCGTTTGGGATTTTCAAACAGACTCATATCATGACAACAGCTCATTTTTATAAAAATAAGGCAAAAGCCACCAAGACTACCTGGATTTTAAATAGCCCACCATTCAGATTTTAAAAAGGAATCATGGGTCATATAAAACAGAACCAATAGCACAGTTTGAATTACTCCTCTCACCAAGTTGTTTTGATATTTCGGTGGACATTTTCAATGACTGCTGTCACAGCCATTGAAGAATCCCAGAAGTCGTGGCAATTGGTGGGGAGTCAGCAAACTTCTATTTCCATCCACCCTAAAACTGAGCTGACGATCGTTCCTCAAATGTCTCAGCTCATCCACAAAGTTTAGAATTTTGAATGAAGTGGCTGTTACTTTCTGCGGATAGGATGGCAACGTGGACCTTCAGGTAATAGAGAACATTAAATGGAAGAATTACTCGCATCAAATAAGTGAAAATAGTTGTTTCTCCATCTTTTTAAATCTATTTTTCTGGACTCCAAATTAACATTCATTATGTTAATAGAAGCTTCGGCCAGTGCTTCTGAACAATCTCACAGCTAGGGGCCTGCACATTCACCAACTGCGGCTGTCGTCTGCAATGTACTGACACAGAAAACTGTGAAGCCCATTTATCAAATAAATTGCCATTTTATCAAGTTCTAAATGTTTCATATTTGTTTTATATTCCTAACAGTCATCCAATTTTAATTTAAATAATCAAATTTAGTTTCATGTCTAAAGTACTAAATCCCAAGAAATAGCAGAAACTATCTCAGAGGGAATTGTAGAAAATCTTTGTGCGGACTATTGGATTTGGATGAGCATAATTGAATTGAATGGACATTATTAAATGGACTTGTTCTATGAAACAATTTTTGTGTCAAAGCTTGTTAATACATTAGAGGCCAGTGGCACAAATAAGACCATGCAAGCATTTCAGTATTTTCTCTCTGCTATTACAATGCTATTTCTCTATTTGGGCTTACAGGGCCATGAAACTAATTACTCCTCCCTGCCTGTGTCTCATTGTATTTGTAATATTTTAAAATAATTCAACTATTAAGAAAGTAATTAACTTGAAAATTGCTTTCAGTGCAGGTATTACTGGTGTTGTTATATATATATGGTTGAAGTTATCACCTGCATTAAAGTGGGGTCAGCAGACTTAAATAATAGAAACATAGAAACTAGAAACAGGAGTAGACCATTCAACCCTTCGAGCCTACTCTGCCATTCATTATGATCATGGCTGAGCATCAAATTTAATATCCTGATCCCCCCTTCCCCCCCATATCCCTTGGTTCCTTTAATCCCAACAGCTGTATCTAACTTCTTTTTGAAATCAACTACTTTCTGCGGTAGTGAATTCCACTGATTCACCACTCTCTGGATGAAGAAATCTCTCCTCACCTCAATCCTAAAAGGTTTACCCCTTATCCTCAAATATCATAGGTTATCCCTGGAATGAAGAGCTTGTCGTATGAGGAATGGTTGAGGACTCTGGGTCTGTACTCGTTGGAGTTTAGAAGGATGAGGGGGGATCTTATTGAAACTTACAGGATACTGCGAGGCCTGGCTAGAGTGGACGTGGAGAGGATGTTTCCACCAGTAGGAAAAATTAGAACCAGAGGGCACAACCTCAGACTGAAGAGACGATCCTTTAAAACAGAGATGAGGAGGAATTTCTTCAGTCAGAGAGTGGTGAATCTGTGGAACTCTTTGCCGCAGAAGGCTGTGGAGGCCAGGTCATTGAGTGTCTTTAAGACAGAGACAGATAGGTTCTTGATTGATAGGGGGATCAGGGGTTATGGGGAAAAGGCAGGAGAATGGGGATGAGAAAAAAATCAGCCATGATTGAATGGCAGAGCAGACTCAGTGGACCGAGTGGCCTAATTCTGCTCCTATGTCTTATGTGACAAACAAGAAAATTTACCACTGATATTCACTTCCCATTTAATTTTTACAAGAACCTTTGATACATTTAATTCTTCAGAAGAGGCTTTCTTTTCCATTGGTGAGAGGGGACAGAAATAGTACAGTAAACTCCACCCACCCATCATTATTTAATTGACAGCATGGTGGCCAATAATGGCCACCCCAAGAAAACCTGAGGAAAATGATACGTAATCATTTTGGAGCAGGGATCAGGCTTTAAGCCTCGCTGTCTGATTTGATCCATTGGTCACCATGGATACATTTTTTAAAATGAGCAACACAATGGAGGAAATCTAGTTTTGTAAAAATAATTAATCACATTGAAAGTGGGCTTCGGGTTGTCAAAATTCTTTCTTTTCTATTAGTATGGAATAAAATTATATAGGTATGTGAAAACATGAGCAGCAAGGCGTTGAAGGCACATGAGTTATTTTTAAGAAGCACATAGTAGCTCATCTCCCAGAATATTTTAATTTTTGGCAGTTTATTTGGGGCATTTTTGAACAATTGTGTTATTACATTTTTTTCATCTAAGGATGAAAGGACACTTGTTTAATTTTATTGAAAGATATTCTATTTGCCATATAGAAGTATGATCATTATTTGAAAACCTATTTTTCCCAGTAACTGCAAATGAATGTTACGGTCAAACAATAGTTTTGGTTAATTTTCTCCAAATAGTAAATAAAGGATTCAATTCCAATCGTAATGCTCATTAGCTGATTTTAGTCAGCAATGCTGAACTGAAATTTACATTTAAATAGCACCTTCAAAGGCACAATTTAATACAAAATTATCACCTTACTCATCTAGACCATAAAGACTTTTGTAGGAATTGGAAGAATTCACATATGCTTTTGAGGATCTTCCTCAGCTATGGGTTAAGGTACAAGTTGTGGCAGGGTAGTCATAGATAGGGTCAATGTCTGTGCAGAGTGTGCACATTCTCCCCGTGTCTGCGTGAGTTTCCTCCGGGCGCTCCAGTTTCTTCCCACAGTCCGAAAGATGTGCTGGTTAGTGTACCCAAACAGGCACCGGAGTATGGCGACTAGGGGATTTTCACAGTAACTTCATTGCAGTGTTGAAATAAGCCTACTTGTGGGTAATAAATAATCTTTGAAAATTCTATATTTGACTGTGCTCCTTTAACCCCAGTTCTTAATTTTGTGTTTGGAGGATTAAAACAATGGTCATGATTCTCTGGCCTTGCACAGTCATGCGCAGATCGTGCTGGGCCCACGCGGGGCTGGAGAATCGTAGGTGAGGGGCCTTAGTGTGTTTAGTGCTGGGGAGAACCCCCTTTGGGGTTTTCCCAGCCCCCGCGCCCCATCGTAATCTGGTTCACAACCATCAATGGTGTGAACCAGATTAACATGTGTAAATATGTTATGCAGGGTCGGTTTGGAGTTGGATTCTCCTGGCTCCTGCAATTCACTGACTCCCAGGTGCAGCAGGAAACCGACACGAGTCACGACTGGTTTCCCCAAACGGAGATCAATCACGATGGCCACACTGGGAGGCCCAGAGGACAATGAAGCCCTCAGATGGTCAGGGGCATGGGTGGGCAGTGCCAACCAGGCAGTGCCAGGGTGGCACTGGCAAGGGGCAGGGCCTGAGGAGAGTGCCTGAAAGAGGCGGGGATTTAGAAAACCCTATACTGGGGTATCACTCACTTGGAGATGTCAATGCCCCAATGCAGGCAAGAAAGATTACATTTATTTATTAGTCTCACAAGTAGCCTGATATTAACACTTAATGAAGTTACTGTGAAAATCCCCTAGTCGCCACGCTCTGGCACGTGTTCGGGTAAGCTGAGGGAGAATTTAGCATGGCCAATGCACCTAACCAGCACGTCTTTCGGACTGTGGGAGGAAACCGGAGCGCCCGGAAGGAACCCATGCAGACAAGGGGAGAACATGCAGACTCTGCACAGACAGTGACCCAAGACAGGAATCAAACCCAGGTCCATGGCGCTGTGAGACAGCAGTGCTAACCAGTGTGCCACCCCATGCCTGTGCGGTGTTGGGGGGGGGCGGGGGGGGTTGACTCGGACATTTAGTGATGGTGGGGTGTTTGCCCCTGCAGGATCAAGGGTTGGGGGTGTTCCCTATGCCTTTGGGGGGAGATTGCAATGTCTTGGGGGGGGGGGGGGGGGGTGCGGGAGGGGGCTGAAGATGGGGGAACCTTCAACTTATCTTTGCCATTTTTAAAGGACTCCGAGGAGTCGTTTAGCCGGCACCTTTAGGTCCCCACTCCAAAATAAATTGTAAGTGTGGGAGAATTCAGTAAGAATCTCCCCAGGCTCCTAAATATTTCTAAGTGCGGTTGACTTGCAAATTGAATTGCCCCAAACTCGCCAGCAGGAATCTTACTGGTTTTCCTGCTGGGGACAACACTTAGGAATTATTTTTTTTAGGAGAATTCCTCCCAATGCTTTGATTTCAATCACCTTACCGAGTACAAAAACGTATATCTAAAAATATCAAACAAAAAAAATAACAAAAATTATATTGTCCTGTTATGTACATTGAGATGTCTAAATGATCGCTTGTCAGCTAGGAATAGAGGATGGAATTAACCATGGTTCCTGATTGTTATTGTGTTTGTGGGTATTAGATGAAAATAGAATCGGAATTGGCTATGATGCCTCACATAATCAAATAGCCAATGTTCAATTCTTTGATTATTTTGCCTCATGCGATGAATGAATGGATGGTTGATGGCACATGTGGAACTATATTCGGATCTGTTCCCTATATACAAGAGGATAGCAAAAATGGCACAAACGTGTCAGAGTATGCTCAGCAAAATGATAACATTTATCTACACATTGATGCATGGTTATTCTCTTACTTGTTTAATTTGTACTATTCATATTTCCTGCCACAAAGATTGCATATCTCATTTTGAAGTTTTATTCTAAAATGTCCAAGTATCTGTGAATGAAGTCGGAGCTGTATATTAAATTAAACAGATAGATGAATTGGTTCCATCAATACAAATCCATTCATCGCAACCTATAACCAAAGTCAATAGTACATTTTCTAATTCATTACTTCTACTTTTATTACTGCCGGAAGAACGCAAGGCTGTGCAACTGAATCATTGAGAGGTTTTGTAAGCAATGAAAGGATTAGCTTCACAAAGTTACCCTGGTGGCTGAATCAAAAACACCCTCTGTCACAACGAGGAAATGTTCGGAGCAGTAGAAAGGGGCTACCCTCTCTTCCTCAGTAAAATGCTCAGAGATGATTAACATGATAACTGGTTTTGTGACCTACATGTGTTACATTAATAATTTATGTGTGGATTAGTTGGGATCCCATGATAGTAGACAGACATTGGATAAGCCATTTTCTAAACAACATGTGCTGCACAATAGGCCAGGTCTTGCATTGCTCTTCCACTCCCTTCTACATCTATTTAAAAAAGGAAAAAATCTGAGTGTCTCATTTCCAATGCTAATTAGCGCTGGGATTACTTGGCTACATTTTCTCTCCAGCACTTTTATTTGAACACTACATTTCTTTTGCATGTTGAGCACCAGAAATTTATACCATCATTTTTTTTTGTTGAAAATTGCAATGTTAAATGAAGATAGTGACTCAAGATTTTTTTTTAATTTTCAAATAAATTGATAAGAATCGACTCTTGCATTTTTGAAATGGAACACCAGGGGAGTCCCCAAGGTTGCATGTAATATTTATTTTTATGTATCTACAGTGTAGAAACAGAAATCCAGCAGAAGAAAACATTTATTACAAATAATAACCATGTTTTACGCAGAGAATTTCCAATAAATTTTAATATGTTGACTACATATTCTTAACACGGATGAGTTAACGACAACCATTAGATGAAGATATTCTGTATAGAAGATGACTTTAAACCAGCACCTCACAAAACAGCAAAGTTCACCCTGTCAGAAGTAATATTGTATTTTATTGACACCTAGACAATGAAATCAGAAGACACAGGCTTCTCTCAGTGGGAGTGTATTCTACAGTTTCCTCTCGGGACTTTTACTGCACTTCCTTACAGGAAAGCTCTTCGAAGGAAGTGGCAGTTGGCCCCTCGGAGGTCTTATTAAAATGGTCTTTTGCCATTGTAAACTATAGGGTGTCAGGCAGACGACATTACCAACAGTGTTTTCTTTGTAATGCTGAGAAGAATTGGCAGAAGTAGTTAGAACAGTAAGGTGGCAATGTTTCTGTCAACAGCTGTCAAAACTGCATGGTAAGCAGCTTAGGAGAGACAAAGAGCAGGACGCAAAGAGCAAGAGGAAAAGATAGAGAGAAAAAGGCAGTGAGAGAAGCAGATAATGGCAGAAGCATGGGGGCAGAATTAATCAAATATATAGGCAGAAGAGAATGGTAAAAGGGAAAATCGTGAAGAAAAAATGAAAGTATATTCTCCTGTGTTTGATAATTTTATCAAATAGGTCAATACACATCAGTGGCTTTGTCTGTCCCAATAGAAAAAAAGGACTGCTATTGTTGTGATAGTTGATTCTTTTTGGCATATGAAGCAAAATGAAAAGTGTACAAAAAGGCAGATTCATACCAGTTAAGATTTTGCAGAAATACATGTTAAGAGAAAACTAAATGATCATGATAGAAGTGAATAGCACAGGGAACCTTTCTAACCTAGAGTTAGGCATCTTGTTAATAATAATAGGAGAAAATAGCACACTAGAAGCACAGGGCACAAAAGTATTCTCATGGCAAGCATTACCCCAGATTTGTTACAACAGAGTCAGCTACTCAAGCATGATGGAGGAGCAGTACGTAAATGATCAGTCTGGAATCAATAACAGAGATGCGCCCTCTCTTCAAAGAGGACTTGAAGGTGAACATACTAACCATGCAATGGGCTGGATTTAATAGGGGCAATGGGGTTCTCACCTGCTGACAGTAGAGACAGTGAGAGCTCCACATTTCTGCTTTTAAGGAAGGCTGACCAAATGAAATGCAATGAATGCTGGCCTAGCCAGCAAAGCTCACATTCTTTGAATGAATAAAACTTCTTTCAAAGGCACTTAATTGGGCAGCAGCAGGCCTTCCCTAGAATCAAGGACCCCAGGGCGTAAGCCCCACTGACAGAGCTTTGCCAGCCAATCAGAGGCTGACAGCTCTATTGAACAGCAGCACCATGAAGGAGGCGGTGGCTGCTGTCAGTGCTACACTCATCCCAGACCAAGGTTTGCTTGTCATGCTCCCTGCAATGCAAGTCCCTCACCAGCCACTGGTCCCATAATTGCTTATTTAATGGCTTCAATTGGTGGCAGGGCAGGAAGGCCATCCATCGGTTGTCCCACCCTGGCTTAATATGGGAAGACAGCCAGGTCCCTATCTGCCACCCTCTCAGCTGATTAAATGCCCGTGCCACCAAACTCACCACAGGGAAGGGTATTAAACTCCAGCCAATGATACTGGAGATCACTTCTCCCACCTTTGAAGCCACAGGGTTCTTCTGGTACCCAGACTCACATCCGAAAGGTCAGCTATTTTGTTTTTTTCACAAGCCAGAAAGGAATTACCCAAAGTCCCAAAATAGCATGCATCCAGCTACATATATTTCAAGATTATCAGGCAGCCGATTAGCCACTGGTAAAAGGTACAAGGAATTTCCTGCCCAGTCCTTCTGATGAACTCTACAATTGGACTTGATTGCTTTTATACAATGGTAGTGCAATCTTTGCTTCACCAGCCTGTGGAGCACACAAATATTTTACATTTCTATAAGGTCTTTCACAATCTTGAGATGTCCCAAAGCGTTTCACAGCCAGTGACCCCGACTTTACAGTCAGCAGCAAACGGCCGCTGCTAGCCTTTCAGTACATTTACATTTGTCTGCAGACTTTCTCTGGGCTTTTCCAGTGCAACGTGCTGCAATTAGTAATCCATTTCAGTGCAGTTCCTCCACAGGGAATCCAGAATCTGTGAAAGAAAGAACTTTGTACCTCCTTAACCATTCAGATTGAAGAATTGTTAATGAGGCAAGAGTCTGAGCCAGGAGGTTCCATTTAGAATATTAAATTCAATGTCAAATCAGATACGGAAAGCAAAATTCAGCCAAGGAACCAAAGGTAGAATAAGAGAAAGAGAGAGGGATAAAACAGAAAAAAAAATTTTAATGATTCATTTTTTAAAACGTGGCTCAAACAATAATTAAAATCTCAAGGAATGAGACTCCACACTTGTACATATTAAATCAAAGATTGTTTTACTGGGAGGAAAGTGCAAGGTATGGCTGTTTGGATGCCTTAACTATTAATGGATGCCTTAACTAAAGACTATTTCCTCGGGTGGATGGAGCTATTACAAGGGGGCATAACTATAGGGTTCATGGTGGGAGATATAGGAAGGATATCAGAGGTAGGTTCTTTATGCAGAGAGTGGTTGGGGTGTGAAATGGACTGCCTGAAGTGATAGTGGAGTCAGACACTTTAGGAATATTTAAGCGGTTATTGGATAGGCACATGGAGCACACCAGGATGATAGGGAGTGGGATAGCTTGATCTTGGTTTCAGATAAAGCTCGACACAACATCGTGGGCCGAAGGGCCTGTTCTGTGCTGTACTGTTCTATGTTCTCTATGTTAACAGCAATCAGCTAACAGTGGAGACTAAGGGTGTGATCTTACCAACCGTTGATGCCACGCATCCACTGCAGCAAAGTTGGAGAATTTGGTGCCCAGTGGGAAAATCCCACTGGTGCAATAAACCATAGTATTCTGGCCCGAGAGTCCCAAAATCCCAGAAAAGTGTTTTGAATATTGGACTGTAAACAATTGTGCTTTAAACTGTCCACTTGGTTCCAAGATAAGAGAGAGTTGGCTTCTCAAGGCAAGTTCATTAACATTTCTACCTGGGGATATAATGCCCATAAGATATACATTGCCATGGGGAATGATGTAGTTGAATCCATTGTAAAGACCGGGGCAGAAACTTTCCAGCTATTCATGCCAGCAGGATCTTCCCAGCAGCGAGGGGTGCATTCAATGGGAAACCCATTGATAATGGCGGGACCAGAAGATGCTGCTGCCAGCCAATAGTGGGCTGCCTCTGCTGCCACAAAACACACAGCAGGTTGTGTGGAAAGTCTGACCCCAGGTTACAGGCTTTCTTGGAATATCACAGACAGGTTTTGGGTCTCCCTGGATCCAAGAGAAAGGATGCAGTGAGAGGGTAAAAAAGTTTCTATGGTTTGCTACGTAGGAATGCAAGTAGAAGCTCATGCTCAGATTGAAAAGAACAAACTTGTGGGGAGTTAAAACAATGCTGCAATAGTCATCTAGCTTGGGTTAGGGAATGGGAGCCTTTGGCAAAGTTCAGTTTAAGATTGCACATCATCAGCCTGAGAAAAGAAGAGGACAGGATAATCCTTGGGAGCAAAGAATAACTTTGGGTTAATTCTGGGCAACATAGAAGATAGGAGCAGGAATAGGCCAGTCGATCCTTTGAGCCTACTCCACAATTCATTATCATGGCTGATCATCTAACTCAATAACCTGATCCCACCTTCCCCTCATCCTTTGATCCTCTTTTCCCCAAGAGCCATATCTAACTCCTTCTTAAAACATATGTTTCGGCCTCAACTGCTTTCTGTGGTAGCGAAGTCCATCGGCTCACCACTCTCTGGTTATCTCAGTCCTAAAAGGTTTACCCCATATCCTTAGACTGTGACCCCTGGTTCTGGACTCCCCCACCATTGGGAACATCCTTCCTGCATCTACTCTACCTAGCCCTGTTCGAATTTTACAGGTTTCTATGAGATCCTCTCTCATTTTTCTGAACTTTAGTACATATAACCTTAACCACCCTAATCGCTCTTCATACATCAGTCCTGCCATCCCAGGAATCAGTCTGATAAACCTTTGCTGCCTTCCCTCTATAGCAAGAACATCCTTCCTCAGATAAGGAGCCCAAAACTGCACAGAATATTCCAGGTATAGCCTCACCAAGGTTCCGTGTAATTGCAGCAAGACAACCCTGCTCCTGTAGAGTCATAGTCATAGAGTCATAGAGGTTTACAGCATGGAAACAGGCCCTTCGGCCCAACTTGTCCATGCAGCCCTTATTTTTTTTAAACCCCTAAGCTAATCCCAATTGCCTGCATTTGGCCCATACCCCTCTATACCCATCGTACCCATGTAACTATCTAAATGCTTTTTAAAAGATAAAATTGTACCCGCCTCTACTACTACCTCTGGCAGCTTATTCCAGACACTCACCACCCTGTGTGTGAAAAAATTGCCCCTCTGGACACTTTTGTATCTCTCCCTGGGACACTTTTGTATCTCTATACTCGAATCCTCTCACTATGAAAGCCAACATACCATTTGCCTTTTTCACCACCTGCTGCATCTCTATGCTTACCTTCAGCGACTGGTGTTTGATACCTAGGTCTCAAAGCACATTCCTCTCTATCAATTTATAGCTATTCAGATAATAATCTGCCTTCTTGTTTTTGCTACCAAAGTAGATAAACTCACATTTTTTCACATTATATTGCATCTGCCATACATTTGCCCAGTCACTCATCTTGTCCAAATCACACTGAAGCATCTCTGCATCCTCCTCACAGCTCACCCTCCCACCCAGCTTTGTGTCATCTGCAAATTTGGAGATAAATCTAAATCATTAATATACATTGTGAATAGCTCGGGTTCTAGCTCTGATCCCTGTAGTACCTCACTAGTTACTGCCTGCCTACTTCGAAAAAAGACCAGTTTATTCCTACTCTTTGTTTCCTGTCTACCAACCAGTTTTCTAACCATCTCAATACACTTCCCGAATCCCACGTGCTTTACTTTTATACGCTAATCTCTTTTGTGGGACTTTGCCGTAAGCCTTCTGAAAGTCCAAATAAAGCACACCACTGGCTCCCCCTCAGCAACTTTACTAGTTATATCCTTGATGAATTCCAGCAGATTTGTCAAGCATGTTTTCTCTTTCATAAATCCATGCTGAATCTGTCCAATTCTGCTACTGCTTTCCAAGGCAGATTGAATGTCCATGTAAAGGACAGTGTAAAGTATACCCATGAAGTCTGTTTTTTTTTGGTTGGGCTAAGAATAAGGAGTATTCTGTTCTGTGACCTAAAGTATAAGTGGCCTTCAAAGATGATGTTTAGATAATAGTGTCTTTAGTCATTTGTTACAGTAAGTGTCTTAAAATGTGAAATTGTGACGTGTCATTCTTTCAGCTATGAACTGGAAGTTTGAATTTCCTTTTAAAGTTATCAGTGTCTACAGGGATTGTAACAATTGCAAAACAGAAGAGAAGTAAATACTTTTCATTTTATGTCTCAGTGCACATGATGTATATGTTTAGTAATTTGGCAGTTGGATTTTCCTTGCATTCCATAATGTTGTGTTTGTTGTTGATGTGTCTGACTACAACCTACTCCAATAACTCAGAATAGGATCCATCACTTATTTCACTGTGCAATTTGCTTCAAGCTTTGACTTTAAAACATAACAGCAGATCCCTTCGATGAAAATAGTACGATCTGGCCCAGGAAACTTCCTCCTGTGATGTCCTAAAAAGGACATGCAAACTATTTTGCACCAGCTTACTAATTTCATTTGTGCTTTACTTATAAAATTATTTTGAAACTTTTCTACCTAGTTTTTCTTTAAATATCATACCATAGAAATTGAAAGCACAGGAGGCCATTTGGCCCATCACGATGTATAGTTGACAAGGAGCCATCCATCTGATCCCACTTTCTGTCTCTTGGTCCATGGCCTTAGTTGGTCATGGAATTCAAAGTGCATATCCAAGTACTTCTTAAATCTTGAGGGTTTCTGCTTCCATTACCCTTTCAGACAGTGATTTCCAGATCCCGACCACCCTCTGGTTGAAAACATGAATGCCCTCTTAACCTCCTCCTGCTTACCTAGGTATATGCCCCTGGTTATGGACAACTCAACAAGGGGAATAGGGCCAATGTATCTTTAGAATCTACCTCTCTTCATTTCTTTTTTTATTTACTCGTAAACATGGGCGTCGCTGGCTGGCCAGCATTTATTGCCCATCCCTAGTTGCCCTTGATCGATACAACTTGCTTGCTTAGGCCATTTCAGAGGGCAACTGAGAGTCAATCACATTGCTGTGACTCTGGAGTCACACATAGGCCAGACCAAGTAAGGACAGCAGATTTCCTTCCCTAAAAGGATAATAATGAACCAGATGAGATTTTCCAACAATGGACAATGGTTTCATGGTCATCAATAGATTCGTAATTCCAGATTTTTTGAATTGAATTCAAATTCCACCATCTTCTGTGGCAGGATTCGAACCCAGGTCCCCAGAACATTAGCTGAATTTCTGGATTAAAAGCCTAGCGATAATACCACCAGGCCATCGCCTCCCCTGTTCTGTGCTATAGTTTCACAGTGCAGTAATATAACAGTTTTGCCTTTGTATGCACTGCTTTTTTTTTTATATACATAAAACGTCTTACAACTTTGATCACAGAAAGAGCCAGATTTGTCAACACAAAAGGATAGGTTTTCATTTTCAGTTCTCCCAGCGCACGCATAGCCCCCTCTCTCTCTTCCCCCAAGGTTTTTGTTCCATTAAAATTGATGGATGGAAAATCATGGAAGGCAGCTGGCCTGAATTCTCAATGTGCGATCCTGGCAGATGAAGCTCAGCAGCAGCAGCAGCAGCGTGGGGACAAAAATTAACCCCACAATACACCTTGCCCATGACAGCAAAAAGATTGTTCTGTCTAATGCTGTTGCAAGGACATGTCGCATATGATGGCTAAAACCCGCTTTTCAAATTTGCTGCTCAGACAAGTCACTGAATTCCTGAGATCTTTACCGTTTATGATGGTTAGAGGGAACGGTAATTGCTTGAGAAACATTAAACAATCATCACAACAGGTAGATCATGATTTGCTGCACTTTGTTCCCATCAACATTCATAATTTAACAAAATCATATGACTTAAAACCGCTTCTCTTTGCCATTTTTGTCACCTGATAATAAAGAATGAAAACAGACATTTATTTTATTTTTGATAAAAGGGAACATGTGATCCAATTAAATACAGATCTACAATGAGAAATCACCAGGGCAGTCTGAGAAAATAGAAAATCTAACTGCTGACAGACATCAGAATTTGTCACATGGGTTTTATGGAATCATAGAATCCCTACAGTGGAGAAGGCGGTCATTCAGCCCATTGAGTCTGCACCCACTCTGCAACACAGCATCTTTACCCAGGCACACCCTATACCCATAACCCACACATTTACCCCATTAATCCCCAAACCTATGCAATTTGGGACAAGTAAGGGGCAATTTAGCATAGCCAATCCACCTAACCTGCACATCCTTGGACTGTGGGAGGACACTGGAGCATCCGAAGGAAACCCACGCAGACACAGGGAGAATGTGCAATCTCCACACAGTCACCCACGGAATTGAACCCGGGTCCCTGGCGCTGTGAGGCAGCAGTGCTAACCACTCTGCCACCACGCTGCGCTTTCTCATATTTAGTTCAACAATGGATATTGTCTATGCTAACAACAAGATCACCTGAATATTTCTAGCAATCTGGGCTGGATTTTCATCTTCAGGCCAGTAGTGGGAGTTAGGCAACTTCCTGGCTTGGGAGAAAGCACCAGAAAAGATGGGGCTTTCATTCTGGGGCGTGGGGATGCTGACAAGAGTTGTTTCTGTTGCCCCACGGAAGAGTTAGGAGGCAGCCATAGGGTATGCTCAGTGCCGAGACAAGCAATTTAAAAGGCCCACCTCAGTGCCTTGGGACCTTCAGTGCAATTATAAAAAGAACTGTAAGACTCTCAGGCCCTCGCCCCTCACTCCCCATGTCACATCCACACCACATCATGTCCCCCTACTGAGCCTCTCCATGCCCCTGGTCATTAGGCATTCTTGGTAGCCCCCCAGACATCCATTAACATGTTGAAACAACTGTGCCCAAGGAAAACATTACCTGATTGATAGCTCTGAATCTTTGATCTATTCTGTCATTTGCACAATATTTATTTATACAGGGTGAAGAAGTTTGAAATATTTTCAGTTTCAGCTATTGATATGTTAAAAGGTCGAGATAATTTCCATCATAGGCTGCAGTGGAGGAGTTTTTTTTAAGAAGGTTATGAACGTATGTTTTTTAAAGCTTTTTTAATACGTCCTATTGTCACTTTAGGGTTCATTAGTTCTATACCGATTGTACAATAGGTGAATGGCCAAGTAAATACCATAGGCTTGGCATGGAGAGTTCAAGTGACCATGGAGGGGTAGTTGGGGTTGCAAAGGTTGACATGGGGGTGATAGTGGATAAGACCTTTTGAACTTACCTTTCAAAAGGTTCCCATATCCAGACAGTGGTTCACATCACCTCATGAGGTGCCATGAATCACAAGTCCTTTAAAAGCTGAGCCAATTAACTCCAGAGGGCTCGGACATGTCTATCCCCGCAATGGAGTCAGCCAGGTCTGGATTGCAGGATGCAGACTCGCGACCCACAGCAGACTGCACCCTGAACCTGCACCTCTGGAATAGGGTCAGGAATCAGGTCCCAGCCACCATTTTTATATCTCCATGGAGTTTCCCCAATTCCATAAAAATCCAGCCCAATAGTCTCAGCTCAGATCTGATTGGTACAACCTCGTGTAACCTTCTACAGTTTCCAAAACAGCTTATTATCTACCAAAACTCTCATCTGCTATTGTGAAATCATACAACAAAACCTCACACCCATAATGATGGGAGATGGTAAGATAATTGGTTTATTTGGTGGCTGGTTGTAATGACGATACAAATAAAACAAGTAATCATCATAAATTATGTGGTTATGAAAACTCAGCCATTAAAAAGTATAAATAAATGAAAGAATTGACAGTTATGAACATTTACGTATATACATATTTACATTATGAAAAATGCAGGTCTCCTTAATTTACAGAATTGAAATGAAAGGTCTACTGCACTCTGCATTTTGTAGTAAAGTCCATTGATCATATGTTGTCAGGTTGAGTTCATTGAATTGTCCATCATTTACACACTATTTATATGAGTTTTATAAAGTAGTGGATTGGGTTGTCTTGTAGTCTATTTGTTCTATATCTTGTTTGCAGGATGGTAACTTTTCTTTGCCACTATCTCTCCGCATCCACACAAAAGTAGACATGCAATAGAAGGACAATGGGAGGTGGGATTCCTACTGCAAAACATCAGGGAATGACAGAGGAGTCCAGTCAGCCCATTGTGCCTGTGTCAAAAATATGCATTGAAAAGAGAAAAATATAAACCAAAATGGAGGACTCTAAGCTAAAATTAAAATGGCATGAGGGATTGTGCTAGAGTACAAGACAATTTCTAGCTTCTGATTATTTCATAAATATTTGAAATATGAAGTTGCATATCTAAATTCTCTCCTACTCTTACACCCCAACAGTTTTGATAAAATGGTTGTTGCACGGAGCCCAAGTACACCAGTGTCCTAATAAGCATGTAGCTTTGTGCATACATTTGCTGATGGTGAAAGTTCCAGATCTTGGTCCTGTGATTAGAAGATGTTCATGTTGAGAAGGGGTAAATCAACTCTACAACTTACCTCAGGCAGCCCTAGTGCAATGCCCAGCAGCTGGTTCAAGACTGATAGTATCCAAGGTCTGCAAAGCCATTACCCTGCTTATCCATATTTTGGTACCTAAAAAATACTGGGTAAAAGACATTTAGACAAAGAGGGGAGGGAGGGAGGGGGGGGGGGGGGGGGGAGATAAATAAAGTAGTTGAAATATAGAAATGTCACCAGAAATGTATTCTAGAAATGTCAGTTGTGTCTTTCGCAGCTATTCTATGATTACAAGGTCAGTTTGAAGGCAATCTCTATTTATTACACGTTAATTGATATTTGATAATCTAGTATTTCTACTAACTGCATCAAAACCAGGGGCCTCTTTGATTGTAAACAAGGCTCCATGTATAATCCAGCCAAAGCATTTATTCAGCAAAATTTATAGATTAAAGTTTTCACTTCATGAAATAAAAGTAATCGATGCAAATAATTGTTTGATACAGTAAGAATACTTAATTATCAAATATCCATTAATTTATAATAAATAGAGGATATGCTGTGGGGCAATAAAGTGAATTGTATTTCAATAAGTAAGTTATGCTTCTTCTCAAGTGGGAATTAAAATAATATTTCACTGTTGGCCATCGCATATTCTATTTATAACATTCAAGCAATCTTATAATTAAATATTTTAGTATTCATTTAAGTTTTATTTAGTTTTAATGAAGCCCATTACAAGCACAGAGGTCACTCTAATGCTTAATGTGTTGCAAGCTGCCTCCCACCTCTCTCCGGAGACAGTTGTCTGCAATATTCAAAAATCCCCTTAACCAGGACATATTACATCTATTGAAATGTCCTCACAGAATAACTGGTTCAACTTCTGAATCATGAAACTGATATGAATTGTATTTGCAATTTACGTTGTGTTAGTGTACAGAAAGAAATTGGTGCCTCATGTCCAAAACACCCACCATGTAATACTTTAATTCATTTAGTGGGTCTCAGGGCCGTGAAGAAGCTAAAAACAAGCAGAAGGATTGCTGCAGACATGTTCAGTTACTGGACAGGCTGCTTCCTCAGGAAATGGTCTTGCTTTGTTGACTGATGATGTGATAACTGCAAAATGTAACTCTCATGTTGTGATTGGCAGACCACACATGCTGAGATCAGTTTTAGCACTCTGAAAATACTGATAATATTTTGTTCTCCCTGAAGAGTTTACCTTCATAAAAATGTAATTGAAGGTAATCTCAGAGTTTTATATACCTATCAACATGCTACAATGTGACATTAACTAGGGGGTTCACACTAGCACACAGACATCTTAACTATATAGCTTGTGATACCTTACATATCCACAAAAATATACAACAAATGAAACAATGATATTTTACAAGTTTTCAACAACTTTATTTTTAAAAGTATAGTCAAAGCATGATGTTAAAGAGTCTGAGCAGCCAGTTAGTGGAACTAATAGTAAAAGGAGTGCATGTGCAGCTGCCTGTGTATGACAGCCTCGAGTGGAGCATCCTAAATTATGTAACGTAATGCAAGGTTCATACCAGGTACATTCTCCTGCTCAATTTTAGGAGCAGAATGAAGTTTTACATCCTGTCTCTTGACCTACGAATTGACTTCACAGTTCACTGCTGAACCATCCTGTCTTGTCGATATCTATCCATCATACATTCAAAGTCTGGTTATGTCACATACTTCCTGTAATATTTCTCTGTAACACTTCTCAGTCACATTTAATCATAGTCATGTATGATGTGTCCACATTTTCTTTAACTTCACTGGATCAAATTAAGATTTGCTGCATTGTAATCAAATTTCTTCTGCTGCTCCACTCATTAAGTTATTATATAAAAAGGGGAAAGCTGAGAAGCAACCTGAGCAAATTCAGCAACTGGTTCCAAAAATCTATAAAGATTAAACCATCTTTGGGTTTTCTTTCAGAAATTTCTAAATACTCAAATTAAGCTTTTATACGTGATATACCTACTACATATTACATTTTTTTGAATATCACATATAACTCTCAGTAAGATCGAATTTTGTGTTCTATTATTGCTTCATTTGTCCCCCAAAGCATGGTTATCTGCTGGAATCCATCAATACAATGTATCCTTTGCTCTTTGAGTATCAGGCATTTCTAAGCTCTATTTTTCCCTTTTCCGTATAGTGCAAGCACTATGTGTGTGTGTGTGCACACACCTTCCCCAACACCGTCCCCACCCCCAAACCTGCACTCCAGTTCCCCCACACTGCTTCCTGGCACACTTACTATTTAGTTCAAAGTTGATGTCCACAAAAGCACACAGATACTCATAGAAACAATATTACTTACTATTTGCTTCAATTGTGCAGGCACCTGAGCCCATGCATCCACAATTCAACCAATCAATTGTAACAATACTGAGAGCAGGGGACACCCTGCAGCTGTATTTTTTCTGTCCAAACCAACTGAAAACCTGATGCAAATCACTGAGTGAATGCACTTCCCTAATGCTATTATTCCCCCTTCCATCCTTTTCATCTGTTTAGTTCCTAATTCCATATTAACCACTTCTTTACTCAATGTCGCTGCTCCTTTCCTCTTTTGGACCAAGCCACCCATCTCTTACATCCCATCACTTAGGCTTACAAGCTCTGATCGGTAGTATTCGTGGAGCTTCGATCACCTGATCTTCAGTCCCCAGCCCCCACCTGGATAAAAGTTTTGTTTCCCCATCTCCAATAAAATAAATGTTTTAAAAACATATTATTTGTTTAATGCACCAATGAATTTTCTCCTGATCTGTTCACAGTGGTGGTGCCTGGGAGGTTCAGTTCTAACTCCTGGAAACTCCCAGGTCATCTTGGAAGTTCGGCAACCCTACACAATACCCTCCACCTACTCCTTATGCAAACCTTAAAATATTTCAATATTCAGTATTAGAAATTGACAATCTGCATGGATGGTTAATAACTTTGAAATATTAATTAGTGCAGCACAATCTATCCATTTAATTAATTTACAAACGGATTAAGAATCTCTTCCTCCAACTGCATCCGATCTGCAGAAAAAAAAACTTAGAACTAGAAACCATAGGCAACAAAGCCAAGCTCACAGTCACTTTTCTCATTCAACAATACGCAATCATTCACATGTTAAATAGAAGCAAATATTTGTTTCTTCCAAAAGCTGTCCAAATAAAGTTTAATTTATAATAGTCATTAGCTCATGTTGATGATGTGCCATCGCTGATAGCAATGTGCTCCGTATTTTCCCCCTTTTTCCCTGTAAAGCTGACTCAGGAATCCAGTCTCCCTGTCCACCAGATTTTCAGAATAACAACCCGAAGCTAATCAAGCATGGCATTAATACTGAAAGTATAATACATGCCTGCAATGATTCCATGCAATCAACGATTTGTTTTCTTAAATGACTTGTGTGGTTAAAAAATAATTCTTCCTTTTTTTCTTCCCCGCCGCCCCGCCCCCCACGTAAGGATGAATCACACAGATATGTAGATGCATAGGCACTCGAGCGGTTCTCTCCCCAGTGGCTGTTATTCATCCAGAAAACATTTGCAGTGACTCTCGGTAGGGTAGTCAACCATGCAATGGCTGGATAGTACCATAGCTAAGTCTGATGCAGCCCTAATTCCAGTTCCACAGGCACACTTTCCATCAGGGGTCACTGGATAACAATCACAAGCAGGAACCTTGGCTGATTTTTCTTCTTCCTACACTGGGGAAGTCGAGACCAATTTTGGCGCCCCCAACACCATCCCAGCTGAGCTCAGCAATTGACCAGCAATAATCCAATCTGGGAGATTTCTGAACTGCAAAATCCACAAATTAAATACATTTTAGTTGAAAAATACACAGGCCTCCAATTTACACCTTGAGTGAGCTGAAAATGTACACTTACCTCATTCTCCCACATTGCTTTTTACTACCGAACCAGAAGCATTATCCCATTCTAAATGAACCAATTAACACTTGCGTTAAAAGAGGACAGGGGAATTTCAGACAAATATATTAAGCGTCCATATACATTTATACAACAGCATATTTTAATGCCACGGTTACTTTTCACAAACATTGTAATTCGAAACATGACCACTTTGGATTTATTTTGTTTCAAAGACAATCTAACACAAACTGTTCAAAAATGTTGAAACAGAAAAAAAACTTGCATTTATACAAGAGACTTTAATGATTTTAGGATATCTCAAAGCTTCAGAACTAATGTACTTCTTTAGAAGGGCAGTCACTGTTACTGCATAAAGATACACAACAGGCAATTTGGGCAGAACAAGGTCCCACAAACACCAAAGTCAAAATAAAGGGTTTTAATGAGGTTAGCTCAATGTTGGCCAAGTCACCAGTAGAACTGCCCTGTTCATCTCTGAATAATACCATGGGATTAAGTTAAGTTTATTTATTAGTGTCACATGTAGGCTTACATTAACACTGCGATGAAGTTGCTGTGAAAATCTCCTAGTCGCCACACTCCGGCGCCTGGGTACATTGAGGGTGAATTAGCATGGGCAATGCACCTAACCATCACGTCTTTCAGACTGTGGGAAGAAACTAAAACACCTGGAGGAATCCCACACAGACACAAGGAGAACGTGCAGACTCCACTCAGACAATGACCCAAGCCGGGAATTGAACCTAGGTCCCTGGCGTTGAGGCAGCAATGCTAACTACTGTGCCACCACCCCATCCCCACCAAATGTGAAAATAGGACCTTGTTTTAAAGTCCCCATCCAAAGGAAGCGATGCATGTATCGATAATCAGTTTATTAAATTAACCACACACACCCTGACTCTAATCTCCATGCTAAACTGCCATATTTAACTAATTAGCCATCCAGCAAGTGCAACACTATCATTTGGCTACACAGTGTTTATATGAGCTTAGGTTTTGCGAGGCAATACATTATTTTACAAAATGTTCTAATTATGATTCAGCCATAGTTTCTGTTGGTCTTTGTTTTATGTGTAATATTTTACATCCCTGAAATTTCAAATTTAAACAATGTATAAAGATTGTTTTTTCAAACAATGCCATGCCCTGTTAAATTTTAATATAAAGTCTCAGAGTTTGTGGACAAAACTGTTTCCTGTTTAATACACTGATCATAACTAATTTGACCCTGAGGAAGTACAGGGAAATCTATTCCAATCTGAGCTTAATTTCCCCCAGAACACAAAGCCAAAGGTTGACATGAAAATGACAAAACAGTATAAATCTAATCTAGTGATAGGACAATGTTCAAGGGTAATTCTGTTTTATACAGCAACATTTTATAATCAGTACCTGCTGATACAGGCCCATCACGTAACAATTTGTATAAAGTTGGGACGCAGCATGCAGTTAGTGAATGATGTACAATATACAAATAATATCAAGACAAAAGCAGATAAAGCATGCTCATCTTTCAGCTTTCCTTCTGAAGGACTTAACTCTTGCTCTTGTAACTTCACTAGGCTTCTGGTGTGCTATTTAATATATTCAGTGCTAAATTTTGGTTTCCTTTGGTGGGACTTTGTTGATATAGCCGAGTACGATTAGAGTAAATTGGGGGTGATACGGTGGCATAGTGGTCAGCACTGCTGCCTCACAGTGCCAGAGACCCAGGTTTGATTTCCAGCTTGGGTCACTGTCTATGCAGAGTCTGCACGTTCTCCCTGTATCTGTGTGGATTTTCTCTGGGTGCTCCAGTTTCCTCCCACAGTTCCGAAAGATGCGCTGCTTAGGTGGATTGGCCATGCTAAATTCTCCCTCAGTGTACCCGAACGAATGCCAGAGTATGGCGACTGGGGGATTTTCACATTAACTTCATTGCAGTGTTAATGTAAGCCTAATGTGACACTAATAAATAAACTTAAACATAAAAAACTTAAAATTAAAATGTCTATTAGGATTTATTTCAAATAGCAATATTCCCTCACTGGTACAAGGATCCAAAAGAACTATGACTATTACAGAACTACACATGTCCAGCTTTGGAGTATACATTGTGCATGCCAAACAAAATGGATGCAACATTTGTACTTGATAATTATGACATTTTCAAAACTCATACACTTCATTATCTTAGAATAATGTAATGTGCAAAAAGGTCGCTAAATAGAAAGAGGGAGAAAGAAAACAGAAAATTAACTTCAGCTTCGGCATTGGTATGTTGTGTCTATTCTTTTCTAATTAGAAAAGCCTGGCGCAAGAGTTGATATGACCTTGCTGATTGCCTTGAGTAATGTTGTGATTAGCCTGTCAGGAATAGGGTACAGATCAACACTTCATTACTTACAAATTCTATTCATTTTAATGTTAGTGTATACAGCACTATAATCCAAAAAAATACAATCAGGAAAAAAGTGGCAGCTGCCCTCTGCTGGTCTGCTTTCCCCTTACTTTTAACATCAAGAAATTCTGTTATTATTTTCTGTCTTTTTCATTACCTTTTATTACCCAGCAGTGCTGATGATTACAGGCTAGGCAGCTATACTCTGACACAGGGTCTTTTTCTGCTAAACCTCACTGTCATGTAAAATTCTAGCTGTTACAAAGAATGAGCGTTCCAATCCATTTTTGCCAGTCCTAATATGAAAACTGTCAGGATCCAAATTAATGAGTTCCAAATTCCTTACATCACAGTAACTATTTAAGACTGGTCAATTAATTACATAAAACCTTCTCGATTCATTGTGTATTTCCAGCCTAGACCCTACATATTCCATTACTTCATGACACAGTGTTTCAATGAGGCCTTTTGGCTTTTGTTATTGCACAAAAAGCACCACTTAAGGAAAGACCATCTGCTGCAGCAAATGGTAAATGTCAGTAAAGAATGTTGCCTTTTTCTATCATAACATACCTCAGATATTAACCTTTACAGCACTCGAACAAATGAAATAGTGATAATTCTTTAGGTTAGAAAATGCTTGAGATTCATTTCTCAACAGTTATTGATTTAATGACCAGACCATTTATTGTCACAAATAAGCTGCTTCATACTTTATTTTAAATCTGCCAAATTTCAATTTTGAAACTGTTGCAAACTTGAACCTACACATTTTCCTTCACAAGGATATATTCTTAATCAGAATTTATTTTTATTCTTCCCATTACTACATACTTTAATTATGCCAAAATAAAAGCAATGGTAGCCAGATGTATCGCTCTATGCTGTTACTTGCAAAATCTCTTCAATAGCTGAGGAGGGTGTTGAGTTGCACAGTGAGGAGGCTTGCACAACACCTTTTTGGATGAACTGCGAACTGACCTGTACGAACCAGCAAAAAGGGATAATGTCAACTAAAAGTGAGACTAATCCCTTAAATTTTAAATGGACCAGTTTTACCTGACGCATCAAATAGATTCATTAGCAAGCCTAACTCACTGACCTAGAGGTGAGAGTGCAAATCGTGAGCAATGCCGTCTAATCATGCTTCTGCCTTGGTTCATTATGTAGCCAGTCGTTTAGGTCTGCAGTGACTATTGTCTTCAGTGGCTGGTATGTGTGGTGCAGTATTTGAGTGAATTGATATATTATTCTTGTGTTTTTTATATATCGCTGACAATTGCACTTTGGGAAAGAACAAAGACCCAAGTTGTGTGAAATTACCCTACAGGTAGTTTCAGAATACAGTGCAAATCTGCTCTGTACCACCAGTCATTGGTCAAACTAAAGTGACTGAGTGACAAGATAATACACCAATTAAGAAGCAAGCTTAGACCAGGTGTGCCATCACTGCTGCAATAATCTGCACCCAACTCTCAAGCCAGTAATGCACACTGCTTAATGGGTCTGGATCTGCTTGACATACCAGGTGAAACTGGATAATTTCCTTTGTATTTTTCTGAACCACAGATCTTGTTTAAATAAGCATCATCTGAAGGCGTGGTACTTAGTGAATTTGATATAAATTAAAATAAACTTAAACTAACCATAAGATGGGTAAAGTGTGTTTAAAACTTTTTTAAAAAAATATGGCAAAATGTTGCCATAGTCCTCAAAGGATCAATAAAGAGAAAAGTGCACTATGAACAGCTGGTTGTTTTCATTAGTGTTTCATTAGGGAGGTAGTGCCTCAAAGCCAGTTTACATGCCTACATCAATTTCAATAGGCTCATTTTCAACTGATTTAATTGACCAATTTAAATTAGTTTAAACACTCAAAATGCTGTAAATGTAAAGTTAAGGGCACAAATCCACAAAGGCAGTTGTACATTTTTGGTACGTTTCAGAAAAAACACTACAGTTTTAGGCGTTTCCCTATTTTCTCTGGCCCAGCTTTAGGTAATTGTGTTTTCCTTTGTGCATTTTAGCCTAATGGACTCGAATTTATGAAGCAACAATGTTCAGAAGAGATAAGAAATAAGACCTCGCATAATGTTATTCTACATGCAAGAAATTAAATTAAATCAGCTCAAATCCTTCATCAGAAAACCGATTTTCCTCTCTTGATTTACAAGAGCCAAAAAGCTCGCATGCACAACGTGATCCCCTCAGAGAAATCTTCATCAAATATATGGAGCTCTAATACAGACCGTGATTCATATGATAGGAGCTATAAAAATGTAAAATCAATTATTAAAAACATGTATTAAGTGCTAATGCAATAACAATAATTTAAGAAAATCAATAACTGCTATGGTTATAACTTTGTGAGCACAGAAAAAACCTGCGATTAATAAATATATTGTCTGAAATAAGGAAATTTCTAAAAATTAAGAGTTAATATTGGAAATATTGTATTTTTCTTGGGAAAGGGATACCTGAACATTGGTGTAAACCCTACTTTTTCCAACACAAAGGGTACTGTGTGATCAATGATGTTATTTTACAGAAACACAGATGTAAGACAGCAGCAGTACTGGCGTATTTCACTGAACCAGCGCCTCCAACAGGGGAAAGTTTGCTACATGCAGAAGATGTTTGTTGCGCCTTGAACTCGCCGTTTTCTGCTTCCCCCCCACCCCCCCGCATCTCGTAGAATTTACTTCATGGAACAAGTAGTTAAACCTACAGCAATATCCAACACAGAGAAGCAATTAGCAACATTAAGCGCATTACACACAATCTCAACTCACCCTTAATTACCCCACTATCGCTGCAGTCTATCCTGCTACATTCATTATTATAAAGCAACTTTCCTGTCAAATTCTTTAGAAATCAACATTTAATTGTTTTTTTTACATCGAGACCAGGGTTTAACCTATTGCCATATGGCTCTTTAAAATGAATGGACTATAAATTGATCCCTTTTTCTACCAAATCATGATTCTAAATCCGCTGAACACGCGTTTTTTTTAATGTTACATTCTTCCACCTAACGTGACACCCCTAAGGATGATGTGTTCCGCGAATGGGGGAGTATACAAGTATTTGCACATATCTCCACAAAATAACCAGTTAATCCAAGAATAACAAATGGCTAATCTGTTTATGATAAATAGTGATCAGATGTACTGTAGCACCCAAGTGGAACGATTAGGTTATCAGAGAACATCACATTATAGTCTGAACGTAATATCTGTGAAGGTATATTCCACGCTCTTCTTCATATACACACGTATACATCAGATTAAATACCCAAATCTGGAGAGATGAATGTTTGTCTTGAAACGGTAATACGCAATGAGTATGTTTGAAAAACTCAATAGATTGAATGTAACTGATTTTATAAACTTTTGATATTCTGCACGCTTAGTATTATTTTGCATCACACCTTCACACATACCATAGCATCTGTTGTTTTCCTGACAGATGTGCGAACTAAAATTCTGCTTTTTCTGCTGTTAAGTAAAGCCTGAGCAATCCACAATATATAAAAATGAAGGCAAAAAATAAATCGTATCTGTAATCATTTGTTGGAAGTGCATCAAAGCTTAATTCAATTGACAACTTATTTTTCTTTTAAGACGATATTATACTAGAACAAATTAAGGCTTATATGTTTATTTGTTAATACGTACAAAAGGAGATTGATTGAGTAAACAATTGCATTCATGTGGGGAAGAGGTGCAGGTCAGATATTATCCGTGACTATGACATGGAACCAGAGATTGCCTTCCAGAGATTTTGCAAAGCAGATTGTGTCAGGGGAATCCGAAGACATCGGTATCAGCGAAAAAAATACATGATATTTTGAAGCTGACACAGGCACGCATTGCTCGTCGCTGGGACATAGTGTAAACGTGTGTGAGATGGGTACGCTTAATACTGACCTTTCCACGTACAGTAAGTAGTTGGCACCTACTGCACCGTCAGTGGTAACACTCCCATAGCCCGATGCTGAGTGCTATTTTGAGTGGATCAAAAACCTGTCTCCACATAAGCGGCGGCTGTGTGTAATCACCAATTCTGAAGACCACATTGTCTTAAAAAAATACAATTCAAGAAAATAACAGTTTATATATACATATGTAGCATAAACGTGTTTCCCTATTTTGCAGGTGAGTTAGAAAGAATGTGCAAATCAATTTTTCAAAAACAGGAATCAGTAGCAAAAGTTTAAAATGAAAGATGATATCGAAATAGATCAGCGATTTTAAATTACGTTGATTTATTTTAAAAACAAAATCTCAGATTATTTATTTTGAAGGTTTGCTCTTTAACTCTGCCTTAATTATTGGTTGTGCCTGGTTGCAGGAACGTTTTAACAAAGGCGGCTGATTTGTGGTTTCAAAGACAATCGCATAGAGTGCGTGCGTGCATTTCCTCCTTTGAATCTCAGGATCTGCCTAATTATAACAGGAGACGATAATAGAATATAATAGAATAGCCGTTATACCAGATAATATAGAAAACGAGGGTGGCCCACAGCTTCATTCTGTAATCAATGGATACCATTCACAAAATATAATAAAGATACAATAAAGACTAATAGAAAATGGTTTATCCTGCCTCAGTAAAGAATAGGTTGATTATATTAATGCAGAGAACTCGCCCCTTTCATATATCCCCAGTTACTTTCCCATCTGCTCAGTGCTTCTGATTATTGAAAGAACCAGCCACAATCAAATAACGATTTTTTTAAAAAAGAGTATCCTGCAGTAATTTAGAAGCGTTTTTGTTCAGTGCAACTCTTGATTTTCCCAAAACATTTTTTTTAAAATTGAAAATATATCTGATTTTTTTTTAAATCGACAGAGTTGGTATTTTATTTACATTAATATAAATTGCTTGCGGCTAAATTTGAAAATGGGTATCTTTATTTTTTTGTGTGGGATGAATTTATTAATATAACTAGGTTTCGATTTTCCAGACGCCTCCACGATTGATTGGGGTATGTGGTGCCAGAATTAAAACAAATAGTTTGCACTGATCCCTGGTTTATTTTTTAAAAAGTGGTTGGAAGTTATTGCAGAGGAGGGGTTGTTATGTCTTGTGCCCCCCTCCCTGCCCCCACTGCTGAGTGCTGCTTGTTGTTGTGTCTGGCTGGCTGCAGCAATGCTGACTGCTGCCTCTGGCTGGCTCGTGCGCGGTTGCTATGGGTTACCGGCGCCGGGTTACCGCTACCTGCCACTAAAAAAAGTGGCACAGAAATACCACCAGCATCGACAAAACAGCACTTAGGAATAAACTGCCAGAGAAAGCATTGCTGCAACAACAACAACAAAAACACAACATTATAAAAAATAATAATCCGCATTTCCGAGAAAAGCCGGAACTTTTATTCATTAGCTCAAGTGTCCAGGCCTTGGCTGAGGTGAGAACTATCTGGAATTTTATAGACAGGTACATTGCTCCAATTCTGGTGTTTGTTTGTTTGTATGGCGTTGCTGTGATCATAATTTATAAAATGTCATTTTTCATTTAACCGTCGTGAAGGAAAAAAAACATACTTTTCTGAAGCTGTTGTTAAAAGGTTGGGGTTTTTTTTGAGTCTTAACTCAAATACCAAACCGACCCGAGGAGTCATTTACAGGCAATGCCTTAACCACAATAAGCCTTGCTTCTGATATTTGTTACGGACCACTGCATGGGCTTCTTTTAAAGGAGAAACGTACACTTAAAGCCAATTAAATGTGTTTCCAAAATGGGATGCGTGTTGCAAAACCTCTCATTAAAGCCTTGCTCCAGTTTTAAGTCGATTTGGTGTTGGTAATTTCTGGCTTTTTACCAAAGTACTCAGTCCAAATTGTTTTTAGACGCCTACTGGAGACTGTGGAAAATCGCTTAAAAGACCACAATGAATGGAAGTATAATTATTTCAGGCTTTCGTTGTAAAATAAGTTTATCTGAAAGTGATGCGCAGTTAAATTTTTAGCAAGTGCATGGTTGAAATAATTTGAAACTTCATCTCATGTCTAATGTTAGTGTGTGCTGAATCTAATTATTAGCTTTGATCGTACACCATTGTGAACTAGTTTTATTTTGTGTATTTTTCTGTTTATGTTTCATATGTTCTGCAGTTGTAGGTCGTATTTATACTGTACCTAATCCAAAAGAAATAAAAGGACTCGAGTTTCAAGCCGTCAGGTACAAAATCTAGCAAGTTAAGTGTTTTTTATATAATTAACATAACCTCAGCCTTTGACAATGAATAGGCAATTGTCTTAAAATATTGCCGTTGTTTTAGCCAAACTTGCCGCATTCCTGCCACAAATTAAGTCGGTTCTCTTCCAAAGTTTACTGCAAGACAAAAGTACTCCACTTCCAGCGTGAATGCTTGTAAAACTAATCATTTTTAGCGTGATACCCCATTATACATTTGTTTTCTTAGCGAGTAACAGTCCATTAGTAACTCCAGTTGTAAATTATATATATATATAGTCGGATCCCAAATTTATTGCGACTTAACTCATTCACTACAGCAGTTCATCTACCTTTAGAGTTAGGGACCAGGGCAGTACGTGAATTTCATGGAGAGCCTCAAAAAGACCAACAAAGTCTTATATCAACAAATAACTAGCT
The DNA here is from genome assembly GCF_964213995.1 of Mustelus asterias. Classification (NCBI taxonomy): domain Eukaryota; kingdom Metazoa; phylum Chordata; class Chondrichthyes; order Carcharhiniformes; family Triakidae; genus Mustelus; species Mustelus asterias. The sequence goes on from NC_135802.1 coordinate 108,301,838, forward strand.
AGACAACATGAAAACAACAATTGTGCCATGAACCGGATGAAATACACGGATATTTAAAAAATCTGATGGGCTCGTGAAAAAGTTATCCAACTGAAGGGATTAATTCCATCTGGGCTGCCAAAAAAAATGAATCTTTTAAATTTAGAATTAGATCTGACCAAACAAGAAATTCTAGGTCAAACTTTGGGCTACCTCAACTTGATGCATTATCCTGGAGCTATAAAGTTTCTTTAAAAACATGACAAATCAGTTCTGGAGGTAAATTTAGAGTCTTACTAATTGGCATAGAGTCTTGTTGTAAAACTGGAGAACTTCAAAACCTTGGCCACACAGAAATTCAACACTGGTGGCTTGTTCACCTTAGGTTCATCTCCTTGCCATTCCATTAACTGTTACAATATTTCATATTAAATACAAAAGCTATGATATTTCATTTCTCATATTTTATAAACACAGTATGGATTCTGGATGCATTGGCATTTGAACCCAGGTACGGTTAATCAGATAACTAAAGAGTAACTAAGTCACAATTGGGTTACAATTGGAGGGGGCAGGGCGAGAGGTTCTGTATTGTGTGTACTGTTTTAAACCGATTCAGTTATTGAGAAATCTACCCTGAAAACTACAACCATTTACAAAATCACACTATAGCTAGGTCAAAGAGATTACCCTGCGGTAAACTCTAAGAATCATAGTTTCCTTAAAAATTCTAAAAAAGCCAGCTCAGTTGTCAAGATCAGGTGGTTATGAATACAAGATTTTACAGTACTCTGCTCTCTACCAGCATCTGCCTTTTTTGTTACTTCTCCAATCAGGGCTTCCTCGCCACAGCACCATGTCCAAAAAAATGTCATCTTCAAACGGATACAGACTCCAAAAATCATACAGCAAGCAAACTCCACCCAGAAATCTATATAATTTTGTAAAAGAAACTGGAGATATATACACATTTGGTTCAAATGGCAAGAAATTTGGCAAATGTGCTAATCAAATTTGCCCAATCTACTATCAGTCAATCCTTGTTATTTGCTGCTTAGTGAATTACAACCAAAGACACAGTGTACACGCCTTTCATTTTTGAGGGCATAGTAGAAAAAGGAGAAAGTTCCTATAAATTGCTCAATTTTCGGAAAACCCAAAACCAAATTTTTAGTTTTTCCACAGGCTACCACCATCATCCTCACCTGTGGATATGTTTCACCTTTAACCATGACAGACATTCTAATTGCAAAAGCAAACATTCACCATTGGAAAATGGTACAAGAATGTGCCTGGATATTTGTCATGTAGTGTTTAGTGCACAAATTTGCTTTGCTTATATGGAAGACTTTGAGGTGTGGGGGAAGGGGGGTGTAGAATGGGAGAGAAAGACAGACATCGCCCCATATCTATTTATAGAATGACTAGGTTTTAACATAAATATTAATACATTCGTTCCAGACACTAAAACTATGGAAATTTAGCTGGAGGTGCAAATTACAGATAAATAGGCCATCAGATTATGTTAAGAAATAACGTCCACATATGCTGTAACTATTTTGTGTTTCCTTGCCATACTATGTTAAAAGATTACATACAAAAAAGGATGTTGCTTGGCAATTGAATAAAAATGTACCTGCAAATTGTGGTCTTCTATAATCCTGAAATTAAGCCTCAAGGTATTTGGTGACACTAAAATAATCTAATCCATAAAGATTAATGAAAACAGGAAAAAAAAGTTTATTTGCCCTAAATCAATTAGCGATTAAAAGAGCAACCTTTTTCTAATCAAATTAAAACATAACTTTATATTCTGTAGATAGTATCCGAATCAGTTACAAATTCCTAATTATTGCAATTAATTTCCATAATTGGGCAACTCAAATTACTAATAATGGGGAACAGTACAGATTACAGTAGGTGTTTTGCTAGTCATCTTTGAATGTTCCACTACAACATATCCATCAATTGGTACAAGCCTTTCTATAGTTTTTTTAAAAATAGTTTATTCCTGACCAGTTTAAGAATGCATAGTTTCTTGAATACCCATTAAAACAACTTACATAAATGATCTGGATACTGAAAGTAATTAATAAATTATCAAATTTTCTATGGTAGAAGTTAGGCAGGGTAGTAGCATCAGAGTGTCCAGCAAATTATTTGCATTGGGATTCAAATTAATTATGCAACTGAACAAATGGCTTTTATTATTGAAGTATAACAGATTTTTAAAAATGCAAGCGATAAACAATTTGACTTGTGCTGAATTGGTTGTACAGGGAGAGAAAGGAACTCTCATTGTTCAATGGAGTGAAGCAATAAAAAAATTCTTGGTTATGTAATTAAAATACTGGAATAGTAGTGACAACTTTTACGCTAAGGCTATGAAAATGTCGAAGCTGAACCTTAGTTGAAACAGTGCTTCAGTTTGCTTTTGCACTAAAACTGCCATTGCACTAGAAATGAGACTAAGATTTCCTCCGGATGCTCTGGTTTCCTCCCACATTCTGAAAGATGTGCTGGTTAGGTGCATTGACCCGAACAGGCGCCGGACTGTGGCGACTTTGGGAATTTCACAGCAACTTAATTGCAGTGTTAACGTAAGCCTTACTTGTGACTAATAAATAAACTTTAATCCTAAGTATAAAGGGAATGAATGAAGATTGGGGTCTAGAATTGCCACTCGGAGCACAAATGACAATCCAGCAGAAATTGTGATAGTTTACAGGAGTTGTGGTTGAAGTTCCTGTTCCAACTTATTTCCATATTCACAACCTTAAAATCCTTCATGAACTAGAACAATCAGGTAGTATTTTAGAAAGCAATTGTTTTATTTTTTCCCTTGCATTAATAAACATTGCTTGATGCATTTGAGTGCTGGTGCTGTTTATTAATACAACTAAACATGGGTTGATAACAAAAAAAATAAGCATTTTTAATGAATGTACCTCGTCCACTACCTGGGACCCAATTTTTAAAAAACTAAAAAGGTGACTTACAAAATCTTTACAGAACCATTAATAGTTTCATTAATGTACACATTGATTAATAAATTTAAGGTATACTTAAAAACCTTTTAAAAAGGTACCTTTTATTTGTTACTGTGCCCAAATAAAATTAGGAACCTCCTCACAGTGCTGCAACCACAATTAGAAGAAACTCACCAGTGATTAATTTGATCTGAGGGACACATCTACCAGCGCTGTTCTGAAACCAGTAACAAAGATTTGTGTTGGACACGATCTTCACTTGAAATTCCTCAATCTTTTGCATTGGTTTAGCAGAGATTCTACCTACAGTTTAGAAAGTATTTTGTATGACCTTGAAAAGTATCAATATTAAAAATAGTATAGATAAAGTAAACTAGGATTGTCATAAAAATATAAAATCAGTGGAAATAAAAAGCAAACAGCAAGTTCTGAACTGTTACCATAATAAACATCCCCAAAATAAACATACAGAATGATCCTCCAAACAAGAACATTAAGACCAAAATTTCATTCAAATTATTGAAAATGCAATTAGATGCCATGACATTGGAATTAGTTTCATAGAGGGATGAGATTGGAAAGATTGGATGCAGAAAGATTAAATGTTATAATTTGGGTGCTCTTATTAAAAATAAAACCCCAAATATCTCAATGCAGGTATCTGCAAGTATGCAAAGAAAAAATATACACTTCATACAAACATGAAATATCAGATTGCATCCTGATGGTTTCTGAAAAAAAACATTGAAGTCCAAGAAATATTTTCTGCACCCTATCTGAACTTCACTTTTAGTTATTATATAATACAATATTCTACAGATGTACTGACAGCTTTGGATGAACCTAGAATCACTAAGATTAAAAAAGGGTCAGCACTGTTAATTCTGCTTCCATGTTATTTTAACAGAAAATCAGTACTGAATAAAAAAAAATGTGGTGGCAATTTATAGTCGAGGAGCACCTTAAGTGCGCAACAGCATTTAGATTGCAATCTAAAGCCCACTAAGCTGTCAAGCAATGTATGGTGCAGTAGTACCAGAGTCCGTTAATTGGTCTAGACAAGGCAGAATGTCTTTCATAACCACCTAATGCCATATGGTCAGGGAAAACAGACCTCTTAACAAACTGGGTGCTAATGGCCTACAGCAGTGCTGAGAGATAAAGAAAGAGTCTGTATACATAGCTCACAAAGTTTCAGATTTGGTTTTCCTCCCATTAAACATGTACATTCGTTAAATGTTTAAACTTTTGCACTCATTTTGCCCCTCAAAGCATTCCATCACTTCAGTCTCCAGAATAGTAAGAATTCCTGCAGGTTACCAGACCATAGGTTCATTTCATGCATCAGATTATCAATGATCTACCCTCTATGGTTTGGTCAATCAGAATAGTTCACAAATCACATACATTTTGATAAATTTATTAAAGTAATAAAAAGTACAGTAGTGCACCATTCTGTAAACATTGTCTTTTGAAAGAAAGAGTCCATAGTGGAGAAACCCTTAGACAAATCAAGTAGAGCATACTAGGAGCCATCTAGTGAAGTACCAGCATCTTTTTTCACTGTCTAAACATTTTCTTACAAAACTAATCCAGATTGCAGAGTTTGTCAGCTCTCTCCGATAGCGTATCATGGCCAACAAGCTAAACAAATAACAAATTGTAGCTATTAAAAAAAACATAAAGACAAATCCAGATTCACAGCATCAAGGAGACAAATAATGACTGCTTTTTGTAACACTTAAACCAGAGCCTTACAGCTCCCAAAAGTTCTTTTTGCATTATTTAGTAGAATGGAAAATAATTATTTGAGCATTATTAAACCATATCCTTTAGTAACAAGAGAAAATCCAATTCAGCACTAAACCCAGTTTCCCCAGTCTAACTAGGCCACTCAATGATTTATTTCAACAGTATACAGAGGCATTAATGTAACCAAAATAATCTTGGTAGTGACTGTTTACCTTGAATGTCAATTTTCTTGATAAGATCAGGATGGAAAAGGAGTGCAAAGCAGATTGTTCTCAGGACAAGTAGTTAAATAATTAAGGTACTGGAGTGTATAATGGTTCAAATATGAAGATCCATAGACCACAAAATATAAATAAATCATTTTTAAATCCATAATCAAATCATGATTTATTAAAATCTTATATTTGGGGTAGAATGTTAAAATTGGACATTAATTCACCATCTTCAAAATAATAGTAAATTATGAATGCTGGTGGATTTTTTTTGTTTAACATGCTGATTTCCAACACATTCCTAATCAATTTAGTCCCTTCCATAAAGGTATTAGCTCCCTACTGGGTCAAGATTCCACAAGCAGTGGTCTCTTTCTGTTCCCTCAACCTTGTGGCCATTTTCATGAGAAAGCTTGAAACCAGTTATTGGCTGACTGGTTGTTCAGAAGGGCATCAGAACAGAGCCTGATTCTCTCCTTATTCAATACCAACACATGTACTCCTCATAGCAATTGCAAGCTAACAATCAGGAGCAGGGAGCCAGGCAACCCCAGGGGTTCTTTGACTAATTGCAGCACCCCCACCTCATCTCCATCTCAGCCAAAACCAGGAATTGATCTTGCTAACTTCCTGCTATCTGTCCTGGGCCACTTAAGCAAATTGAAGACCAAGAATAATTGCTGGATGGAGCAAGAATACATTTTCTTAACAGAGTCATACTGACAATCAACACAACCAGGATTTTTTTCCAAACAGTTAAAACAACACTTCAGGTCACTAAATCAAATGAACAGTTCTTTACATTATCGAGTACAATATTTTAAGTTTGTATCCCCCAAACAGATACAAACTGTTTTAATGGAGCATAGTGCACTGTTACTCAACAAAAGGTCAATATAACCAATGATGAAAGTTACTGCTTAGGGTTTTAACCAGTGAATTTACCCATCCTGATCATGTGACTAAATTTGCAGGCTGAAATCAAAAGTTTCAATGGCAAGCATGTTACTAAATCCACCGAGTGATTCATTAGTATAAAATCAGCCCATGAGTGATTTGAGCGATTGGATGACATTTCCTCTGTGCATCACATTATTTTCATCCAAGAAACAGCAGTTCTTGTATGACAGACCTCAGTAACAGTAAAGTAGATAGAATGCATACTGTTCCCTTCCACCCCACAAATATACATTGCAGTCAGAAGATCCAAGTACGAGACTAGTTAGGAGTTAAGTTTTTGAATCATTTATTCTGGTGCTTACAGCAATTGTATATGTCCTGCACCTCTTCACCCCAGAAGGTGCAATTAAAAATATAGTATCTCACAGTCAGAAAGTTAACTGAACAATTTTCACCATAGCCACAAATTGGCATTATTTTCCTGTCCACGAAGAAAATCAGTGCATCAAAATGGGCTTTCACAAATTTCTTTTGTGAATGAGGTCCATTTGGAGGTATACATTTGGATAATCAGCAGTCTGGATTCTGAACATATGCCCAAAGCAGAAAATGAGCCACAAAACAGATTCTCGCAATGTTCATCTTTTACGGCTTTGCGTTGTTGTCATTGCTGCCATTTCCAAGCCCCGAGGATGAAGTGCTGATGAAAATAAAATAATAAAGAGGAAATTGGTTTCTACAACACAGTTAAAGCCTGAGTAACAGAGGAGAACCTTAATTATCTCCAGTCACAGAGAGACAGGAAATTTGGTCTTTTAATTAGGTGTTTGGAGTAGAGTCTGATATTTTTTGCTAGATAATTTAAAAGGAAATAACCCAAGTCTAACAAAATGAAATTCATATAATCAGAATGCAGATAATTGAATTTCTACTGCGTTCATTAATTCAGTGTGTAGGTGTGAGCAGCTTTCTATGATGAGCTGTCACAGCTCTATAAAAATTTGTTCAATTAACAACGCTTTTAAAAAAAATAATGTCCATGTTGGATTAAAAACACAAAGTAAGGCATCATATGAAGTACCTTTTGCAGTTTAAATCTAAACAAATCTTTACTTTCTATGCTTCCTCTACAGGGAACCTTCGGTTAGAAGTGGCATGACTATGAACTGCATCAGCAACTGTGTAGTCAGTCTGACCCGAGACACAGGCCTCGATCTCTGTAGGATTTAGCTGTGTCTGCAAGAAGAGGTGCAATCTGCTATCTGAAAGGAGGATGTTGATCTGCAATACTCTGCAAGACACAAAAAAAAAATCACCTTAAGTGCCTTCTATAAAAATATACACAATGATAGCATGTGATATGATAAAACAAAATCTCAGCAAAAACATTTAGTATCTGTAGGAATTGAACTAAAAGTTTAGGAAGATGTATAGTTTCATACTCTTCTTTGCAAAAAGCTTTACAGTAGTGCATCAAAAATATCGGTGCTTAGTCAACAGTTCATCAGTTAAAGCAGTGAGTAGCTGAGTCAGAAAGCAGGTTTATGCTGGCTTAGCTGATTTCAGCATGGCAACAATATAATTGTCTCAGGATCCTTGCGTTGGCTTGTGGGTGTGTGATGATGAGGGCAGTGTTTGTGGGGGGGGGGGGGGGGGGGGGGGGGATTTGAAAAAGCCAGGTTTTCAATTCCTGAATATTGGAGCTGGGAATGCATCTATGAATCATAGAATCCTACAGTGCAGAAAGAGGCCATTCGGCCCATCAAGTCTGCACCAACCACAATCCCACCCAGGCCCTACCCCCATATCCCTACATATTTACCCACTAATCCCTTTAACCTATGCATCCCGGGACACTAAGGGGCAATTTAGAATGGCCAATCAACCTAACCCGCACGTCTTTCAGACTGTGGGAGGAAACTGGAGCACCCGGAGGAAACCCACACAGATACAGGGAGAATGTGCAAACTCCACACAGACAGTGACCCAAGCCAGGATTCGAACCCAGGTCCCTGGAGCTGTGAAGCAGCAGTGCTAACCACTGTGCTACCGTGCCGCCCAAATGCATTGATTATTTTTTTTTAAAGTACACATGTAAAAGTCAACAACAACTTGGTTTGGCTGTGAAATTCCCCTTTGTATGATGTTCTCTACTGACGCATATCCCACCAACACTCAGCTCATCATCCAGGATTGAATAATTGAGAAGGACATCAGAGTAAAGTCAAAAACCAATAAACGTTACATTCATTGGTTAATTTAACATTTAGAATTTGCATGTCACTGAAAACTGGGACGGGGGTGGGGGGAGCAGGGGGGAAATGGGCCTTTTGCTCTAAAGTTTCAAAACAAGAAACACAAGATCACTGTAATTAATTCATTCTACAGCAACAGAAACCCGCAGTTGGGCATGACGCAGCACAAAAGAAAAATTACAAAACAACCTTCATTTTTAAAATTAAAGGAGATGCATAAATAAATTATTATTTGCTTTGCCTTCAAAATAATGGAATTTTCTCAATAGACTTCTTTGGCAATTTAAACCAAGGTCATATCATTAGGAAGCAAGCTTTGACTGTAGATTTTTTATTAATATAAATGAATTTTTGTACTCAACATCAGGAATACCAGTGCCAGTGGGATGGAAGTAAATGTATTCACGTCAGATATAAATACAAGTAAACATTTCCTCCATTTCTGTTCTTTCTCCCCAAAATAAATAAGCACTGCATCTCCAACTGCAAAAGCACGTAATGTTGGAAACCAGTGGTTCAATGTAATCCATCCCAAGTCACATGGATATTATAACAAAGACTACATAACTTTCATCCTCCAGAAAGATGCATGGTTCCTTTGCTCACAAGTCCAAAACACATCACAATCGTGAACGTTTATTAATCATTGCATAATAATAATTCTGGCACAGTGGCAAACAAGCATTAGAATTATACATCAGTGAAAACTTGAGTTCACTTTAATATTGAGTAAAGCAAACACGTATTTTCACAAAGCACAATATAGTTTTAAAAAGGAGTGTGTTACGTGCTTACTTCACCTGAGGGTACCTGTTGACATTTACTGCAGTGAGGAGCTTCCAGCAATGCCTGGCATTCACGGAAGCTTTGAACAAATGATTTTGCCCGAGAGTTGTTATATTTAAAAATAATCTGAAATTCTCTGGTAAAGTCAGTTCTTGCAGGAGGAAATTTTTTTTCAGATATTGTTAAAATACAGGTTGACTGATTTATTGAGGACACCGTCTTATCAGCATTAATTGAGAAACAGCACCCTGGGACTGGGCAGATATGGAGTGAATTACCAGTACTAGATTTTCGGTAGGATAGTATGGCTTTGAGGTAGTATATCACAACTTATATAGTACTGTTAACATAATAAAACAGGGTGGCATGGTGGCACAGTGATTAGCAGTGCTCCCTCACAGCACCAGGGATCCAGGTTCAATTCCGGCCTTGGGTGATTGTGTGTGGAGTTTGCACATTCTCCCCGTGTCTGCGTGGGTTTCCTCCAAGTGCTCCGGTTTTCTCCCACAGTCCAAAGATGTGCAGGTTAAGTGGATTGGCCATGCTAAATTGTCCCTTAGTGTCCTAAGACGTGTAGATTAGGTGGATTAGTGGGGTAAATACACAACTGTTATGGGGACGGAGAATGGGTAGGATGCTCTGTCAGAGAGTCAGTGCAGACTCGATGGGCCGAATGTAGGGATTCTATTCTATGTAAACATCCAAAGGTGTTTCACAGCAGCAACGTTAGCCACCGAGCTATCATAGATAGTGGCAGACGGTCAGTCCAAAGATGTACAGATTAGATGGATTGGCCTTGGTAATTGTGCGAGGTTAGGGGGATAGGGCGGAGGAGAGGGCCTGTGTATGATGCTTCTTTGGAGAATTGGTGCAGACTTGATGGGCCAAACAGCTTCTTTCTGCACTGTAGGAATTCTATGCTTCTGTGGCCATAAGCTCGATCAAAGTTGTCAGTTTTACTGAGCACCTTAAAGGAGGGAACAGAGGTAGAGAGGTTTGGGTCTGGGAAGAATTCCAGAGTTTAAGCTTAGGAAGCTGAAGGCACAACCACCAATGGTGGAGCAATTAAAATCAGGACTGCTCAAAGAGGCCAGAGTCAGAGAAGCATAGATATACCTTAGAGGTTCGTGGGGCTGGGGGGGATTACAGAGATAGGGAGGTATTGGATGGATTTGAAAACAACTTGAAAATCAATGCCAATTTTATAAACAACTAATGAATATATAATAAAGGGAGGAGCAAAGAATGAGAGCACAACAGGTTTCAAAAGTGTGCTCACAAAAAAAAACAATCCAAAAAATGTAAATTTCACAGGCAAATGAGTTATATGAATCTGCAGTACACACTATGGACTGAATTCCATCATTTTCTATCAATATAAAAGACTTGAAGTTAGGTGCAAAAAAAAATACATGAAAATATTTATTCCTTAAATGTTGTCAATTTTTAAATGGTTTGAGCCATTTATTCATACTTGGTTATGTCCAATATGTATACTACTTCCTGCCGGTTACATAGTTGCTAGGAAGATGACAATATACTATGACTAACATACAGCTTCAGGATGAACACTCGCTTACTAAACATTATCCCTGGCATACACTATTTTCATCCCAGCTTTTGAGGAGCATCTCTATAGTGCAAAAAATTGAAATGTAGCAAAAACATTTTCTATTCTTCATTATCTGGGAGACAGGTACCAATGGATGTTATGTTGTCATTTTTGAGATTGATGATAGGATTTTAACAAGCTATTAAGAAACCAGAATCCTTAGAGTTAAAATTGCCCATGCATTGTACATGTATGCATGTAACAAGTATCCTACCTCAAGTAGCTATGAAACTTCTACAAATGTCCTCCAGTTATTTAAAAACTGGCTTTCCAACTTGTACACAACAACTAAGAACAGTGAATGTTCAAAGAGATTGTAGGAGTTCATGTGCACAGGTCACTAAAATTATTGGTTAAGTGCAAAAAAAAATGGTAATGGAATGTTAGGCTTTATAACTAATGGGCTAGAGTATAAAGGTCCTGCAGCTGTACAAAACTGTACTTACATCATATCTGGGATACAGTGCACAATTCTGGGCCTGCACCTTAGAAAGAACATAATGGCCTCAGGAGGAGTATGGAATGTTATCAGAGTTCCAATGGTTAGATTATCACAAGACTACAGTATAAATTAGGCTGTAGTCTCTGGTATTTAGGTAGCTAATGGGGGAGATTTAGTTCAGGTTTTTAGTTTTTTGAAAGGAATTGATGGGGAAATAGTGAGAGAATTCTTTCCCACTTGTGATAGAGTCTGGGACAAGGGGACAGATCTTAAATTCAGAGCCTGAGGGTCATTCAGGAGACACTTCTACGTGCAAAGGTCAGAGAAGTGTGGAGCTCTCTCACATAAAAAGCAGCAGATGCTAGCTCAGATAATTTTAAATCTGAGATTGATAGTTTTTCTGAACCAAGGTATTATGATGTGGAGCCAAGTCAGGTGGAGCAAGCTAGGATATCGATCGATCATGCTCATATGTGGCAGATCAGGATGGAGGGGCTGAATGGCTTACTGGTGCTCTTTTGTTGTTAACGCAAACTGAAGTAATGTTTAGTCACTATTGAAGGGACACAATTTTAGGTATTGGTGGAATTGAGAAGGATGTAGATCAGTAATTCCTAACCAATGTGCCACCCACCCACGACTCCCCCCCCCCCCCCCCCCCCTCAAGTGTGCCGCAAAGAAAGATTCAGAATGATTACAGATTCATTTAATTAAATTAAAAATAACAGTCTTCAGCTTTGTGGTTGGCATCTCCAAAACCTGACAAACCTCAGGCCTCCCGCACATGTGCCAGCCAGGAAAGAGCCGCACATGCGCAGTTTAGATTTTTTTTTACATTGGTCAGGCCCATGACCAATGGGACTCAGAGCCAAAAACAAAGGCCCCATGTGCCCATACAAAAAGCGAACGCACAAAAAGGGTGCAAAAACCCTGAGAGAAGCGAGAGAGACAGAGGGGCAAGGTAAAAATGGCATATGCTGTTCTGAAAATCACAATATTGGCCTGAGTTCTCTGATGTTGTTCGCCCTGCCACCACTACCAGCAAGAACAGAGAATTTGGCGCTCAGCCAAATCTCCATTCACAGCAGCAGGACCAGAGAGTCCCAACTGTGGGCGAGATCAGAGAATTGCAGCGATTGAAACCAGGTCGATAATGTGTGTCTATAGTTATGTTGATGGCATTATGCTGCTTCAGCTTTCTCTCTTTCTTAATTATGTTATTGCTTTTTTCCTCATACTTCACTTTTCTACCCGAGATAGTAGTGTTCAAAATATTAATACAAAATACTGCAGCTGCTGGAAATCTGACATAAGAAAAAATAATGCTGCAGAAGTTCAGATAATAAGGCAGCATCTGTGGAGAGAAACGGTTAACATTCATGTTGATAACGGTTTCATATTAAATTTTGTATGAACTGGATAAATTATTTGCGAACTGTGTTTTTAAGGAAATCAAAGTTCCTTTCATACAGTTTACATTTATATTGTATTTACATTTTTCTAAATCAATGGCCCAGGTTTTGTGATAGCTAGAACTGAAGCTGTCAGTGCCCAGCATTATTATGGTGGAAATCAGATTTTCGACATCCACACATGCACAGTAAAACAGTGAAACCCATGTTTCCCAATTCCCTCCGGATTTTCTGCCAGCGTCACCATTCTCTGACGAAAGCAGACCGAATATCACCCCAAAAAAGTATTTTGCTAGAGGGCACGTCAGAGAAAATAGGACATGTGCCTCAAAATATTTCTACAGTATAGAGGTGTGCCGTGACATATAAAAGATTAGGAACGACTGATGTAGATAACTATTTCTCAGCTGTTAAATGGCGCCACTTAGAGGCCAAATGGTGACAGTCACTGCTGCAGGAACAGGGTTAGGACAACAATCTTCAAGATTTATTGCAAAAAGAAGTTGCTGGAACGACAGTTGCCTTTCTGAAAATGCTCATGATAAAGTCAAGCTTTAAGACTAGCCATAATCCAAACTGAATGTTATTTTCAAACATGTTTTCATGTCATCTTTGAGCATTCACCTAAATAATTAAATACCTAAAAATGATTTCAAGCGATTAGGATTGTTGCTTTAATACATCCTCCTTTTAAATTTTAGAATGCTTTAAGAAAATGTTTTCTTTTAATTAGGGAATACACATATTTTCCCCAGATTATGAAGTTCATCACTCATTACGTGCCGGAAGATCTTTTTCTCTGTGTACAGTTTCGGATACAACATTCATGACAAATTGATCAAAAATTTGTCTTAAATAATAGCTTTGGGGTCCCTGTTAACTGTGGTCACAGTGCTGTTCCTGTTCAAACGTATGCAAACTATGCACATCAACATATCAATCTCATTAAAACTCTAATACAGAGAAATTGAATGAAATCCATAGTTAAATATCCAAAGGCATCTGGAATTCACCATCATCAAGCAAGAGGGGCAGGTTTTCAAATCTTAGCCACAGTTCTTACCCCAAAATATATTTATATTGAAATAAATAACTCAAAAGCAAAGATCTAAATAATGATCCTAGTGGATTGCAGGAATGTTGCATCAGCATTTAATAAAACTACAAAAGAAAACCCTTGTAAAAATAATGATTTGTTTCTACCTGTAAATTACCCTGGAAGGACAAGGTATCTCAAAAAGTAAGTGACAAGCGAATCTAGCCGTTTCACGCTGTTACTATATAGACATTTTGCCTATCACACAAATGAGTAATGTGAATTTGAATTTTAGTGCTAGTTTGATGCTAAGTATGTAGGCCGTACATCCTAAAGATTGGCGGCGCATTGTAACAAATAGTATGTCCCTTTGGCTGTTCGCAACAGGCAAAAATTACTGTACTCAACCAGCTCGTGCTTGCAAAACTAAAAACATTGATTCTAACATTAGATGTGATTCCACAATTGGACAACATTTGCTAAACAATCCTGAGTGTGCTAAGAATTATGCTGACCACCAATTTAAGATTCAGTTGGACCCGGTTCTTTGCATACAGAAAGAATAGGAAACATTCATTCTCAGATTCATTCCCTATGGCAATTCTTTAACCAGAGCCAATCTGCCTGATTTGAATTTAAACAAAGGTTGGCAGTTAACTGTCAGTTATTAGTTAACTGGGTACATTCTCTATGGCAACACCTCTACCAATCAGAGTTCACCCACCAACTAATTAACATGCTCTTCACATGCAGTATAAATTGTTGTTCCCTTTACAATTTGGTACTTTTGTGAATTGTCCAGATCAGTGCAATACAAAAAGCTTTGACAATGTGAGTGGTACGTGGCACAGTGGTTAGCATTGTTGTCTCACAGCACCAAGATTCGATTCCAGCCTAGGGTGACTATCCGAGGGGAGTTTGCACGTTCTCCGTGTCTGCATAAATTTCCTCTGGGTGCTCCAGTTTCCTCCCAAAGTGTGCAGGTTAGGTGGATTGACCATGGTAAATCTGCGGGGGGATAAGGCAGAGGGGAGGGGACTGGGTGGGATGGTCTTTCAGAGAGTTGGTGCAGACTTGTTGGGCCGAATGACCATTTCTGCACTGTAGGGCGTCTATGGTTTTATATGTCTGTCTTCCACAATACTCAAATTAGTAATCAATGAAAGCTACCTTCCTCATTCTGCTGCAATTTCTGACTGCAAATGTCATATAGCTACCATTTTGGAATTAATTTCTCTGTCAACTTATATTTTGCCAGTCCAAGATTTTTGGAAGGTAGATAAATATTTGAAGTAGAATCGCATGCTGTTGAAAAAACTAGTAATGTCACATGGATTTTACTGACACAATGGCATTTGAACTCAGCTGAGGTATAGGTGGAATTACAGTAAAATGTAACAGAAAGCAGATGAATATTTCATGCTGTATGTAGATTATAGATTTAATCCTTCTGGATTTGTCTGTCGTAGTATTGAGGTAAAAGCTATGGGTGAAGTACTGATAATTTCACATGGATACTGGTGTTAGTATGAGCAAACAAATGTATTTCTAAAATTCTGAAATGTACAATTTTCTTCTAACTTATCAATATCAGTATGCTAAATAAGACAACCAGCACTATCAAAACCAAATTGTTATGGGAAAAAGAACTGACTTATTACAAATATAAGTTTTGGTGCTATGTTTAAATTGGCATGAGGAAATGTTTTGCGCATGCCACTACATCTGAAACATGAACTAAATAAGCACATGCAACACATACATCAAAGACCTGGCCCATCCAGAGGGGGAGGTCAAAGAGGAGTTTATAAAGGCATGAAGATTATGTCTGATACATTACTTAAAAGGGGGGAGAAGGATATTAGAGATAAACTGGCAACAGGGGGGAGAAGTAATTTTTATTCAAAGTACCCTTTCACTTTGGCCAACTTTTTAAAAACAGGTATGATTTCTCACATCTTGGAAACACAAATGGAAAAACTCCTCACTACTTGTGCACTTTGGTATCATTCTTCCGATACCATGCCCTAAGGTGTTGGTGACCATTATTTCCCTGTGTTCGTCCCTGGTTATGCTCGACAAGGTACTGCAGTGTTTTGCCGTTACCTTTTGCAAGTTCTAGCTGACCAGAAAACTCTCCTTCTCTTACCCTCAACCATGGGGCCATTGGAAGGAGTTATTCACCTTCAAAACCAGAGTTTCTGGCTCAGAGGCAAGGACACTGTCCACATTACCACAGGACCTCCCTTAATGTCATTACGGACAGGAAAACATTCTAGACTATTGTGCCCAATTGCACTAGATGCCATGACTTGAAGCCAGCATGGGAGCTGATCAGTAGCTGTCCCACATTATCAGCTGGCTGTTTAGCACTCACTCATTTGATTTGCCTCTCAACATATGCTATTCTTCCTTTCCCCTTACCCATTAAGAAATTTACAGTAAAGAATACTCTGCTGAAATAAATACCGGAGACCTAAAGGGCACAGTTCTAGTAGATGAGTTGCATACCAGAAAATGGATCGCATCACCGAGTAAAGGTTGCTCTTACAACTTTCAGGATTGAGATCAAACATTATCATTATTCAAATCATTGTTCAAACTAAGAGGCTGTGATTGGCTTTGAAATACCAGCCAGGTGACTTTCTAGCTATAATCCATTCAGTGTGCCATCTGGAGATCGAGAGATCCATATCTTACTGGTGCTGCAGTATTTCCAGTCAAGTCAAAGCCAGGCACTAACTGTGTTTGATGAGGCGTAACATACACTTTACATTGCCTGATAAACATGGCACTAGCAAGAATCACTTGCTAAAATAGGGCACGGGTATTTATCCAAAAAAAACTTTAGGACAAGGCTTGACAGTGTTCACAAATGCAAAGTTATCTCCAACACCCATGATATTTAGAGTTTACCTGTCAGATTCTGAATATTATCTAGTGCATGTATTAAATTTAAAGCCAGCTTAGCCAGTCTCAAGCCTGGGGCAATGATTGCTTCACAGTAATTTACCGGTACTCTTGATCGGTTTAATTATCCCAGATTGTTGTCTGAATTAAAAGTGGAAAAAATGTTTATTGAGTGAATAAAACACAGATGCCAAAATGGCAGGCTGGCTGAGTGGATTCCAAATCCTGACTCTGGCTCAGAACCAATTCACAGTCCTGTATTCTGGTGTGACTTTGTGCTGGATGCAGAATTGCTCATACACTATGAAAGGGTATAATTAGCCTACACAGCCAAGTGCTTAAACTCAGAGAATCATAGATGACTTGAATCTGTATAAATTTAAGAATTAAGATCAAAGTGGCTATTAACAGTGTCAAACAAATGTGGTAGCAATGACACCAAATGAGAAAATGCTGGAATGTCTCAGCAGGTCTGGCAGCATCTGTAAGGCGAGAAAAGAGCTGAGGTTTCGAGTCCAGATGACCCTTTGTCAAAGCTGGTTTCGGATTCCAACATCCACAGTAATTTGCTTTTATTCAGTCGTAACAATGACAATTTGCCAAAAATGTCAGCATCATAGATTACATTCTATGGACCTAATGTGCAGGCTAGAAAACACCTTAATTTGATTGTTTGAATTTTCTATCTTTTAATAAACCAATTTGAAATAAATACCTTCATTTAAATAGCAGAGAGAGGGAATTTCATGCCACTGGAAACACATCCATTACTGCACTGCCCACCATGATCAGATATTGCATCACCCTCTTCATACAGGCATTTTTGAACCTGTGCATTTGTAATTGTTTGGATTGGCTGTTAAACGAAAATAGGTACCACTGCCTCAATTAAACAGCACCACTAACAACTCTAGAGTAAAATGGCCCCACACTCTTGCTAAAAGTTGTGGGAATGAACAATTTCTGTTTGAGGCTCTGACTAAAAGTGCCAGCAAAATTATACAGCTTCCACCAGCAGCACCTGCCACTTTGGATCTAGTCTCGAATAGGCTGGGCAAAAACCAGCCTTGTGTTTCAGTGTTGCTTATTGCACATGTCTTGCAACATTAGCAAGAAGCTACCAGCAGGTTCAAAAAGACATGAATGTGACTTTGTATTAACAGCATAAGAATAAGAATAATTGCGCACGCAGAGTTAAGTTGTTATCAAAGCATTCAAGTAGCTGCATGCATGAATTTAATGTTTGAACATTTTAGTGCAGTATACAATAGGAGAATAGGGGCAATTTGCTTCCTCTTCACAAGAGAAGGAAATACCAGCTTGGCGGCACAGTAGCACAGTGGTTAGCACTGCTGCTTCACAGCTCCAGGGTCCTGGGTTCGATTCCCGGCTCGGGTCACTGTCTGTGTGGAGTTTGTACATGCTCCTCGTGTCTGCGTGGGTTTCCTCCGGGTGCTCCGGTTTCCTCCCACAATCCAAAGATGTGCGGGTTAGGTTGATTGGCCAGGTTAAAAATTGCCCCTTCGAGTCCTGAGATGCGTAGGTTAGTGGGATTAGCGGGTAAATATGTGGGGGTAGGGCCTGGGTGGGATTGTGGTCGGTGCAGACTCGATGGGCCGAATGGCCTCCTTCTGCACTGTAGGGTGTCTATGATTTCTATGAAATGAAATAATTCTCAGCAACAAACTGGAGCTTCATCTACAAGCTTACTGCAGTACAAACTTGCAACCACAAGATGGCAGTGGCCATTAAAAGGTTTTGTCCAGGAGATATAAACTGGTATTCGAAGATATTTACAGATTGTATTTTAAATATAGTTCATTATGGCAAGTCAGGACCAAACTAAAGCCAAATATAAAACAAAATTGATTTATTGATTAAAAACAACTTTTAGACGGCTTACATTTTTAACTTAATTCCTTTAAAATACTGGCTTTAATTATGCCTTTTTTTATTCCGTTGGCCTGGATTCTCCAGTCACTAGTCAGGTGAAAGCACTCGCCACTAATTACAAAGAAAGGTGCTCACAAAGGTCCAGCAATTCCTGTGATCCACATTTCACCTTTCCCAAGGTTAATCTCATTGCGGTGTCACCTAAAGGGAGCACCCAGCAACAGTGATGCCATCAAGCATCTAAACAGACACTGGCACTGCAGAATTTTCAGACAGCAAACCAGCAAGTAAAGAACACCAATTATCTTTCACTTTTTAATAATTTTAGAGAGTGAAGTAAAGGTTGGGACGTACGCATAGCTCCAGTGGAGCTCATATATCAATCTTCTACATGTGTACACATCAAAAGTTGCTGCTGGTTTCATAGTTATACAGTCATAGAACAATACAGCATGGAAACAGGCCCTTCGGCCCAACCAGTTCATGGTGCCCTCCCAGGTAGTCCCAATTGCCCGTGTTTGACCCATATCCCTCTAATCCTTTCCCAAACTTGTATTTATCCAAATGCTTTGTAGAGTTATAATGACGGTGGTTACAACTATAATCTCCAGTACAAAATGTAATTGTGATAATACACATTGGCCTCCCTATCTTTTTCTGGTGGGGCCGTCACTTTGCGTTTTCAAACATATACACAGCTGTTCCAGTAATAATTTTCAATTGTATCCATTTGCACGTTAATTTCAAGTCATTTATTCAGTTGCGAGTTGGGTGGGGAACAAGTTAATGTCTCGGATAACATCAGCCCACAATTTATGAACTAACTTTTATAATCTTCAGGATCGAGCACTTCAATCACACCTTGTATTTGGAGGAAGCTCAGTCCCAGCAACATGAAAATCCAGATCAACTGCACATCATTACAAATGCTTGGACATGACCTGTATGATCCAGTCCTAACCCCAACTGCTGACTATTCAACTTCTCCATGTTAGCTGACATTGTTAACAAATCTCTCTTCAAGCACTGTCCCTCTCTCTCCTTTACTCGGTGGCAGCCTTCTGTCTTGTGAGATAATGGTTTGCACTGTGGTGGTCAACTCAGCATTATCTGGTGTGACTCAGGGTTCCCACCCTGGCATGGCTGTCTTGGGTACATTTGCTGCCGAGGTATACAATGGGCTAAGATGATCTGCTGGCCTCTGTTTTCCTTGGGCCCTCTTCTCAGCTAGTTGAGGTCCTCATTATCATCATCAGCCCTCTCTCCAAAAAAACAATGAACCCATTGTCCTTACAAAACACCACCCCCCCCCTCCAAAGTCTGTGAAGAGACGCTTCCCAAATTCATGCCCAACCTTTCCCCAAAATTGCATGTTTGAATTCCTCCAATCAGGTTTCTGCCCCAGCCATAGTACCAAAAGAGCTCTTATCAAAGCCACAAATGACATCCTATGTGACTGTGACAAAGGTAAACTATCCATCCTCATCATTCTCAATCTGTCTTCAGTCTTTGACATGACTGATCACACCATCTTCCTCCAATGCCTTTCCACCGGGTAGGAGTGCTCTCTCCTGATTCCATTTCTTATCCACGCTTAGCCAGAAATCACTTGCAATGACTTCCTTCTCCCACACCATCACCTCTGGTGCCCCAAAGAACCTCTGTGACCACCTCCTATTTTCCATCTACATATTGCCCTTCAGCAACATCATCAGTTTGAACATGTACACCAATAAGATCCAGTTCTAGCACCACTACCTCTTTCCGCTGTCTCTATAAGACCACTGAGTTACATTTGAACTCAGATACTAAAGTACTCCATGTTCATATGCAGCAAGATCTAGGCAACATTCAGGCTTGTACTGCTATGTGGCAAGTAACATCCATGCCTCAAAGTGCCAGGCAATGGCCATCTCCAACAAGAGAGAGAATCCAACAATTGCCATAAAACCATAAGACATAGGAGCAAAATTAGGCCATTCGGCCCATTGAGTCTGCTCTGCCATTCAATCATGGCTGATAATGATTCTCATCCCCATTCTCCTGCCTTCTCCCCGTTAATCTTAATCCCTTTATTGATCAAGAACCTATCTATCTCAGTCTTAAAGACACTCAATGACCTGGCCTCCACAGCCTTCTGCGGCAAAGAGTTCCACAGACTCACCAGCCTCTGGCTGAAGAAATTCCTCCTCATCTCAGTTTTAAAGGAGTGTCCCTTCACTCTGAGGTTGCGCCCACTAGTGGAAACATCCTCTCCACGTCCATTCTATCTAGGCCTCTCAGTATTCTGTTAAGATTAGATCCCCCCCATTCTTCTGAACTCCATTGAGTATAGACCCTCAACCGTTACTCATATGACAAACCCTTAATTCCTGGGATCATTCTTGTGAACCTCCTCTGGACCCCCTCCAAGGCCGGCACATCCTTCCTTAGGTATGGGGCCCAAAACTGATCACAATGTTCCAAATGGGATCTGACCAGAGCCTTATACAGTCTCAGCAGTACATCCGTGCTCTTGTATTCTAACCCTCTAGAAATGAATGCTAACATTGAATTTGCCTTCCTAACTGCCAACTGAACCTGCATGTTAACGTTGAGAGTCCTGAACCAAAACTCCCAAGCCCCTTTACGAAGCCTTTCCCCATTTAGAAAATAGTCTACGCCTCTATTCCTACCAAAGTGCGTAACCTCATATTTTCCCACATCGTATTCCATCTGCCACTTCTTTGCCCACACTCCTAGCCTGTCCAAGTCATTCTGCAGCCTCCCCACTTCCTCAACACTACCTGTCCCTCTACATATCTTTGTATCATCCACAAATTTAGCAACCATGCCCTCAGTTCCATCTTCCAGATCATTAGTGTGTATAGTGAAAAGTTGCGGTCCCAACACTGACCCCCATGGAACACCACTAGTCACCAGTTGCCATCCTGAAAAGGACCCCCTTACCCCCACTCTCTGCCTTCTGTCTGTCAGACAATCTTCTATCCATGCCAGTAACTTGCCTCTAACACCATTGGCTCCTAGCTTATTTAGCAGCCTCCTGCAAGGCACCTTGTCAACGGCTTTCTGGAAATCCAAGTAAATCACATCCACTGGCTCTTCTTTGTCTAACTTCTTCGTTACCTCCTCAAAGAATTCTAACAGATTTGTCAGACATGACCTCCCTTTGATGAAACCGTGCTGACTCAGCCATATTTTACCATGCATTTTCATCCTTTATAATGGACTCCAATATCTTACCCATGACTGACGTCAGGCTAACTGGCCTATAATTTCACATCTTCTGCCTCCCTCCCTTCTTAAATAGGGGTGAAACATTAGCCTTTTTCCAGATTTCCTGATTCCAATGATTGCCAAAAGATCACCACCAATGCCTCCACAATCTCCTCAGCTATCTCCTTCAGAACCCTGGATTGTAGTCCATCCGGTCCAGGTGATTTATCCACCTTCAGACCTTTCAGCTTCCCTAGTACCTTCTCCTTAGTGATGACCACAACATGGCCCCTTGACACTCATTGGCATCACTGTCATGGAGATAACCAATGACCAGTAACTGAACTGGACCAGGTATATAAATACTGTGGTTACACAAGCAGGTCAGAGGCTGGGAATTCTGCAAAGAGTAACTCATCTCCCAACTCCCAAAAGCCTATCCACCATCTACAAGGCACAAGTCAGGAGTACGATGGAATAGTTTCCAACAATACTCAAGAAGCTCAACAACATCCGGGGGGGAAAAAAAAAATCAGTCCACTTGATTGCTACCCCATCCAACTTAAACATTCACTCTTTACACCACCAGCATACAATGGCAGCATTGTACACCATCTAGAAGATGCACTGCAGCAACTTGCCAAAGCTTCTTCAAAAAGACCTTCCAAACCTATGACCTCTACCACTGAGAAGGACAAAGGCAGCAGATGCATGGGTACACCACCACTTGAAAGCTCCCTCCAAGCCATATACAATCCTGACTTGGAACTGTATCACCATTTAGGGGAATTTCACTGTAACTTCATCGCAGTGTTAATGTAAGCCTTACTTGTAACTAATAAACAGACTTTAAATAAACTTGAACTATTTCTTCACTGTTGTTGGGTTAAAATCCTGGAACTCCCTCCCTACAAGGCACTGTGGATGTTCCTATACCACTGGGGCCACACTGGTTAAAGAAAGCACCACCACCATCTTCTCAAGGGCAATTCAGAATGAGTAACAAATGCTGGCTTTTACAGCGACGCTCATATTCCATGAACAAATGTCTAAAGGTGCTGAAATGCTATCTGACGTGCTGAGAAAAGTAAAGATTATGCATGTATGTCAATTTAATTTAAAGCTAGCTGCTACAAATAAGTTCAATTCGTATATTGCCCTGTACAAAACATGATTAGGCTCACTTGCTGTGACAAATCCTGCAAATAAAAATGAAGCTGTGCAGTACGTACTTACTTCTCTAGAAATTCTTGGAGGCCTTGCCGACGCTGCTCAACAAGTTGGGGGTTATTGGCACTAAAAAAAGGGTTTTTAGGAGGAAACTCTGGTAAATTTCTGCAAAGGAAATAATGATAAATGAGCTTTCAATAGTCATCAACATACCACAAAATGTTAATCTTTTGCAATCACTGGGAAATATAAACAACATTACTCTAAAACCACAAACTGTAACAGGAAGTGTTTTGTGTAAATGAAGTACATATTGTGCAACCATGCCAAAGCTTTCAGAACTGAAGACCAGAATATCCTGCGTTATTGGGTCTCACACCTTTATTATTTTTAATCGCCCATAAGCTCCAATTATCTCCATTGGCTCAGTGGATAAATGCCAAGTGCAAAGCTGCCATTAATTGGCAGTGCTATACCGAGCAAGACTTATCAGAAAAGTCAATGTCTCAAATTGGCCAATTTCAGTTAGTACAACATTGAGAGACAGTCTTGCGAACTGTGTGAGGGCAGGGGTGGAGGCATACAGGGTAGAAAAAAGTAGATCAAAACACCCATCTAAGCATCCACATTGAGTGTGTATGTATACATAAGGGTGGCAGGCCATATTATGAATCATAGAATCCCTAAAGTGCAGAAGGAGGCCATTGAATCCATCGTGTCTGCACAGACTCTCTGATAGAGCATCTTACTCAAGCCCACCCTCTGCCCCTGTCCTATTCTATAACAGTCATGATGTGGAGATGCCGGCGTTGGACTGGGGTGAACACAGTAAGAAGTTTCACAACACCAGGTTAAAGTCCAACAGGTTTATATGGTAGCAAATACCATAAGCTTTCGGAGCGCAGCTCCTTCGTCAGATGGAGTGGAAATGTGCTCTCAAACAATGCACAGAGAGCACTGTTTGAGAGCACATTTCCACTCCATCTGACGAAGGAGCAGTGCTCCGAAAGCTTATGGTATTTGCTACCATATAAACCTGTTGGACTTTAACCTGGTGTTGTGAGACTTCTTACTCTATTCTATAACCCCACACATTTATCCCGCTAATTCCCCTAACCTAGGGATAACCTACACATGTTGGGACAGGCTCTTT
This sequence comes from Mustelus asterias, assembly GCF_964213995.1. NCBI lineage: Eukaryota > Metazoa > Chordata > Chondrichthyes > Carcharhiniformes > Triakidae > Mustelus > Mustelus asterias. The sequence goes on from NC_135802.1 coordinate 108,325,556, forward strand.
TCAAAACAGCAAACAAATCATTTTTAAATCATGATACTATAAAATGTTTGAGTAATTTTGCATCACTCCCATGCAATGATAGATTTACTTTTCATAAAAATAATTATGATGCGATTAGGCAAGAATTAGGGGGCATAAGTTGGGAACAGAAACTGTCAGGGAAAGGAACTAATGAAAAGTGGAACTTTTTCAAGGAACAAATACTGGATGTCCTTGATAGGTATGTCCCTGTCAGGCAGGGAGGAAATGGCCGAGTGAGGGAACCATGGTTCACGAAAGAGGTGGAATGTCTTGTGAAAAGGAAGAGGGAAGCTTATGTAGGGATGAGGAAACAAGGTTCAGATGGCTCGATTGAGGGTTACAAGTTAGCAAGGAATGAGCTGAAAAAGGGGCTTAGGAGAGCTAGGAGGGGACACGAGAAGTCCTTGGCGGGTCGGATCAAGGAAAACCCCAAGGCTTTTTACTCTTATGTGAGGAATAAAAGAATGACCAGGGGGAGGTTAGGGCCGGTCAAGGACAGTAGTGGGAACTTGTGTATGGAGTCAGTAGAGATAGGCGAGGTGATGAATGAATACTTTTCTTCAGTGCTCACCAAGGAGAGGGGCCATGTTTTTGAGGAAGAGAAGGTGTTACAGGCTAATAGGCTGGAGGAAATAGATGTTCGGAGGGAGGATGTCCTGGCAGTTTTGAATAAACTGAAGGTCGATAAGTCCCCTGGGCCTGATGAAATGTATCCTAGGATTCTTTGGGAGGCAAGGGATGAGATTGCAGAGCCTTTGGCTTTGATCTTTGGGTCCTCGCTGTCCACGGGGATGGTGCCAGAGGACTGGAGAATGGCGAATGTTGTTCCTCTGTTTAAGAAAGGGAATAGAAATGACCCTGGTAATTATAGACCGGTTAGTCTTACTTTGGTGGTTGGTAAATTGATGGAAAAGGTCCTTAGAGATGGGATTTACGACCATTTAGAAAGATGCGGATTAATCCGGGATAGTCAGCATGGATTCGTGAAGGGCAAGTCGTGCCTCACAAATTTGACAGAATTTTTTGAGGAGGTAACTAAGTGTGTTGATGAAGGTAGGGCAGTTGATGTCATATACATGGATTTTAGTAAGGCGTTTGATAAGGTCCCCCATGGTCGGCTTATGATGAAAGTGAGGAGGTGTGGGATAGAGGGAAAGTTGGCCAATTGGATAGGTAACTGGCTGTCTGATCGAAGACAGAGGGTGGTGGTCGATGGAAAATTTTTGGATTGGAGGCAGGTTGCTAGCGGAGTGCCGCAGGGATCAGTGCTTGGTCCTCTGCTCTTTGTGATTTTTATTAATGACTTAGAGGAGGGGGCTGAAGAGTGGATCAGTAAATTTGCTGATGACACCAAGATTGGTGGAGTAGTGGATGAGGTGGAGGGCTGTTGTAGGCTGCAAAGAGACATGGATAGGATGCAAAGCTGGGCTGAAAAATGGCAAATGGAGTTTAACCCTGATAAATGTGAGGTGATTCATTTTGGTAGGACTAATTTAAATGTGGATTACAGGGTCAAAGGTAGGGTTCTGAAGACTGTGGAGGAACAGAGAGATCTTGGGGTTCATATCCACAGATCTCTAAAGGTTGCCACTCAAGTGGATAGAGCTGTGAAGAAGGCCTATAGTGTGTTAGCTTTTAAAAAAAGGGGGTTGGAGTTTAAGAGCCGTGGGGTTATGCTGCAACTGTACAGGACCTTGGTGAGACCACATTTGGAGTATTGTGTACAGTTCTGGTCACCTCACTATAGGAAGGATGTGGAAGCGCTGGAAAGAGTGCAGAGGAGATTTACCAGGATGCTGCCTGGTTTGGAGGGTAGGTCTTATGAGGAAAGGTTGCGGGAGCTAGGGCTGGTCTCTCTGGAGCGGAGGAGGCTGAGGGGAGACTTAATAGAGGTTTATAAAATGATGAAGGGGATAGATAGAGTGAACGTTCAAAGACTATTTCCTCGGGTGGATGGGGCTATTACAAGGGGGCATAACTATAGGGTTCGTGGTGGGAGATATAGGAAGGATATCAGAGGTAGGTTCTTTACGCAGAGAGTGGTTGGGGTGTGGAATGGACTGCCTGCAGTGATAGTGGAGTCAGACACTTTAGGAACATTTAAGCGGTTATTGGATAGGCACATGGGGCACACCAGGATGATAGGGAGTGGGATAGCTTGATCTTGGTTTCAGATAAAGCTCAGCACAACATCGTGGGCCGAAGGGCCTGTTCTGTGCTGTACTGTTCTATCTGTTCTATCTATCATAACCGGCCGGATGGCCTCCTTCTACTCTGCAGGGATTCTATGATTAGCTTCTATGATAATGGAGGCTGTGTAAGATTCATTTCAAACAGCCGATACATGGGGACACAAGCCAAGGAAATGTCTTGCCACTCTAACTAATGTTTGTCTGTTACTGAAGGAAAAATTGCAGATGCTGAAAATCTGAAACCAGACTAGAACATGCTGGAAACACTGAGCAGGTCAGGGGCCTGTCTATACCTGAATGATCCTTACAGACAATGACATTTGCTAAATTCAAGGGCCCATTGATGCTTCAGTAAGATTTTAAAAGTTGTTTCTTCATTAAGTATAGCATACAGAGAACGCCATAGTTTTAAAAGCAATGATCCTCTGTTTCTCCTACCCTGGGTTTAACCAAAACATTTCTATTCCAGTATTGCAAAGCCAAACTAACACTACGAACAGTCCAAGTTCAAAACAGGGTAATTGAAAAACAGAGAACTCAACTAAAAGTCAAGCTCCGAGACAGGCTGGATAAATTTTACTTTTAATAAGTGCGCAAAGTACAATAAAAAGTAGTTACTAATAAACTCAATAGGGAGTTTTTATCCAGATGGCCAGTACATGGAAATCACTACAAAGGAGCATCTGAGACAAATGTGAGATCATTTAAAGGGGAAACTGGATAAACGCAAGGGAGAAAGGATCAAAAAGGGTTTGGGGTGGTTCATATGGAGCATAAACACCACATGGACCAATTGGGCCGAATGGCTTATTTCTGTGCTCTACACTCTGTGCAACAAATTCTAGAATGTTGAACTTTAAACACCAGACTCAGCATATTTCTACTAACATGCAGAGACAAAACTTTTCTACAGTTTCCCACAACTGCCAGAGATTGAGCAATGCCAAGCAATGACTGGGCACTTTACCACAAAGAGAGAGAAAGGTATGTTTTTGTGCCACACATTAGGACATCCAATTAAAAACTGCACTATTATTTTGACAAGTCTTCTTTCTGTCCAGGGGGGTGAATACTGCACAAGATAGACTGGTTTTAAAAATAGAAGCAAAAATAAAAGCATACATCAATACAGCATTGTCTTGAAGTCGCTGCCTGAGCCAAGCAAATTCTCTGTAACGTCTTCGAACACAGGAAGTCTTCTTTGTGAAACACATGCTATTAGTCTGTAAGATAATTATCACTCAAAATTACATCGAGAAGTGAAGTAAAAGTATTTTTCATTCACTAACGGCCAAAAGTAAAAAGCTGGAAATTGCGATTGAAGATTGAACATTGAATGTTGAAATATCAATGGAATTAGTAAATTAATCATTGAAAAAAAATCATTTTTATACCACTAGGTTTACACATGCCTAAAAATAAATGTGTTTTATAAACAATGAGTAGTTCTGGTAATTCAAGGTTTCAAATGTGTGGGTCCAGAAAGACAACCACAACGTGTTCTTGACACCAAGAGAAATGTCTGCCTGATCTGAAAGATGAAAGAGTGTTTGTGGGTTAAGATTTCAATTTGATGGTAAAGTTTTGAAGTTTTGTTTTTCTGAAACACTCAGAGTTGTGTGCACTTCCCTTTCTGGCCAGGGTAATAGCTCAAATTTTCACTTAACTGGAAAGAAAAATGGGAGCAATATTAAAACTGAAAGCAAACCACATTAAGGTGAGGTAAGCATAAATAGGGAATTACTTTCTGCCATTTCTAACATAAATAATCAAGTTTGTGATTTCAAGGTTTATGGAGACAATCTTGTGCCTGCGTTCACTGTCTGAGAGAGTCAGCGGGGCGCAAGATCCAGAAGTCACAGATCTCGCTGGCGAGATTGCGATCTTGGATCTTCCCCACCACTTGCTGGCGACGTCATCAGGTCCATGCCCATAACAGGTGTGAACCTGCTTTACATTAATTTGAATGGATTTATTAACCCATCCCCTCACCGTATATTGATCACCTGCCTAATACTGGCACCGCGTCGGCTTGATGTCAGGGATCAGCACAATTTCAACAAGTTCACCTAGATGTGAATCTGTCGTGGGGGTCTCCCTGGGGATATGATGATGAGTATAACTCTTGGGGGAAAAGGGACATGGCCTGGCAATGCCCTCTGGGATTGCTCCTTGGCACCATGCCTATGCCAACCTGGCAGTGCCAAGGGGCAAGCCCCAGTGGGAGCCTCATGGGGGAAGGGGGGGGCAGATTCATTCAGATTTGGTTGTGGGCTGGGAGCAGATGGAGGAGCCAGGGATGTCGGCGATGGCTGTTGGGACAGGGGCGATGATTAGGGGGAAGAAGAGAAGTGCCAACTCCGATTGGGGGTTGGGAGGAGAGGTCTTGAGACCTCCATGGTAGGTTGGGGGGGGAGTTGGAGTTTATTGCTATTATGAGTTGGGTGTCCTTTAAACATGGCACCCCGATCTCAGTGCAGCCGGGTTTTGTCAGTGTGTTGAATAATTCCCCCCCCCACTACCCCCATGCATGAACGCACCCCCTTGATTTGTTTAGGCAAAGTGTCATAAGATCCGGAGAGAAAACCGACATGAGAGAAACACGCCCGTTTTTCTCGCCGGAAACAACACCCTGTCATTTTTTGGTAACATTCCCCCCCCAAAACATTACTAAGCATGTGGTAACAAGAGGAAGATTAATGACCATTTGGGGCCGACAATTTTGGAAATAGGTTCATACAATCAATAAGTAAGAAATTGCTTAAATCAAAAAAAAATGCAAAAATGAAGTACGTTGCGGCAGAAAGCGTTCACAGAATGGTCAGTTGCTTGGAGTGCAATATTGCATCCTATAAGCGCACAGCATCAAAAAGGATCTCTGTGAGAGATTGAATGTTCATAGAGGTTCTCTCCCCCAAATAACTCATTTTAAAAAAGGGACAGGACCACTGGCTCTCTCAGGATCTGAAAAGATTTGAAAAGAGATTTCTAAAATTCCCAAGTGGACCAGTAAATAATTTGAGGTTTTATTTTATAAAGAGAATTTTTGCATCAGTCTAAACTTCATATGGTGATCTCACATCTGCTAACATGTTTGAAGTGATGTGGAGATGTCGGTGTTGGACTGGGGTAAACACAGTAAGAGTTTTAACAACACCAGGTTAAAGTCCAACAGGTTTATTTGGTAGCAAATGCCATTAGCTTTCGGAGCGCTGCTCCTTCGTCAGATGGAGTGGATATCTTCCATCTGACGAAGGAGCAACTCTCCGAAAGCTAATGGCATTTGCTACCAAATAAACCTGTTGGACTTTAACCTGGTGTTGTTAAAACTCTTAACATGTTTGGAGGTCAGACGGTCGATTTGAAAGTGCCACATGCTAACATTAATAAGTAGCTGTAAAACTGCAAAGTTATTCTAAAACAGTTAACTGTGCTATAACTAATCTAGAGGAATCATAATATTTAAGCATAAATTATAAATGTTTGAATGATATTTAATGTAATCTTTTAGCCAAATTATTCCTGAAAGTGTTATTCCCAGAAAATGGATATGATTTTTTAAAAAAAATACACTTACATGAACACAAATTTCATAATCTATGTAGGAATGCCATGAATCTTCTTTATTGACTCTTGGATCTCTCACCCATACACTGATGAATTCCTGATTTAGCATAGTAGAAAAGATTAGAAATGGTCACTTCACACCACTGAATATGAAAGCTAGTAGTAAAAGCAGTGTTTTTATACAAGTATCTGGAACAAGTGACAGCACCACAGAACTTAGATGCTTTGAGTCACAATGGAAATTCCTTTCAACATAACAGTCAGCAGATTCAGCAACGCAACTTCAGAACTATTTTTAGTTTGAGCTTCCAGGCAACAGAAATTTCCAGTAACTTACACGGGGTGAAGAAGAGTACAGTGAACTAATTGCTATGATTCTGGGATGAGTTTAAATTCCAAATTGCGGAACTAAATTCTACAAATCTGACCATTTATATTCATTATAAACTGATCAAAAGGTTGAACTAGTTCAGTGAGAAAGATCTGCCTTCCTTACATGGGCGACTCAATGCCCTCAAGAGTTAAGAACAATAAATATTACCTTGTCAGAGTTGCCCAAAAGACAAAGGTGAAAATTTTAAAGCAAACACTGCTGAGATCCCAGTTCACAATTCAAGTGAAAATTTTAAAAGAATAGCTGATAGATGAAGAAGAGAAAAGGTTGCATGCAAAGACCCAGTGTTCAGGGTAGGGTCTGGACACACCAGAGGATTGGCCATCTCACCCATTCCTTCCTCTTACCACCTTAATGCTGGAGTACAGTTTCACCAGCAACAACTTTTTGGGTACCTTGTCCAGGTAGCCTGATCTTTTAAATCAGTCAGTTTATTCGTTTGTACAATCCATCACATCTCATCTCAATGTTGTGCTTAAAACAATGGGCTATACTGAAAAGCTAACAATCTATTTAACAAGCTTAGGAAACTACTGCTTCCACTTCAATACAATACAAAAGTCTGAGATCACGTACCAACCGACTTAAGAACAGCTTCTTCCCTGCTGCTGTCAGACTTTTGAATGGATCTACCTCGCATTAAGTTGATCTTTCTCTACACCCTATCTATGACTGTAACACTACATTCTGCACTCTCTCCTTTCCTTCTCTTATGAATGGTATGCTTTGTGTAGCACACAAGAAACAATACTTTTCACTGTATGTTAATACGTGTGACAATAATAAATCAATGTCGAGTGAAGTCAGGTTAAGCAAAAGAAAATAGTCCTGAAAAATGACACTCATTTTGAGAATGTAAATTGAAATTAAAATCTGACTGCCCCCCGCAGAGGACAAGTATAAACTTTATTTATATTTACCCATGCAATTTTAATCACAACAGGTTAGAAGTTTATAGACTGAAGCCTCAATGTTAGTTGTCTAATACTTACTGTTCTTTCAGCCAATTTTTTATCCATCTACAAGTTTGATGTTGGATACCCAGCCTTGTCCTTGTGAAGCAACTTTTCACTAGAACTTTATCAAAGGTCAGGTAATCCAACGGAGCTTTGTAACATCCACTTGGTTAAAGACACTCTCAAAAAAGTCAAGAGATTTGGTGAGGCAAACATTGTTCCTTCCAAAACTATGTAGGCTTCCACTTAAGAACTTGGTTGTTGGCAATCAATTATTTTTGGAATGGAAACCCGCTGCCCTCCGTCCTCAGCAGTCCCGCTACCCTCCATCCCTGGCAGTTCATGTCCGCCATAAAGTGATTCCCCGCTTCCTCCCTCCCGATTCCCCGCCTCCCCCCCTTCTGCCTCCCGATTCCCTGCCTCCCCCCCTTCTCCCTCCCGATTCCCCGCCTCCCCCCCCACTTCTCCTTCCCGATTCCCTGCCTCCCCCCTCACCCCCCCATTCCCCGCCTCCCTCCCTTCTCCCTCCCGATTCCCCGCCTCCCCCCCTCTCCCTCCCGATTCCCCGCCTCCCCCCCCTTCTCCCTCCCGATTCCCCGCCTCCCCCCCTCTCCCTCCCGATTCCCCGCCTCCCCCCCTTCTGCCTCCCGATTCCCCGCCTCCCCCCCTTCTGCCTCCCGATTCCCCGCCTCCCCCCCTTCTCCCTCCCGATTCCCCGCCTCCCCCCCCTTCTGCCTCCCGATTCCCCGCCTCCCCCCCTTCTGCCTCCTGATTCCCCGCCTCCCCCCCTTCTCCCTCCCGATTCCCGCCTCCCCCCCTATTCCCCGCCTCCCCCCTTCTCCCTCCCGATTCCCACCTCCCCCCTTCTCACTCCCGATTCCCGCCTCCCCCCTTCTGCCTCCCGATTCCCCGCCTCCCCCCCTTCTCCCTCCCGATTCCCGCCTCCCCCCCTTCTGCCTCCCGATTCCCCGCCTCCCCCCCTTCTCACTCCCGATTCCCGCCTCCCCCCCTTCTGCCTCCCGATTCCCCGCCTCCCCCCCCTTCTCACTCCCGATTCCCGCCTCCCCCCTTCTGCCTCCCGATTCCCCACCTCCCCCCCCTTATCCCTCCCGATTCCCCGCCTCCCCCACCTTCTCCCTCCCGATTCCCTGCCTCCCCCCCACTTCTCCTTCCCGATTCCCCGCCTCACCCCCTCCCCCCCCCCATTCCCCGCCTCCCCCCTTCTCCCTCCCGATTCCCCGCCTCCCCCCTTCTCCCTCCCGATTCCCCGCCTCCCTTCCCTTCTGCCTCCCTATTCCCCGCCTGCCCCTCCCGATTCCCCGCCTCCCCCCTTCTGCCTCCCGATTCCCCGCCTCCCCCCCTTCTCCCTCCCGATTCCTCACCTCCCCCCCACTTCTCCTTCCCGATTCCCCACCTCCCCCCCTTCTCCCTCCTGATTCCCCACCTCCCCCCCTTCTCCCTCCCGATTCCCCGCCTCCCCTCCTTCTCCCTCCCGATTCCCCGCCTCCCCCCCTTCTGCCTCCCGATTCCCCGCCTCCCCCCCCTTCTCCCTCCCGATTCCCGCCTCCCCCCCTATTCCCCGCCTCCCCACTTACTTATTTAGCCAATGCAAAGTCCCTAAGCCAAGCAGTTTCTTCCAGTCCTGCTGTGTCGAGTGTGGATAGGCCTCCTCGGAGTCTGTGGATTGGACTCTCCTCTATGATGTGTTACATAGTTTGCTCACCCACAGGCGCATTGGAGACTGGCACTAATGCCCCATCTGTGGAGGTTAGACAAGCAGGGACCATGGCCAATCCTGAACCTGTTGAGGGTGGACCACTCTTTCCTTGGAAGGTTGAAACCAGTCAACTGTTGGGTTGAGTTTGAGACCAGGTACTTGTTTGCCGTGTCCAATGATTTCTATTCATTTGTCCAGATGGGATTTGCATTGAGGTCCTGCATGGGAGGGCTTTTCCAGATTGCCTTCTTGATGGGAGTTGTGCCTTGGATGAGCTAAATATATCAGCATGGGGTGGCAGATGAAGGGCATCGCAAACTTTTTCTATCATTTTGTGGGTTGTTGCAAGTTGGTGGATATGTGGAGGAGTGATGTTTGCCAGGACAAGGAGCCAAGGGAATGGTGTTGAGTGCAGTGTTCCAGTGATGATACTCATGGTTGCATTCAGCTGGGTATCAACTGTGTGCTAACCCCATTAGTTTGCCTAAAACTAATTCTCTGGTGATGGTGACTATATTTAATTCCTCCCCCATATTTTTACTATTTCTTGGATGCCTGTAGTATCCTCTACAGTAATGATCGAAGCAAAATATCTATTTAACTCCTCTGCCATTTCTTTGTTCCCCATAATTACTTTGCAGTTTCATTCTCTCAGGGGATCAATGCTTTCTTTTATTTCTCCCTCTTGTCTATTTTTATATTTTTCTCTCAGTTTATTTTCTCCTTCCTGATTATTTTTTGAGTCCATCTTTGCTGCTTTCTGAATCTATCCCAATCCTCTGATCTACCACTAACCTTTGCCATCTTGTATGTTTCCGCTTTCAACTTCATACCCTCCTTAACTTCCTTGGTTATCCATGCTAAGTTTTTCCTCCCCTTAGAGTCTTCCCTCCATTGGGATGTATTTTTGCTGGGAATCATGAATTATGCATTTAAACGTATGCCACAGCTCATCTACTGTCTTACCTACTAATCTATATGGCCAGTCCTCTTTGGCCAATTCCATCCTCAATACCTTCGTAATTCCCTTTTTTTAAGTTTAACATTGATATTTCAGTCCCAATTTTCTCACACCCAAACTGAATGCTAAACTGCCTCACACTGCGATCACTATTTCCTAGGGGATCCTTAACCTTGAGATCATTTATTAAAGCTTCAAGATCCTTGTAGAAAAGGACAGAAATAGTCCCAGAGTGAAAGTACTAAATTGGATACCTAATATATGACAGTATGAGGCAGGAGCTAGGGAATGTAGACTGGGGGCGGCTGTTTGAGGGTAAATCCACATCCGATATGTGGGAGTCTTTTAAAAGTCAGTTGTTAACAATTCAGGACAAGTATGTCCCTGAAAAAATGAAGGATAAAGATGGCAAGATTTGGGAACCCTAGATGACAAGAGGGATTGTGAGTTTAGTGAAAAAGAAGGAGGCATACATAAATTTCAGGAAATTGAAAACAGATAAGGCTCTTGAGGAATACAAAGATAGCAGGAAATAGCTTAAACAGGGACTTAAAAGGGCAAAAAGGGGCCATGAAATGTTCTTGTCAGGCAGGATTAAGGAGAATCCCAAGGCTTTTTATGCACATATAAGGAGGAAGAGAGTTGCTAAGGAAAGGGTGGGTCCACTCAAGGACAGTGAAGGAAATTTGTGTATGGAACCAGATGAGGTGGGTGAGGTCCTTAACGAATACTTTGTATCAGTATTCACAAAGGAGAAGGATGTGGTGGATTGTGAGTGTAGAAAGGAGGATGTTGACATTCTAGGACATGTTGAGATAAAAAGGGAGGAGGTATTGGAGGTTTTGAAAAACAATAAGGTGGACACGTCCCCAGGGCCAGATAGGGTCTATCCCAAAATACCGAGAGGGGCAAGGAAAGAAATTGCTGACGCCTTGGCCAAAGTCTTTGTATCCTCTTTAGCCACGAGTGAGGTACCAGAGGATTGGAAAGTAGCTCACATTGTTCCTCTGTTTAAGAAGGGCAGAAGAGACAATCCGGGAAATTACAGGCATGTGAGCCTTACATCAGCGGTGGGGAATTTACTGGAGAAGTTGATTCTTAGGGACAGGATGTACTCACATCTGGAAGAGAATAGGTTTATTAGCGATAGGCAGCATGGTTTTGTGAAGGGGAGGTCGTGTCTCACATTCTTTGAGGAAGTGACAAGAAATGTTGGCCAGGACTGGGAAATGTTGTACACATGGACTTTAGTAAAACCTTCGATAAGGTTCCTCATGGCAGGCTGATACAGACGGTGAAGTCATTTGGGATCCGAGGTGAGCTGGTAAAATGGATACAAAACTGGCTTGGGCATAGAAAGCAGAGAGTAGCAGTGGAAGGGTACCCTTTGGGGGGTAGCAGATAGTGAGGAGGATACAACAGGATATAAATCGGCTGGAGACTTGGGCCGAAAGATGGCAGATGGAATTTAATCCGGACAAATGTGAAGTGATGAAGAGCCTTTAGAAATATTAGCATACAGAGGGATCTAGGTGTGCAGATCCATAGTTCCCTGAAGTTGGCAACTCAAATGTACAAGGTGGTCAAGAAGAAGTATGGCATGCTGGCCTTCATCGGTCGGAGCGTTGAGTATAGGAATTGGAAAATCATGTTGCAGCTGTATAAGACTTTGATTAGGCTGCATTTGGAGTATTGTGTACTATTTTGGTCGCCAAACTACCGGAAGGATGTTGATGCATTGGAAAGGGTGCAGAAGAGATTTACCAGGATGTTTGTGTGCCTGATTTGGAGAATATGGACTATGAAGAAAGGAACAAATTTGGATAGTTTTCATTGGAGCGTCGGAGGATGAGGGGGGATAGTCAGTGTCTTTTTCCCAGGGTCAAAGGGTCAATTACTTGGGGCATAGGTTGAAAGTGGCAGGGGGAAAATTTGAGAGAGATGCAAGGGGCAAGTTTTTTCCACACAGAGGGCGGTGAATGCCTGGAGCGCACTGCCGGAGGAGGTGGTAGAAGCAGATTCTATAACGAGTTTCAAGAGGCATCTGGATAGATACATGAATAGGCAGGGAATAGAGGGATATAAACCACGTAGAGACAAGAAAATATTAGATTAGAGAGGCATCTGTGTGTCGGCACAGACTTGGTGGGCTGAAGGGCCTGTTCCTGTGCTGTACTGTTCTTTGGTCTTTGTTCTGAATATTGATTTCCCAACTTTGATCCCCTTGTAACCATGTCTCAGTAATGGCCATCAGATCAGACCCAGTTAGCTCTATTTGTGCCGTCATTTCATTTCTCTTGTTTTTTATGCTACATGCACCAAGATAAAGAACTATTAAATTTGTTTTCTACCACTTTTCCTTACACTAAGCCCATCTCTAGGGACAATAGAGCCACTGTTTGTTTCTCGTATTTTATTTCCTTGTCTTCCTCTTTTGTTTTCACTTTTTCTGCCTTTTGTTTCTAAACCCAGTTTCCATCTCCTCTCAGCCCCTGCTCTGCTATCCAACCCACTGCCATACTAGAAGGCATTTGATACAGTGCCATACCACAGACTTGAGAAAAGTTAGTAGTTCATGGAATAAAAGGGACAGTAGCTACATGGATATAACATTGACTGAATAATAGGGAGCAGAGAGCAATGGGCAATGGAGATTTTTCAGGCTGGAGGAAGGTTTGTAGTGGAGTTCTTTTTCCTATTATATATTAATGATCCAGATCTTGGTGTGCAGGAGACAATTTCAAAGTTTGCAGTAGATACAAAACTTGGAAGTATTGTAAACTGTGAAGAGGACAATACAGAGCTTCAAAAGGACATAGACAAGTTGGTGGAGTGGGCATAGACGGCAGATGAAGTTCAATACAGATACATGTGAAGTGATGCATTTTGGTAGAAAGAACATAGAGAGACAATACAAGGGGTAAAATTCTTAAAGGGCTGTAGGAGCAGAGAGACCTGGGTGTTTGTATGCAGAAGTCATTGAAGGTGGCAAAACAGATGGAGAGAGCAGTTAATAAAGCAGATTGTATTCTGGGCTTTATTAATAAAGGGCAGAGAGTACAAGAGCAAGGAGGTTATGTGGACCCTAAAAAAGGCCCCAGTTAGATCTCAGATGGAATATTATGTACAGTTATGAGTGCCACACTATCGGAAGGATGTGAACGCATTGGAGAGAGTGCGGAAGAGGTTTACAAGAATGGTTCTAGGAAGGAGAAACTTCAGTTATGAGGATTGATTGTAGACTGTTCCCCTTGGAGAGGAGAAGGCCAAGAGGAAATTTGATTGAGATGTTCACAATCATGAGGGGCCTGGACAGAGTAGATAGAGAGAAACTGTTCCCACTCGTAAAAGGATCAAGAACGAGAGGCTACAGATTTAAAGTGATTTGCAAAAGAAACAAATGTTATGTGCAAAAAACCTTTTTCACACAGAGAGTGGTTCAGATCTGGAATGCACTGCCTGGAAGTGAGGTGGAGGCAGATTCAATCGAGGCATTCAAGAGGGCATTGGATAATTATTGATATAGAAACAATATGCAGGGGTACAGGGAAAAAGGCAGGAGAATGGCACTAAGCCATAATGCTCATTTGGGGAGCTGGTGCAGACACAATGGGCTAAATGGCCTCCTTCTGCACCAGGGCAATTCTGTGATTCTGAATAATCAACTTGTCTTGCTCTGCCCCAGCCAAAGGAAGTGGAGAATGGAGAACTCATGTAGCATGATCATCAACACAAATTTTCAAAATGGCTACAAAACCCACTGGTGCAAAGTGTCTTCTGGAATTTGGTCAACTGGCCATTAGACGGAAATTCTATCATTGAACAAACTCTTGTTTGCTTGCAGAGACAATAAAGGGTAACAACTTGTGACATGGCTAACAGGCTTTGAATATGAATGTGGGCAATGTGCTAGCACTAAATATTTCAAACTCATTACCCCAAAAGCAGCAGAAAGAAAAACAGAGGATGTCCTGATGAGCCTTAAATGCAACTTATTTCTGGGGACTTGTACCCAGAAAAGTTCAAATGAACCTTCCCTGCCAATTCTCATCCTACTGGGTGTCATAAAATGATCTACAAAGCTCCCATTCATTCTTAAGATTGTACACAAAACAGTGAGTACAATTTATAGTTTTAGAAGAAATCCACAAACCTGCCAAGATTTGAAAGTCATTGAAATAAAGATATTTGGTAACATTTACACTACTTACTTTTTTTTTATCCTTTATTGTTTCATTCATTGTTTCTTGTAGAAGTCTAGATGAGAGATACACATACAATTATTTTAATTTCTGGGTATGTTAATAGAAAAAAAAAGACTAAATACATATAATGCGCCAACACTTAGCTGAATTAAAACAAAGCTCCTTTATCACTAATGTTGTTGTTGTTTTACTAAAGCACCATCACTTTACATCAGCTCAGCATAAAAATACCGATTAGGTCAAAATTGTGCTAGTTCACTGCAACGGTGAAGCATTAGTGATTTGACAAACAGTGGAATCTTTTATTGGCATTCCAAGGACTGATGAACATAAAATGTACACACAGGGCTTGGATTCTGTATCCTATTCTCATGTATTCCTACCGCTGCTATCTAAATACATCCATAGTGCTGTTAGGGAGGGAGTTCCAGGGTTTTTGACCCAGCGACAGTGAATGCATGGCAATATATTTCTAAGTAAGAGTTTTAACAACACCAGGTTAAAGTCCAACAGGTTTATTTGGTAGCAAATACCATTAGCTTTCGGAGCGCTGCTCCTTCGTCAGATGGAGTGGAAATGTGGAGCACATTTCCACTCCATCTGACGAAGGAGCAGCTCTCCGAAAGCTAATGGTATTTGCTACCAAATAAACCTGTTGGACTTTAACCTGGTGTTGTTAAAACTCTTACTGTGTTCACCCCAGTCCAACGCCGGCATCTCCACATCATGAATATATTTCTAAGTCAGGATGGTGAGTGGCTTGGAGGGGAACTTGCAGGTGGTGGTGTTTCCATGTATCTGCTGCCTTTGTCTAGATAGTAGCGGTCGTGGGTTTGGAAGATGCTGTCTAAGGAGCCTTGGTGAGTTCCTACAGTGCATTTGATGATGGTATGCACAGCTGCTACTGTGCATCTGTGATGGAGGGTCTGGATAGTGTACCAATCAAGTGGGCTGCTTTGTCATTTTTGTACGTTTAGAGGATTTTGGGATATCCTGAGAATGTGAAAGGCACTAAATAAGTACAGGATCCCGCATGCGCATGTTGTTGTTGCTTACTACTAGTTACCACAACAATGGCACATAACTTCCACAGAGTGCCAATCTCCGTCAGATTGCTGCTCTCGACAGACTTACCTTCACTGTGATTGCATAGCCTGTCTCAGACCAGGAAGAGGGGGGTCAGACTGGGCAGAGGTTAGTACGGTGGGTCCTCTACAAGACTAGGTCTTGGTGTTTAAATCATTACTCTGGAGCTAGAAGGGATTTTGTTTACTTCTAACTCATTCAGAACAACTATCAGGGTAAAACTGGCAGAACTATCTGAAGTTAGCAATTTAAACCACTTCTGTTGGATGGTTCCCAGCCCAGTTCAATTGTCCAGAGGAAGTTAGCACTTCTGGTCAATTGCTAGGTAAACACTTATGTGGGAATTTCCTGAGGGATTCCCAGCACATCTTTGGGGTAGCTCCCTAAATGCAACACTGGAGAACCCGGAAGTTTTGGGCCAATATGTTTATTCAGTAGTTATCAACTTTAGAGGTTAGGGCAGTGGATATTCAGGAATAGGTTAGTATTTGCAGTAGGTTCACCCCTGAGAAAAGCTTGAAAATCACCTATTTAAATAAAAAGTTCTACTCCATATATTAGCAAGCTATCTTTAACTGGCTTATTGTGAAATGGACAATACATTTGCTAATTCTATCATGATAATCATTTTTTTGATTTATTTTTATAACAGATTTTATTCTATTACCTCCACAACCTGTGCTATTAGTAACACCAGTATCTGTGATTAAGAACGAAACTGCATTGCAAAAGGATGAACCATCAAAACACATATTGATACCCGAAGCTTTAATTCTCTGTCTCCAACAAAATAAAGCTTTGCCCACATCCAGATCTACTTATTTCAAATTTTGATTGTTAATCTTTCATAAGTAGCATAAGTAGATTAGGTTTATATATATATATATATATATATAATATAAAAATAATTGATAGATTTAATGCGAATGTGTCCACTTTGTCATCTGCTGGTTAACTGCAATTAATACTATAACAGTTTTCAGATCATACAAGCCCTGACCATGTGATTAAATGTAAACATATCAAGAAGTCAGCTAAAGTGTTGCTGTGTTTTCATAATGCAGGACCTGGGTACAGGGTTGCCGAGCATAGTATCCCCTGCTCAGGCCAAAGCTGGTTCTAAAACAATTCCCAGGCAATGCAGACACAGCTTTTCCATGCTGGGCATGAGATTTTTTTAAAAAATGATTGCTTTCTTGTTTCTTAGCACAAGATTGTCTCGCGAAAAATGTCCATCGATAAAACATTTATAATCAATATTCTCAGGATAATCTTAACTATTCTTAATAATGCTCTTGTGCATCATTTGATATTAAAATGTATTTAAAGTACAGAAACCATTCAGCCTAACTGGTCCATTCAGATGACTGCTTGCCAGGAATACATTCTCCTCCAACCCCAGAACCATATGAGGGAGAAAGGAAGAGATGTATGTGTTTATCTGGCTTCTCCTTAAATGCATCAATGCTAGTTGCCTCAACACCTCCCTCGCGAGCTCCACATTCTAACACTCTCTGAGTAAAGAGGATTTTCCAGAATTCCCTACTGGATTTGTTAATATCTTAATATATTTATGGCCTCTAGTTCTGGTCTCCACCCACAAGTGTCTTCTCAACGTATACCCGATCAAACCCTTTCATAATCTCAACAGCCTCTTTCAGGTCACTCCTTGGGCTTCTCTCTTCTAGAAAAACGAGTTCTAGTCTGTTCAATCTTTCCTGATTAGTGTAACCTCTCAGTTTTGGTTTCATTCTGGTAAATCTTTTTCTGCATGATCTCAAGTGGTTCTGTATCTGTAGCACGTTACAAGTTCCATTCTTTCATTAACTTAATTCTAAGCCATTATTTTTTTTAAAACAGTATAGTTGAAGAGCACTTCTAATAGATTATTGCTAGAGAATATGGATTCCATTGCTTGGATGGGCAATTTACAGCAGGCAGAAGAACTATTAGAATAGTCTACAGTTGTTAAATCACTTACTTTTGCTGCTGTGGTGATGAGCACAAGCCTTGTGTCGAGGTATTGATTCTGCTGATAAAGGGAGGTATGAAATCATTCAATTAGATTACATTTCAAGATATTCTGGTTACGTCCCAGCCTATACATAAAGTTAATGTTTTTTCTCTGGCATTTCTCAACATCAAGATATCCTGGTTAAATTTTCTAACAGTTCATTGTACATTTACAAATGTAGACTATTGAATGTTGCAGTAATATCCTTCAGGAACGGAAATCTGCCATCTTTACCCAGCCTGGCCTATGGGTGACTCCAGATCCACAGCAATGTGGTGGTTGATTCTCAAATGCCCTCTGAAGGGCATTCAATTCAAAGAGAATTAGGGATTGGCAACAAATGCTGACCTTGCCAAAGAATAAATTTACAAAAAAATGTCATCACTGCCTTAAAAGCAGCTCCAGTAAGGACATCCTACCTCCTCCAGAACGTTGTTGGAGACCCTACAGCCCATCAAACTCCTCAGATGGAAATGTCCCGCCATTCATGCCGGCGGGATCTTCCAATCCCTCTGATGGTACACCCTCGCTGTGTGTTTCCTGGCAATGCAGGGTGCATTCAACAGGAACCCTGTTGACAACGGCAAGACCAGAAGATCCCTCCACCGGCCAATGGCGAGCTGCCTCCGTGAAACACATGGTGGGTTGCATGAAAAATCCTGCTCCTCATTGTTTCAGAAGCATTAAACGAGATATTGATCAGAAGCAGTAAGACACCAGCTTGGAACAGCAAAAGCGTTATTCCGAAATTGGGTACAACTTCATAATTAATCATCAAAATTAGTCAAAAGAATATTGTAAACATTTGTGCTTAATAATGTTGACTGTTAGAATGCAGTAGTTAGTCCTCAGCCTTATAGCAAACATCTCTAGCTTTTTATAATGTTAAATCATCAACTGAGTAGTCGGTCTTTCTTAACTGTACCAGATAGTATCCACAGGGCACCTTGAATCTTACTGAAATACCAATGAATTATTTAAAGTTACATGATTTTCCCCAAGTGTTAGTTTACTGCATATTTGTCAATAGCTTCATTTCATTCCCCTACACTATTAATGATATTGCAGCTCCAAAACAGTATGCTGTTAAAAGGGATTTACAGTAGGTTACAAAGTAAAATAACTATTTATAGTGCACATCATTGTTACACCTCTGTCCCTTTTTGAAACAATATTTCCCCGCTGTTAAAGTTCTTCTACTATCGATAGGTCTTCGTGTAGATTTTTCCAGGACTGCACTACAGTGACGCATTAGAGAAAAGCAAAATCACATTTAAAAGCAAGATCTATTCTTGGAATCATCAGCCCATAATCTGCTATCAAAATAACAAGTTTAATAGCAAAACCAAAAGAGAAAATGCTGGAAAATCTCAGCAGGTCTGGCAGCATCTGTAAGGAGAAAAAAAGAGCTGACGTTTCGAGTCCAGATGACCCTTTGTCAAAGCTCTGTTCAACATTTTCTCTTTTGGTTTCAGATTCCAGCACCCGCAGTAATTTGCTTTTATTTTAGCAAGTCTAATAGCATTCACTGTCAATTTACATACAAATCCTGTACAGTTACTTGGGGCACTGGTGGATGCACTGTTAAACACTGAAATGCAGAAGTTGCTGTTGGTCCACCATTAACCATGCAAAAACGTCATTGCATTGTCTGGCTCACATCTGATCATATTGAATGACTTGTTATTGCTGAGTTTGGATGGTAAATACAAACTAAACCCATTGCTGTGTCATGCCCAGTACAGGCATGAAGATATTCCAAAATTTTAAAATGGACATAACGGGTGGGATTTTACAGCTTCACTCGTCCTGAAACCCAAAATCCCACCTGAGGTCAACGGACCTTCCCAATTTCTGCCCCTCGCCCGCTCCAATTCTCGTGGCGGGCGGGGTGGTAAAATTCCGGCTAACAGCTATTAAAGGTGGCTGGCAGCATATCACACGACAGCATATCAGTTCCAGACAGACCTGAAATTCAAGAAAGTATCTTAACACATGGACAATTACATTCCCGTGAGATTCATGAATCCCTTTATTAAGGATGAACAGAAGGAGACCATCACACATCAGCCGACTCGCCTTTCTACTTCACCCCGGGACACAGAAGCATCAAAACTCAATGTCTTTTCCTAAACAGGTATTCAAAAGAGTAATGTAAATGGAATGGGTCATTCAGTTAGAAAAATCCTGGCTGTCTCAAAGTGCAAAAGACTACAAGACAAGGATGGCGGACATTGGACTCCTCACACATCACATGGTTAGGACGGCCATCTCTGTTACCCATCCTTTACAAAAAAATAACAGCAGATGCTACTCAGATCAGAAACACCATGTCAGACACCATCAAAACACCATCTTAGCCATCAAACTAGCTACAAGACAACTACACAGCCAAATATACAGCTCTACCTTGAAAGGTTGAGAAGGCTTCTCCCCAAAGTTCACTGAGAGAAGAATTGCTGGCAATTCAACTACAAGAAGCCTCCAACTTACTGAGAATTCTCTGCTTCACAAGTCCTCCACTTCAGGCAAAGCTTTACTTCATCAAAGAAACTGCAGGTCTGCTATAAAAGAGATTGAAATAATTACCACGATTAATTGTATTTTTTTTTAACCATACACACAAAGATACAAAGGAAGGAAATGTGTGTCAGACATAACATTAAAACCTCCGGGACAAGTGTAATAATATTAATAATAAACATTTATTTTGAAATTCACAAAAGCTTTAAAGTATTTAAATTGGGACAAATCACTGACGGTAAGAAAACACACCAACTTCACACATAAATACACTGATCATGGACAATATGAAGATACAAACTTTCTGATAACAGAAAAATAAGTCTTGTCCATTTCAATCCTTTTAACAACATGATAAATTTTAATTACCGCCAATCAACCTCTCAGGTAATGAATCATTGGAAATTTATATATTTTTAAAACTTTTCCTTTGTCCTTGATTTTCTCTCTCAGTCCAGTATTTATTTTCTTTTGCTTTTCTGTACAGTACCGAAGTTGATTATGATGTTATCCACTCTAATTTACAATTTTTCAAATCCTAGCACTGATCATTTAACAATCAAGAATAGGAAGCTCAGAAGAAACTTTGTTAGCCAAAGGGTAATAAGAATGTGGAGCTCACTACCACAGGGAGAGATTGAAGTGAATGGTATAGATGGATTTAAGGGGAAACTAGACAATTGAGGGAGAAAAGAATAAAGGGACAGGATGATAGATTTAGATGAGCAAAGATGGAAGGAGGTTCAAGTGGAGCATAATGTGATGATACTATGCTATTTTAAGGGTTTTTTTTTTAAACAAGCAGTGTGTTTGGAGGGAATGTAGCTCAGATGCTGGGAGAGCAGGATAATTTCTCATTTTAGCCACCTAGTATTTACTTAGGAGAGATATAATGGATTTGTGTTTATAGATGAAGATTTTCCCTGAGGTTTTTGATTAGGTTGATTGACAGGGTCATGTGATAATGTGGCTTCTGGGCGCCACTGAAGCAGAGTGGTTAGCACTGGTGCCTCACAATTCTGGCTTTGGGTGACTGTGCGGAGTTTGCACATTCTCCCCGTGTCTGTGTGGGTTTCGTCCAGTTGCTCCAGTTTCTTCCTACAATCCAAGATGTGCAGGTTAGGTGAATTGGCCAGGCTAAATCGCCCCTTGTTATTCCAAGTTGTGTAGGTTAGAGGGATTAGGGGTTATGGGGATCAGGCGGGTGGGGGGGATGGGTTGGTTAAGATGCTGAGTTGGTGTAGGCTTGATGGGCTGAATGGCCTCCTTCTTCACTGTAGGGATTCTATGAATCCTTCAATCATTCTGGTTACGGGAATACACGATTGTTTGCCCTGTTCACTCGGGTCCGAGATGGTCGGCTTCCCTTATCGCTCACACTGTCAGGATCCTGCCATGCAAGAGTTTCAAAGAGCTAAAAATGCAAGGGCATGTCTAAAAGTGGATGCCACAGCAAATTACAAGCCCAAAGTTACAGGCTGTTGAGAGGCGTGGAGTGATAAAACATTGAGGAGCCAACAGCAGAAAGGTAAAGCTAGCTCACTCACTGATGGAAAAAAAACAGAAGTCTGAACTTACCCAGTTCAGAAAATGAAAACAAACTAAAACTGTCAAAATATGCTTTTACACTAAAAGGAGTGTCGTTGACCCCAAGTACACAGTTCTCCACAGTACAAACATCTGCATGTTGCAATAGATTTAGGAATCTGACATCAGGTTAGGGTGCCTGATTAATGTAAACACAGGGAGCAGCTCCTGTGTGTTTTACAGCAGCTCCGAGCTTCTGCTCAGAGCCAAATGGGAGAGTTTTATAGAGTTCACTTTTCTAAAAAGGAACGATCCTTTAAGAGCATTTGAACAGGATTTTTCTAAAGAATCAGGACAATAGGGGAAAAGAAATGTTCACAGTTCAATTGTGCAAAATAGATATGCTGAATGAGCTTCATGTATGGCATCAGTGGAATGCTATTCACAAACTATCAGCAAATCCCTCCATGCACAATAAATCACATAAAACACAAACTTACAAAGACATCTGATCTGGATAGTATTGGGAGTTTTAAAACACCTGCATCATAGAAGACCAGAAGGAAAAACAAAAAAACTGGAAACAATGTTTTGAAGTGAATTCGTAGAATCCCTACAGAGCAGGAGGCGGCCATTGGGCCCATCGAGTCTGCACCAACCAATTCCACCCAGGCCCTATTCCCGTAACCCCTCATATTTATCCTGCTAATCCCCCTGACACAAGGGTTAATTTAGCATGGCTGATCTACCTAACCTGCACATCTTTGGGCTATGGAAGGAAACCGGAGCACCCAGAGGAAACCTACACAGACACGGGGAGAATATGCAAACTCCACACAGTGACCCGAGGCCAGAATTGAACCCGGTCCCTGGCGCTGTGAAGCAGCAGTGCTAACCACTGTACCGTCCAATATTCAATAGTAATTATGTAGGCAAATTTGAGGAATGCATCACATCCAAGAAGATTACATGCAGGTGGCATGTGTTCAAACCAGAGTTCAACCTCAAGGAGAAAGTACTGATCAATATTTTAAAAGGTATGATGTGAAAAGATAGGTGCAGTAAGCAGCAGCTTTGTTAAAGGTGGAATTTTAGTTGAGGGCATTGTCAGAACCAGATTAGAAAGCAAAATGGAGCACATGACTACAGAAAGCAGCAAAACCTAACTACAAGGCACATACTGCAGAATCATTGCAGAACAAAACAAAAGATCTTTAAGCTAGCCATGCAGTGATCATTTACAGGAAGCCAAGGATACAACTTAACAAATTTAACCCTGGCCAATTAGCAAATAAATTTGATGTATGACTAAAAAGTCTGGAATTGAAAATTCTGGAACAAGTTAAGCCAGTTTCTAGAATTTTGCATGTCATCAGTTCAGACTTATCAAAAGAACTGATGTCGTCATGTACAATAAATGTTAAGAAAAAGTGACAGATGAATAAAGACACCTAATCAATCATACATCAAACATGCAATCTCACTTCATAATAAAAGTTGTGGCAAGCTAGATAAAATGGAGAATGCAGCTAAAAAGATCCAAAACCAAAATCAGTCACTCAGCAGCATGGTAACATAAGTCAAACAAACATGGAGTGAGAATTATGTCCGATGGACTTTAAATGTTTAATGAATGTGCTAAGAGGAGATTATTAACTAAGGCAGACCATAAAAGAGGCAGTGTCTGCCTTTGCAGCAAGCACGTTAAAGATTTTATCAATAACGTTTTGTGGCTACTGGCGTGTACAATTGCATGGAAGCCCCAGAGAACACAGTCCAAAGATGTGCGGGTTAGGTTGATTGGCCAGGTTAAAAAAATTTCCCCTTAGAGTCCTGGGATGCGTAGATTAGCGGGTAAAATATGTGGGGGTAGGGCCTGGGTGGGATTGTGGTAGGTGCAGACTCGATGGGCTGAATGGCCTCCTTCTGCACTGTAGGGTTTCTATGATTCTATGATTCTAACACAGAGGAACTCTGAAGGGATTGCAAAGGTTGGAGTACTGTGAAATCCTCCTTCGAGTCCCTGACGCATTGACGGGAAGCAATAAAGGAGAACATCACGAGGTTTTTCATCCTCAAAAAAGGTGTTCAGAAGGCAAGAAAAACGGGGAAAATATCCCAACTCCAGAAAAACATGCAGAATCTGTACCGGCTGCAGTCGATGGGGGTTGTTGTTTCAATCAATAGGTGGGAATCAGAAAGCTTTTCAATTAAATTTGGAGTCAAGCAGGGCTGCCCCTCTCTCCCCCTCCTGTTTGTGTACATCCGAGTCCATCAGGAATGATTCAAGCATTAAGAGGGGTGGCGATCCCAGGCAGCAGAGGCATGCAGGTCAAAGTCTCTCTGTACAAGGACGGCATCACCATCAGATCCACTGTCAGTGCGCAGACTGATCAACATCTGCGACCAGTTCAAAATGGCCTTGGGTGCCAAAGTAAATGATGGCAAGAACAAGGCCATGTCCTTTGGAAACCGGGCTGATTGATCCCTTGTCCCCTTCATTGTCAGGTCAGAAACTGGAAGGAGCAAGTAGTAATAAATAAACAAATAAAATGGGTTCCTGGGAGCAACGCTCCCTCTTCATTGCAGGTAAAAACCTGATCATCAGGTGTGAGGCACTCTTGGTGTTACTGTACATGACGCAGGTCTGGCCCATACCCCACTCCTGCCCTGTAGAAATCACCCCAGCCATTTTCCGCTCCATCTGGAGGTCAAAAGTGGTCCACACGCAGGGTTTCAATGTAAAAAGTCCCAACAAATGGGGGAAAAAGTCATGCCCAACATCGTCCTAATCCTGTGTACATCAAAGTGTGCATAAATCCTTGGTACGCAAACACCAAATCTGTGCAGACATTCTCCCTATGCTGTGACGGATGGATCTGGCCACACTGCCCTGGAGCACTCCAAATATTTAGACTGTGCCGTATCATCTGTCCCTCATGGAAAAATTGATGCAATAAACGTCTTTGGCCACAAGTCGTCAAGCAGTTGTCTGCATGTACCATCCTGGAAGTTCTGTGAAAATAGGAGATTATGGATCTTATCGGAAGGTTCCCCGAGAGGGAGAATTTGGCAGAATGCCTCATCACCAGAACTTTCCAACAAGCACCAAAGATCTAGCTTGGCTGGTGGTGAAAAAGGCTCTCCCCATCAGATCCTTCCCACACACCTGGAATCTCACTCTATCTGCACATTGCCCTTGAGATGACTGTGGTGGGGAAGAGACCTTTTGTGCACCTCCTTGAGCAATGCGCCTTTGTAAAGAAAATCTGGAGCGATGAGGCGATTTTTGTCAAGGTTCATCCTGAGCAGCTCGTGATGCAGGACTCTGCTCTACGGGCTGTTCCCAGGGATACACACCGAGACAAACACCAGCCGTTGCTAGAGGATCATCAACTCAGTGAAAGACTCTTTGGTCTGCCTGAAATTTGTTGATCCTCCAGCTGATTGGCGGAGTGTTACAGACTGGCACGTTCCAAAGCCCAGGACAACATGCTGAGGGATGTATTAAAGCTTGGGGCACTGCCACAGACGTGCAATAGGGATGGTCGCTGTCCAAGACCTTTCAGCAACATTGAACTAAGGGGTGTAGAATTATACAGAAGCCCTGCAGGCTGTATGACTCACATAGAATATTCAATGTATTACAATCGTATTGAAGCACCTCAGAGTGCAACTTAATCAATTTGAAAAATTAAATACTTTTGTACTGTTTGAAATGACCATTTTGAAATGTCTGTAATGTCTCTTTGACTGTATTGAAGTACCTCAGAGTGCAACCTGAGAAACCTGAATATTATTGCGCTGTGTGTGTGATGATCATTTTGAAATGTTTGTAATGTCCTTTCAGATATTTTACAAATAAAATCTTTTTGCAAAAAAAAAAGGAGGCTTAAAGTTGAGCACCATTAATAGTCCTTTTGTCAGATGTACACATGGGAGAGGCCTGTGGGATCACCCCCAATTCCAAAAAACATTCTAACACATAGGCCCCAATATTCACTGAGCTGATGGAGGGAAGGAGTTGTGCTAATAAAAACAGTGAATTTTGTACGTGCATTTTTTTTCTTAAATCGTTACCAGACAAAGAGACATTACAGACATTTCAAAATGGTCATTTCAAACAGTACAAAAGTATTTAATTTTTCAAATTGATTAAGTTGCACTCTGAGGTGCTTCAATACGATTGTAATACATTGAATATTCTATGCGAGTCATACAGCCTGCAGGGCTTCTGTATAATTCTACACCCCTTAGTTCAATGTTGCTGAAAGGTCTTGGACAGCGACCATCCCTATTGCACGTCTGTGGCAGTGCCCCAAGCTTTAATCGTTACCAGAACAACAGACTCAAGGTGCTGTCAAGCCAGGAACATTCTAAAAGAGGCCACAGTCCAAGAGCAAGAAGACGTCTCAGGTTAGAGATTGTGGTGGCGGGGGGGAGTGGGGGGGGGGGGGGGGGGGGGGGTAGAAGCTGTGCCAGTCCAAGGAGGATCAAATTTCCTGAACTTGCAGTATTATTCCAGAAGGAACAAATCATACCAGCTGCCCAATCAATCATGCCAACTTAATACAGGCATGCTCAATGAGACAGAAAAGTTGCAACCACCAGATTTGAGGGTTAAAAAAATCCACACAGAAATTGTGTGACAAAGAAAATGGTTATAAATCTGGCGACAATATGCAATTCTTCACAAAACCAACTAAGACTCTGGAGCATGTTATTTAAGTAGCAAAAGTAGACAGTAGGAAGCAAGAAAAAAAAAGGTAGCCAACATCAAAACTATCGAAAACCAAAGGCGCAGGTGGAAAAAATGATAACCACTGTGTTGTCAGTAATCAGTCCACCAGCAAACAAGACAAGGCAAAATGGAAAACAAAAAGAACCAAAAATGGAAATTCCTATTCGGACAACCATTAGACACTCAAAACCAGATGTCATTCAAATGCTGCAGTAAAACACACACAAATACACTTCAGAAAATAGTTATCAGGATGACTTGCAATGTGGTCTCTACAATGGTAGTACCGACAGAGGTTGGGGGTGACAGCAAATTGCTCAAGCTTTCCCCTTGGAGCTACTTGGCAATTTTCCACATTGGAGACATGTCATAACTGTAATAGAAATTGTTTGGGAGCAGGTCTGATGAGTTCTGGCACACACAACCTTCAGAATGATAGCCACCAGCAACTGGTGCTTCCAATGGTCATGCAAACTGAACCAAAATTGGTGGGCCATTGTCATCAATAAGAGCAAGGGCCTCCCAAGAAAGCTAAAGTGGATTATCCACTTGGCACTTTTGGCCAGAGACTTGCAAAACATTTCAACCTTGTCTCTTGCATTCATGTGCCTTGCTCAAGATGGAGCTGTTTATGGAATTTCCTCTGCAAGTTTGTTCCCCAACATCCACCACAATTCTCAACTGGATATTGTAGAGCTGCAGGGCTTTGCTTTAATTAGTTGGTTCTGGGATCGTTTGGCTGTCTATTCTTGGCATACAGGAGACACATGTTGTAATTGCACTAAACTGCCTCTATTGTGCCCTTGCAAATCCTAGGACATTGCAGTGGGATGTGTAGAGTCTCCTAGCATCCTTTAGTATGAGACACAGAAGTAACAAAATAGTAAATGGATCACTAGGAAAATAGATTTAAATTAAAACTTCAGAACATACAAATTATTTGACTTTGCCACTTCATTTCTTGTTCTTCATCGGCAACATGGAAGTAATCTCCCAATAATTTCCCAAAGTCAGTGATCAAACTGCATCCACTTGTTTTATCTGGACAGAAGACCCCAAATATCCCAGGTCCTGCTCTAGTCCATATCCCCTGTTTGGTGAACTTTCCTTAAGTATCTTAGATGTGACAGAAAGCAGAAAACATAACATTTGTCAAAATCTGAAGATGGGTCATCTCTGATATGAAGCATTAACTCTGCCTCATCCACAGCTGCTGCCCGACCTGCAGAGTATTTCTATCACGCTCTGATTTTATTTCAGATTTCCAGCATCTGCAGTATTTTGCTTTTGAAACAAGAATGCTTGCACTGCCAGCTTTGAGAAAATCAAAAGATTCCGATTTTGTGGTGAAAATAATCAAGGTTTATCAGCTCTGTGTTACTGAAGGGTTAACTGAACAGCAACCACACGTACACAGTCAACAAGCAAATCAGGAAGTTGCTGCAATGTGTTCTGCTCCTCCAGAAGCTTTGCCATGTTGCTCTCTTGCCAAGAGGCTCAGCATTGGAATGTCAGGAAGTTGCTATTTTTACCCGATAGATCCCAACTAACCATGCCAAAAAATGTTAAGGTGTGCCCATTCTATTATAAACAAGTTCTTCAACAGTATATGACAAGTTTTAATTACCAACAAACAAGAGCATTGAAAAATTACTTTTGCAAATGTGAAGTCTCATTCTTTCAGATGTTAATTTGTTGAAGATTTCAAAAATAAAAACAATTTACCATTCAAATTTGAGTTTTGTTTCCCTCTCTCTCAATCCCTTCTTTCGTTACGTGGTTTGACATTGGTTAAAATAGCTGATTCTTCCTGGTTCGATCTCTTATTAGAATCATAGAATCCTACAGTGCAGAAGAACCTCAGGAAGAGTTCTTCAACTTGATTGCTTAAGGAGATGCATGGCTGCTTGCTCTTTAGACTTAGCTGTGCCGAAATGGTTTCCTAATCACCAAGTTCCAGTCCAAAATCCCATAGAAAGTTTGTGGGCAACTGCTGACCATAAAATCCATCCATTATGTTGACTTTTAATAACATGCGTGTGACATGTCAGTTCGTATGATCAGATCAAAAAGGTTTGCAAGTGTCCAATATGAACACAAATTGGGTCTGAAGTTGACCCCTGCATTCATTAATACACAATTTAAATCTATTTAATTTAAGTCTATTGTTTAAAAAACCCAGCATGAGTTATTCTTTGCATAAAAAGTCAGATAATTATCCTCAATGACTGAAAATCTACAAACAGTAACCGTTCTGAATTTCATGCAAGTGCAGATGTGAGAGTGATATAGGTAGGTATACAAAGAAAGCTTTGCAATATTACACAAATATCACAATTTTTGCAAAAATGACAATATTCAGTCCTGCATATTCCTTCCAGATACCAGCACACATTATCCTAATTTTGTATGTTCAATAAAATTATACGAAGCAACTTCCTCATCATAGCCAGATAATATTGCACATGTATTTATTTAGTGTCACAAGTAGGCTTACATTAACATTGTGATGAAGTTACTGTGAAAATCCCCTAGTCACCACACTCCGGTGCCTGTTCAGGTACACTGAGGGAGAATTTAGCATACCCAATGCACCTTTGCATGTGTTTTGGACTGTGGAAGGAAACCGGAGGCCTGGAAGGAAATCTAAGCAGACACCGGGAGAATGTGTAGACTCCGCAGTGACCCAAGCCGGGAATCGAACCCGGGTCCATGGCGCTGAGAGGCAGTAGTGCTAACCACATTTTAAATGTTTATAATAGACAAGAAATTGTAAAACAAAATTGCTATTGGAAATGCATTCTAACATAAATACTGTCGTCATCTAAAAAGCCTTAATGTGCATTAAAACTAACTGAGAAAGTTAAGTGGAGGAATGGTTTAGAATATTATCCTTTGATACCTGTGTTTGATGCATCCAATTTCTCGGATGAAAATCCAACACACAGTAAAGCATGAATAAGTATTTGGCCTCAACCAAATTCCTTGTGGTCTGACAACAGAATAAAGCTGCCTTTGATTTTGCACATAGGCAGCACAGATCCCAAGAGCCCAGCAAGTTAACTGGTATGGGAACCAGAAGGGAAAAAAAAGGCTGTTTGCCTCAATAGTTATGCTATATATTTAGGGTAAGCAAAAGGCATCAGACTCATGTACACACATGCACTAATGCCATCCCTATGTACCCTTCTGGGAGAAATCAAAATGAACAAGGATCTGTCGCCAATTCAGTAAATCCCCAATCGATCAAAAGTGACCTGTTCAAAAGTGAACAGGCCCAAACCTGCTATTATTACCCTTTTCTGCCACAATCTGTTTTTCAGCAACATGCCTAAAGTGACTGGAACTCCAGCATGCTGTTCCACAAGTCAAATCATCCCGGGGGAAAAATTAAAATTCTGCACATTCAACCTCCCTCCCTGTCCGCGGTCAAGGGGAACTCCCTCAAAACCACCCAGCCCCATCACCCCGAACAAAGCGTCCACTTGTCTGTTACTGACCACTGAGAATTTGGAGCAAGATGGACAAGACATAAAAAAGGTTTTAGTCAGCAAAGATATGAATCTTTAAAAGTAAGTGAAGTTAGACAAACAGGCTTTAAATAATATGGTATTAGAATAGCCATTCCTAAGATGTGGCTCTCTTTTCAATAACTGTGACCGTCAGAAATACTCAACTGCAGCTCTTATTTCAGCACAATCCAACATACCATCCAAGCAATGCACTCGAATATGTCTAGAATTATCATTTTTCTTTTAACACCCTGCAATCGTTCTTACCATTCAAGCAAATGAAATGCTCATGGTCAATGTGACTGATGAGAGATCGATAGTCACAAACATCCCACCGTCATCTCTGTTCAGTGGCACAGTGGCTATTTAAAACTACAATCTCTAGGTCAGGAATAGAAGTAGCAATGGAAATGGTAATAGTTTGAGAATCAAACAATACCAGAGTGAGAAAGCAGCTGGCGGTCATGTCCTTTGCTACCACTGTTTTGTACAAGATGAACTATGTCATTGTCAACAATATCTAGTCCCTTTAGAACTTTAGAATAAATCATATCCCCCCTTGTCAGAGAAGATACCTCATTTACATAATAATTCCTCTTAATGCATTCCTTCCAACCTATCATTCAGATTGGTTTTTTTTATATCCTTTGGAAATTTCCATTCTCCAAACCAGTCAAGAAACAAAAGTAAAATCTAAGTTATTAGATGTACCAAAACAGGAATTTCCATCTTTGATCTTTCCCCTCAATACAGTAAGTTGGGACATGTTGGTACGGAACTATGCACAAATGTGTCCTTTCTAAATAAACATCTACTTTCCTGTACCGTCCTGCTTTGTAGCTATTAGGAGATCCGCTATCATTGTAAGTCATGCTCCACATCCACCAGTTCCATCTATGACTGAGGCAAAAAGCAATGATTGCCAACTATTCAGTCTAAGTGAGCTGCATGCAATCATTAGAAGCATACTAAATAATTTGTTTAATTCTTTGAGAATTATTTATTCAACATTTGCCAGAAACTTATATCCTTATTTAGCAAATATTCACTAACCAACTAACCAACAATTTCAGTAACAAAGTTGCTGAAAAAATCCTGTTGATTGAAACACCATAAAAAAAAAAGGAAGCTGTGGAAATTAGCACACTAATGGACCAAATAGTTCTAATTTAGAAGATAGTAAATCATTAATTAAATATTCAATTAGCAAATGTTCAATTGAAATAATCCTAACTTAAGATGTGTTTAGTTGTTCTAAATTCATGGATAGTTGCTATTTGTCAATCTTCACAATTGTGAAGCCCCATGTGAGATTTATATGTACACAACAATAATGGTCAACAGATCACATTCAGTTCTTTGAAAGGTCATCTTGGTTGGCTCCATAATTGGTCACAGGGGTACATTAGCAACTTTCACAATATTGCACTGAAGATAAAGCATTCCAGTTTATTATATCCAATTTTTTCTGTACAATCAGGCAGACAGTACACCAGGTGGAATTTAAACTCACTTCCAAAAAAAAATGCAAGAGGCAAGGTGAAAAATCATGTTTATTTAAGGAAAAAAGAGTAAAGGACCTTTAAAGTCAATTATTATTGCTGAGTGAAAAACCTTTTTGTTTGCTTTTTACAGCAAACATATTCTATACAGATGCCAGAGAAGAATTATAGCCAAAAAAGCTAGGTAATTGGTGAAAATCAGTTTTTAAAAGTTACTTTAAACATCACTAAAATATAGTATAAAAGGGTATGTGTGCTCCCACGGTAATGCAAGTTTCCATCATTACATATTCTCAGTAATATGGTGTAATAGCTGCTACTAGGTTTCTCATCTAGAGACCTGCACTAATAATCCAAAAACAGCTATTTGAAAGTTTTAATTCAGTTAAATTAAATTGGAAATAAAAAGCTGGTATTAGAGTCATCGAGGTTTACAGCATGGAAACAGGCCCTTCGGCCCAACTTGTCCATGCCGCCCTTTTTTTTTTAAAAACCCCTAAGCTAATCCCAATTGCCCACATTTGGCTCATATCCCTCTATACCCATCATACCCATGTAACTATCTAAATGCTTTTTAAAAGATAAAATTGTACCCGCCTCTACTACTACCTCTGGCAGCTTGTTCCAGACACTCACCACCCTCTGTGAAAACATTGCCCCTCTGGACACTTTTGTATCTCTCCCCTTAAACCTATGCCCTCTAGTTTTAGACTCCCCTACCTTTGGGAAAAGATATTGACTATCTACCTTGTCTACGTCCCTCATTATTTTATAGACCTCTATAAGTCACCCCTCAGCCTCCTACGTTCCAGAGAAAAAAGTCCCAGGCTGTTCAGCCTCTCCTTATAACTCAATCCATCAAGTCCCGGTAGCATCCTAGTAAATCTTTTCTGCACTCTTTCTAGTTTAATAATATCCTTTCTATAATAGGGTGACCAGAATTGCACAGTATTCCAAGTGTGGCCTTACCAATGTCTTGTACAACTTCAACAAGATGTCCCAACTCCTGTATTCAATGTTCTAGTTCAAAAAAAAACTATGAAGCATCAGATTGCTGTAAAATCCACTTCACTCAATGTCCATTAAGTCAAGTCAAAGGAACAGAAAAGTGGGTGCAATGAAAAACAGGCTACCAAATTTCCTGTTGTTCTGCTTTGCATTACTGCTGTTGACCAATTTCATATCCCATGATTGAGCAAAAGTGCAACTAACAAGTCAAGTTTATTCTTTTCTGATTTTAGCATCGCTGTACTTTTTAAAGTCATCATGGTTTCAGATGACCATAGGCTGACTGGTGGTGATTTAACCCAAGGATCACCATACCTCAGGCAAGGGGCAAGGTTGAGAATAGCCTCGGCTGGTACAGGAATTGAGCCCACGCTTTTGACATCACTCTGCATCACGAATCAGCTGTCCAGTCAACTGAGTTAACCAACATTTAGTTACCACCTTTTTCATTTTAAAAATTCCAAGTGATTACTACAGATGAGAAAGTCCCTCATTGTCAAAGCCGGAAAACCTACTCGAGTCATCTGATTAGCTCGTAGACACATGTAATTAGAGCTATAGTTTTCACAGATATTGTGTTTTGAGAGAAACTTCAATTACATTAATAGATTGAAGATTAAGAAGGGATTTGATAGAGTTCCATTTGTTGGAGGGTCTGGAAGGGAGAAACATTCGCGTTGGCATTAGAATTGAGAGCCAAAAGACATCAATTTTAGCTGATGTGACTTGAGGATTTTTTAAAAAGCACAGCTAAAGGTTAGGATCTGGAATGCATCTCCTGACATTGTGGTGTAGGCAGATGTAATCATGGTTTTCAAAAGGAAACTGAATAATTTATTCGAGAAAACATACTGTGGGGGAAAAAGGCAGCCGAGTGGTACTCTGAGTTGTACTTGGCAGAGAGCTAGCACGATAGGACAGGCCAAATGGCCGACTTTGCTGGAAAATCATTTTATGATTCAACAATTCTGTCAACTTCACCTCCACACAAGATGCACGTGCAATATTCATTCTATTATGCTTGACCCTGCTGTAAATACAGCAACTAAAATGTTTTGAACATCCTTTAGACACACATCTGAAGAAATTGGGTGAGAGTGCATGAATATATTACCCTTTCGAGGCAGATACTTGGAATCAAAATCAATCCAGATTAATTGAATAACAATTTTCACTTTTGGCTCGCTCTGCTGACCCTTATAGATA
The DNA here is from genome assembly GCF_964213995.1 of Mustelus asterias. Lineage (NCBI taxonomy): Eukaryota > Metazoa > Chordata > Chondrichthyes > Carcharhiniformes > Triakidae > Mustelus > Mustelus asterias. Next base: position 108,358,688 of record NC_135802.1, read on the forward strand.
AAATGCTACACGGTACAGCAAGCACCAGACCAGTTGCCTCAGTTCCTTCGGGAAAAAGATACAAAAGTCTGAGGTCACATAACAACCGACTCAAGAACAGCTTCTTCCCTGCTGCTGTCAGACTTTTGAATGGACTTACCTTGCATTAAGTTGATCTTTCTCTACACCCTAGCTATGACTGTAACGCCACATTCTGCACTCTCGCCTTTCCCTCTCTATGAACGGTATGCTTTGTCTGTATAGCACTTTTCACTGTATGTGAATACATGTGACAATAATAAATCAAATCACTCAGCCCACAATGTTGGACGATATAGACATTGACATATTTTACACTGGTCAAGTAGAAAATGATCAGAGATTAGGATTCACAAAGGCATGTCATTGGATCACGTTAACAACATCCTATATAATCCACACTGAACATTGCCTGGAATACTTGAGACTAGGCTGACACTGGCAGCAAAAAGAAACCGTTGCATTCTCTAGCTACCAATATATTCTCCCAGCCAGGATCCTACCCCCCAAGTGAGATGTAGTCAGATGTGGTTTTCCAAACCATGAGTAAAGCTGATTAATTAGCAAAGACTGGCGAAAGTGAGGTTAGAATGGGGTGCTGGAGAGATACTTAGACATATGAAATATTAAGAATCTAGAAATATTTAACTCAGCGTGTTTAAACTGCGGGAGTGGGACTTGAAAACACAAGCCCAAACTAGCCACAAGGAATTTTTAAGACATTAGGAAAATAAATTTCATATAATTACTCAGTATATGTAAATTTAGCACATAACCATCCATGTTACAGCTCCATCCCCTTCCCACGCAATCGCAGAAGGTGCAACATCTGCCCCTTTACCTCCTCACTATCTAAGGCCCTAAACACTTCTTCCAGGTGAAGTCGCGTTTTACTTTCACCTCCTTCAAATTTGGTCTACTGTATTCACTGCTCCCAACACAGTCCCCTCTAGCCTGGGAGGACTAAACGTACACTGGGTGACCATAAGACCATAAGACATAGGAGCGGAAGTAAGGCCATTCGGCCCATCGAGTCCACTCCACCATTCAATCATGGTTGATTTCAACTCCATTTACCCGCTCTCTCCCCATAGCCCTTAATTCCTCGAGAAATCAAGAATTTATCAATTTCTGTCTTGAAGACGCTCAACGTCTCGGCCTCCACAGCCCTCTGTGGCAATGAATTCCACAGACCCACCACTCTCTGGCTGAAGAAATTTCTCCTCATCTCTGTTCTAAAGTGACTCCCTTTTATTCTAAGGCTGTGCCCCCGCGTCCTAGTCTCCCCTGTTAATGGAAACAACTTCCCTACGTCCATCCTATCTAAGCCGTTCATTATCTTGTAAGTTTCTATCAGATCTCCCCTCAACCTCCTAAACTCCAATGAATATAATCCCACGATCCTCAGACGTTCATCGTATGCCAGGCCTACCATTCCTGGGATCATCCGTGTGAATCTCCGCTGGACCCGCTCCAGTGCCAGTATGTCCTTCCTGAGGTGTGGGGCCCACTTGCGTAACATATTCGCTCAGTGCCCAAGCATGACCTCAGCCTTCCTGTTGCTTGCCATTTCAACTCACCATCTTGCTGTCAGGCCCTCAGATCTATCCTTGTCCTGCTGAATGCTCAGTGAAGCCCAAGGCCTCAGTTTCTAATTAGGTACTTTACAGCCTCTGGTCTCAACATTGAGTTCAACAACTTTAGACCGTGACCTTCCTCCTCCATCTTGACTTTTATTTTTTGCCCCATTTTTGCCCCCGTCCCCCACCTCACCCACAGGGCCATCTGTCACTTGTTCTTTCAGAGGTGGACCATGTAAAGATTAGGGATGGGCAGAAATTGGGATTGGATGGCAAGTTGTTGTGGAAAGGGGACAGAGCCGGAACATGGATGGGGTTATGTGCCAAATTTGCATATGTTGAGTAATGATATGAAGTTTATTTTCCTACTATCTTAAAATTCCTTGTGGCTAATTTGGGCTTGTGTTTTCAAATCCTACTCCTGCAGGTTAAACACACTGAGTTAAACATTTCTAGATCCTTAATATTCTTGCACTTGTCTAAATATTGGTCCACAGATGCAGCCAGATCTGCTGAGTTTACCCAGCATTTTCTATTTTAATTATTAGCAAAACCACTGTGTCACGGCAGTATTAAGTCATTATTCTGGCTAGAGCAAAGTTTGATGTTCTAGATATTAATTACAGCTGAAGCGCACATTTATTTTGGGTATCTGCTCCAATTATCCACTTCACCAATGGGTATACAATCAATTTACATTACTATGACTCTCCAGGATGGTCTCCAGAACCACCGTTTCTTATTTGAACTGACACACCGCAAACATTCAACATCACCCTCATAAGAACATTGGAATTAGGAACAGAAGTAGGCAAATTCAGCCCTTTGAGCCTTCTCCGCCATTCAATCAGATCATGGCTGATCTCTCCCTGGTCTCAAATCCACCTCCCCACCTGTTCCCCATATCCCCTTCTCCTCTTTCTTTTTAAATTGGAAATGTATCTACCTCCTTCTTGAAACCAATGATTCAGACTCCAACGCACTATGGGGCAGCGAGTTCTGTTAAGTCACCACCGTCTACGAGAAGTAGTTCCTCCTCATCTAAGTTTTAAATCTACCATCTCTCAACCTATACCTGTGACTTCTTGTTCGAGATCGATCCATAAGAGGAAACATTTGGTTCACATTTACTTTATCAATCCCTTTTAGAATTTTATTTATCTCCATGAGATCCCCTCTCATACTTCTAAACTCCAACGAGCACAAGCCCAAACTGTTTAATCTCTCCTCGTATATCAACCCTTTCATCCCGGGAATCAATCTGGTGAACCTCCTCTGAACCGCCTCCAACGCCACCACATCCCTCCTCAAATAAGGAGACCAAAACTGGACACAGATGTGGTCTGACCAACACCCTATACAATTGCAACAACACTTCTCTACTTTTATACTCCAGTCCTTTTGCAATAAATGGCAACATCCCATTTGCCTTTTTTATTACATGCTATTCCTGCATACCAGCTTTCTGCGATTCATGATCAAAGACACCAGGTCCCTCTGCCCAAATGCATTTTGAATCTGCTTTCCATTTAGATAATAATTTGCCTTTCTATTTTATCTGCCAAAATGGAGAACCTCACACTTATCCACATTAAACTCTTAGCATTAAACATTCAGCCCTCCATTTGACTGAACTTATTCCTATCCTCCACTCACTTTCTCATAAGGGATATTATCACAATGAAGATTTGCATTGGTCTCCACTATGTCTAACAGCTGTTCCATTCCTCCTCACATCCTCCTTGCTCTTACTGAGAATGTCAATAATCTCCAATTTCAGCCCATCCCTCACCTTTACATATCCACCTCTGATCCTTCATTTCTTGAACTTCTGCCACCATGACTCTGGCAATGGGATAACTACAAGCAACTATTCAAAGCCAAAGATTATATTACCTGGATTATGTTTCTTCTCCTGTCACTTCCTCTAAGGGTTTCACCCCTCCATCCCAATTTTTCTGGTAAATCTACTCTGATGACTCAACTCTCTTGATGACCTTGGTTTTTCCTCAATAATGGTCGAGATGCCTGCCTCTGGAAAAGTCTATACTGTGCAGGGTTGTGGGAAAGATTAGTGAGCAAAGCTAAACAACACCTTGAAAACTGAGCACTGTGTATGGGGATATGGTGCAGAAGAAAGAACTTGATTCCTGAGGAATTGGAACCAGTTCTAGGGTATGAGGGACTTGTTCAAGATGAACAACAGAATTGGCATCATTGACGTCAAGGGAGAGGGAACCAGTGCTGTGCGGAGAGGCAAGGGTTTACAAGCTAAACTGGATAAAACAGGAGAAGAAACAAGGCACTCAGAATACTGGGAGAGACAAATATCTCTGGGACTCAAGAATAGTTCATATATAGAAAAAGGGTCAAACAGGAGGCAAATGTAAGGCAGCCTAAAATTGGTTTTCAGTACATGCATAAATGCACACAGCATTTAAGAAGATTAGTGAGCTGCAAGAATAAGTCGCCACACGGGACAATGATTCAGTGGCAATAACAGAAGCCTTACTCAAAGAGGATTAGAAACTTGAAATTATGGCAAAAGGTTTTCAGGAAAACAGAGAAAGAGAAGAAAGGAATGAGATAGCCAAACTGACCAAATAAACTATGAGAGTACTGAAGAGAAACTATGTAGTTGAGGGATTAAGGACACTATATTTGATTAGAATTAAAGAACAGTGGAAGAGCTCTTCAGCGACTGGATGTATCTTGTAGGCCAGCAAATGGTGGAAAAGAGTTGGGGCAAAAGTTTGCAGACAGATTACAGGAAAATAGAAGTAGTTATAATGCGGAATTTCAAGACAAATTCAAAACAGCAAGTACAGAGGAAATCAAAGGGGAAGAAGAGGTGTAAATAGAATGAGAGTAATTAGTGGCTAACAAAAAGGAAATCCAAAAAGTTTTGTATAAATACATAAATAGGAAAAAGATAATCAGGGAAGGGTGGGTCAATTAAGGGTTATAAAGGACATCTATTCATGGAGTGAGAGGTCATAGATGAGGTACTGAATAGGGACTTTCATCTGTCTTTACTATATAGAACTGTGCAGTTAATCTGCCACCCCCAGGGTGGGGTCCCTCAATCAAAGGCACTCAGACTTCAGTAAGTGGAGAGGAGAGTGAGAATGAGTGCGAGTGTGTGCGTGCGTGCGTGCAGGGAGGTGGGTTGTGGAGGGCTTCTAAGAGTCAACCCTGTCTTTGTTGCTGGCCATCCGAGTACCCTCCCCACAACCCCACTCCACAAACCAAGGCCCGTCCCCACATTACTTACCTGTGATCATGGGACTCTGGAGCCTGTCCTTACAGCAGCAACCTCCACTTCCCCAGTGACACTGGTGAATACCAGAGGTCTATTGTCGGCTCTCCAGCAGACAGGTGAGGGCCCCCTTCCACACCAAGATGCCTGAACAAGATAGCATGCTATGTTTCACTAATTTGATCAAGTTCTCTGATGAAGTAATGGAGAAGGATGATGAAAGTAATATGGTGAGTGTGGAATTTTAAAAGATATTTGACAAAGTACCACATAATAGACCTATTTGAAGCTGATGGAAATAAAAGAGGCGATGACAGCATGGATAAAATATTGGCTGAGGGACAGAAATTATGAATTAAGAAACAGATGAGATTTGAGGAAGATACACAGGGTTGCTCCTCAGGGGCCAGTATTCAAACCAATGTTCTTTCTCATAACAGCATAAGAAATAGGAAGTGTGGGACATTTAACCCCTCTCTGCTCCGCCATTCAGTAAGATCATGGGTGACATCTCCCTGAGACCAGAGTATCACTGCCTCCTTTCTTGTTGCATTTTGCCTTTCGCGAAGACAGATGCAGAATCCTCACTTAGTACCTCATACACTTTAGTAAGGATATATTGGCCTTTGGGGGTTGGAGTGCTGTGTAGACTTATCAGAAAGATAACTGGACTTTAAGAATTAACTTACAGATATTCCACAAATTGGGATTGTGTTGCACCAACATTTGAGTTCAAATCTCAACTAAATAGATTGGTTTGATTTCTCCGCACTTGGTAAAACTCCCGAGGATTAGCTTGAGAATCCCAATTTAGTTCTTGCAACTCAATATTAACCCAACTCCAATGGGGTATAAAATCAAACATGTGACTGATTAAAGCCTACTGGACATGACAAGTTCAAAATCAGGGTTGAAAAATCCATTGTTCCACCAACACAATCTTACATTCAAGTGGTATATAGGGCATGGTTTCAAAATGTACAGACTTGCTGGTTGCTACAATGAATAGACGTCCCTTGTGCAATAGGGATGACACACTTCCTTATCGCTGCCTTTGCGAGCCTGTCTCATTGGGCCTATAGTACCAACTTGTGACGTGATTAACCACAAACCAGATAATCAAATTTAAACACTATCTGTGTTAATTGTCTTGATGATCTTTATATTTATCCTATCTGGCCTTACTATCTGACTTTGCTCGGTAAATAATCACAGGTTCTCAGGGGCCTTTGGGATGATGATGGTGATGATGGGGGGGGGGAGGGGGGATTTTTGTGTTGTACCACAGCTGGGTACATAGCACACTCACCGAGTTAAAAGGTTGTGGGTTCAGGTTCCACTCCGTGCAATTCGGTGCAATATTGAGGGAGTGCTGCACCAAGCGAGGTGACGTCTTTCAGGAGAGAGTTCAACCATGGCCTGCTCGGGTGATCCCACAGCACTATTTCAAACAGCATGGGAGTTATTCCATCCCCGACCAATATTCATCCATCAATCAAAATTGTAAAAACAGATTTTCGTTATCAGATTGTTCTTTGTGGAAGCTTGCTATGTGGAAATTGGCTACCACATTATAATAGTGGCAATATTTCAAAAATACTTTATTGTCCGTAAAATACTTTGGGGCATTCTGTAATCATAAAACCAAATGCAAGGTTTTTTCTCATTTGCCTTAATTAGGAGCAGGTAGAAATACCAGGACCATTGGAATGAGTTATCCCAATGAGTTATCCCAATGAGCTCAAAACCAAAATACTGCAGATGCTGGAAACCTGAAATAAAAACAAAAATTGCTGGACACATTCAGCAGGTCAGGCAGTGGTCAAGGTGATCTTATTTGTGAGTTCTGGCGAAAGGTCATCTCGACTTCTGTCTCTCTACACAGAAGCTGTCTAACTTGCTGAGTATTTCCAGCATTTTTTCATTTTGTCCCAATGAGCTGTTTGCTCCTGTACACCAATGAATGTATTGTCTGCTTCCTTACTTTATTTTAGGTATTACTCAGAGTAAGTCGAACAATGATACCAAAGTCCAAATCTGATTGAGATAAAGGCGATATCTTACAGCAATTCATGTACTTTCTTCAAATGCGGTGCACTATAATCATTACTCATCGCTGTTGTAACTACAGGTATAATCCTCGTTGATTTCAGTCCCAAAGCAACTGCCCTTGAAAGCAATCCGGAATATTAACAGAAAATGCTGGAACCACTCAGCAGGTCAGGAAGCAAATGTGGAGAGAGAAACAGAGTTAAAATTTCAGGTTGATAACCTTTCATCGAAACGGACCTTTCACCTTTCTGAAGAAAGTTCATCGGCCTGAAGTGTTAGCTTCGCTTCTACCTATCTCCACAGATGCTGCCAGACCTGGTGAATATTTCTCGCATTTTCTTGTTTTCATTTCACTCAAGAAGCCAGTTTTCCTCCTTAAATTTTGTCCTCGGCAAGATGAGGATGTCACTGTTGGGGAATGCATCTCTTTCCAATCTAGCACTCCGTATCAGCTTCTCACACTCCCAGGTCAGGAACAGTACAGGCAAACGCAGTACAGGCTCATTTTACTCTGCCCCAATGCCACAGCCTCATCCCAGAAATACTTTCTACAGAATCAATGAGTTCAACTGATTATTCAACTGGCCATTCTGTGGCCTCTTCAACTGCTATTGCCAATTTGCACCAAATTAGAGAGTACATAAACCGTCAGAGCAGCCTGAACCCCATTTTGCATAGGATGTTTGCAATCAGCTGGAAGAGCCGATTTTCGTCCCACCAGTCTGGCCTGGATTTAAATCCAGGAGAGGGGTAAATCCACAATGCCAGCTAATTCTGCGCTCTCTTTTTGTTATAGCTGCTGACTGGCCTGGGTAATTTCAGCATCGACTATTTCTAAAAAGTGCTCACTGTGCAATCAAAACATTCTTCAGAATTTGTTAATACACATCACTGACTCTTCTCTGAAACCTAAGAAGTTGTAACCTCGTTACAGATTGCATTGGAAATAAAAATTCTACTGTAAAACCAAAATACACTTGTAACAGAGTATGAATCTTCTACAAGTTAAACTGAATGTAGATAGGGAAATGATTTGAGAGGGACTTTGAGAGCTGTATGTCCCCCTTTTGAATTTCTTAGTGTCATTCATTTTGATTTAAAATTATAACTTATTTTCAGGAATGGTGCACCAAATAACCAGCTGCCAGTTTGTCTGATAGCTTAGTGAGCTATAGAAACTATGTAGGTCCATAACTCATTGCCATGGCCACAGCACTGACAGAACACAGTAACGGGTCTCTGTGCCACTGGACTTGGAAGAAGGGAAAAAGTCAGTAAAGCTTATCTTATTTCTAATCCCACGAAGGAAGTGCACAACATGAATGTCAGATGATGGAAGGATCTGTTTGGCAATGATGGCCTTTTCCTTTCCAACTAAATTGTGATTTCATTCTTACCAATCTAGTCACTGCCAGACAAGAGAAGCAAGTTTCTCTTCCCAATCAAACACCATTATCTCTGATGTTCCTCAAGGACCTATCCCGGGCCTCTTTCTATTTCTCATTACATGCACCCAAAAACCAAAATCCTAGCCCCATTTCCACATGCTCTACCTCACCACCCCCTTTCTTAACCCCTCTGCCGTCTCTAAATCATCAGGCTGCTTGACCGACTTCCAATACATGCTTTATCCCAAAACAAGCTTGGTTCTGCATACTCATACATCACCAAGACCACCTATCACCAACTTGGTAACATCGCCCAACTCCACCCGTACCTCAGATCATCTGCTGATAAGGGCATAACTGAGGGTTTGTTACTTCTCGACTATTCCTCCGTATTCAACTGACTTCCCACATTCTACCCTTCACTAATTTCAGTTAATCCAAATATGGGCTCGTAGTGTAACTTGCACCCAGTCCCACTCAGCCATCATCCTTGTCCTCGTTGATCTGATTCCTGGTAAAGCAACACCTCAAATTTTAAAACTGTCATCCTTACTTTTAATGTTCTCCACAGCCTCGCCACTCCCTATCTCTAATCTCCTCCAGCCCCATAAACCTCAGACATATCTGCACTCCTCCAATTTTGGCCTCTTGAGCATCCCTGATTTGAGTCCTCCAATACTGGTGCTCAAGCCTTCAGTTGCCAAGGCTTTAAGTGATAGTATTGACTCCCTCAGCCTTCTCTGCCTCTCTTCCCTCCTTTAAGATGCTCCTTCAAACCTCTGACCAAGAGTTAGAGTAATTGCTGCAATATCTCCTCATGCAGCTCAGTGAAAAATTCTGTTCAACAACAACACTTGTGAAATGCTTTTGGATGTTTAAGCACAATAAAAGACATTTATGGACTTGAAACACTAACTCTGCTTCTCTCTCCACAGATGCTGCCAGTGAGTTTATGCAGCTTTTTCTGTTTTTATTTCAGATTTCCTGCATGTTCTTTTACTATATAAATACATCTAAGTTCATCAGTGAGCAAGGTGCTGATTGACTGTGCGTCACTGGAACTAGAAGAATCAACCCCATCAGCGATGGAAAACAAATCTTTTTTAATGATAAAAGCATTTTAACACAGGAATCATCTGTATTATTCTGACTGATCACTGGGATTGTTAGCCTCACTATTTCATAAACCTGAAAGAAACACATTTCCCATAGTTATTGCACAGAGCTGTCATTACTTATTTGCCATTGAGTCATGCCATTAGTCTCATCTCCCTCGGAATGGTGACGTGCCAATGCAGTTTCAAAACTACTGCACATACCAGAAGTGAATGTTTGGATCATAGAGTCATAGAGGTTTACAGCATGGAAACAGGCCCTTTGGCCCAACTTGTCCATGCCTCCCTTTTTTAAACCCCTAAACTAATCCCAATTGCCCACATTTGGCCCATATCCCTCTAACCCACGTAACAGTCTAAATGTTTTTTAAAAGGCAATCTACCATTTACAATCAACTTCCACATTTACTTTAGTTTGGATTTTTTAAATATACTACAACAGTAACATCGAAAGGCAAGAATCTAATTAGGAGCTAACAACATCAACAACTTCCCAATTGTCAATCTTTCTTCCTCCAGCAGACCCGAGTATTTCCAGCATCTACGTTTTTTACGAATCCATAGAATCCCCCCAGCGCAGAATCCTTAAGTCAATACCCAGCCTGGGACACAGCAATCAACAGGACAATATCTGGCAAACAGAAAGGAACAAGATTCGCTGTCAAAAGGAAAATGAAAATGAGGAAACTCTCGGTTTGAGTATGCGGAACGGGAAGTCAAAAAGCTCCGCCAAATTTAGTATTAATCGATATGAAGCATCGGTTCCCGTAAGGCGGCTGTCCTGAGAGATTCGCATGTTGCAACTTCGATCCCCGGCGAGGAATTGTTACAGTAGCAATGTTCCACTGTCAAATACACAGCCCGCTTCCCAGCAGACAGCCCAGCAGACAGGCAGGAACTTACTGTAAATTACACAGCCCGCTTCCCAGCAGACAGCCCAGCAGACAGGCCGGAACTTACTGTCAATTACACAGTCCGCTTCCCAGCAGACAGCCCAGCAGGTAGCCCAGCAGACAGGAACTTACTGTCAATTACACAGCCCGCTTCCCAGCAGACAGGCAGGAACTTACTGTCAAATACACAGCCCGCTTCCCAGCAGCCAGCCCAGCAGACAGGCAGGAACTTAATGTCAAATACACAGCCCGCTTCCCAGCAGACAGCCCAGCACAGGCAGGAACTTACTGTCAATTACACAGCCCGCTTCCCAGCAGCCAGCCCAGCAGACAGGCAGGAACTTACTGTCAAATACACAGCCCGCTTCCCAGCAGACAGCCCAGCAGACAGGCAGGAACTTACTGTCAATTACACAGCCCGCTTCCCAGCAGACAGGCAGGAACTTACTGTCAAATACACAGCCCGCTTCCCAGCAGACAACCCAGCAGACAGGCAGGAACTTACTGTCAAATACACAGCCTGCTTCCCAGCAGACAGCCCAGCAGCCAACCCAGCAGACAGGCAGGAACTTACTGTCAATTACACAGCCCACTTGCCAGCAGACAGGCAGGAACTTACTGTTAATTACACAGCCCGCTTCCCAGCAGACAGGAACTTACTGTCAAATACACAGTCCACTGCCCAGCAGACAGGCAGGAACTTACTGTCAATTACACAGCCCGCTTCCCAGCAGACAGCCCAGCAGACAGGCAGGAACTTACTGTCAATTACACAGCCCGCTTCCCAGCAGACAGCCCAGCAGACAGGCAGGAACTTACTGTCAATTACACAGCCCGCTTCCCAGCAGCCAGCCCAGCAGACAGGCAGGAACTTGCTGTCAAATACACAGCCCGCTTCCCAGCAGACAGCCCAGCAGACAGGCAGGAACTTACTGTCAAATACAGCGCGCTTCCCATCCGACGGGCAGGAACTCACAGTCAGTTACACAGCCGCGCTCCCGCCCAGCAGAGAGCCGCACTCCCCAGCAGACAGGCAGGCAGGCAGCCTGGAACTCACTCACCTGTCCACAGCACCCAGGGTCTGGCCACAACACCGGCTCCTTTCGATTTTGTTCTGACACTGGATTACCCCGGTCACGTGACAAAGAGCAATTTCTCAGCTCCGGTCCGCTGCTGCTTCCGCCCTTGGAGCCACATTGTTAAAAGGGCTCAGCATCGCTGAGGTGGAAATCACCGAAGGTTCATCCTGTTTCATGTCACAATTCATTGCATAGATAAGAATAAAACCATGTTTTGCAGGCTTCTGTTCTGAAACACCGTGTTCCCCACAAATATATTTGTTTTATGCAACAGGAAAGAGCAACAATCCAAAAAATCCCTGCAGTGAAGGAAGAAGCCGTTCGGTCCATCGAGTCTGCACAGGCTCCGAAAGAGCATCCCACACATTTACCACGGGTAATCCACAAGAACAACTTAGCATGGCCAATCCACCTAACCTGCACATCTTTGGACTGCAGGAGGAAACCGGAGCACCCAGAGGAAACCCACGCAGACACGAGGAGAATGTGCAAACTCCACACAGACAGTGGCCCAAGGCTGGAATCGAACACAGGTCCCTGGCACTGAGATAGCAGTGCTAACCACTGTGCCACCATGCTACATGTAACAATTACCAGTTTACAAATAATGAAAATAAATAGGTCCACATCCATTAAAACATTTTTATTATAGCACAATTGTAACAACAACTTGTATTTATATAACTGCTTTAACATAGTAAAACATCCCAAAGCACTTCAAAGGAGGATTATCAAGCAAGATTTGACAAAGAGCCAGACTCGGCAATACTTGACCAAAAGCCTAGACACAGTGGTAAGTTTTAAAGGGTGTCTTAAATGAGGAAAGTGAAGTTAAGGAAGGTTTATGTAGGGAATTCAAGAGCTTGGAACCTTGGCAACTGAAGGAAAGACTAACCATTAAAAGGGAATTCTCAAAAGGCAAGATTTGGAGGAGGGCAGATAGATTGGACGGTTGTAGGGCTGAAGGAAATTATGGAGATGTGGGATTGTCCCTTTAAGAATCAATCTGCAGAGTGAGGGTCACATGACCCAGGGAATCAATTGGAGAGCAGGTTGGCAGATCACCCTGGTAGGCAGGGGCCATTGTCCAGAACCTCCTCAGGAGTTGGCTGTAGCCATGAGGCTGCAAGCTTCTATATAGCCTGTACCTGTAAATAAATGTGTTGTTGTTTTTCCCTTAACAGGTGAAGAAGAATTATTCCATTGGCGCTGAGGGTAAAATAAGCCTCAAACTGTGAGTATGCAGTTTCCACTGAAGTTGAGTGGAGTTGAGACAAAGAAGAGTAATTACAAAAATGCAGCTACTTGGACCGATAGATCCTTTGATGCCTCTGTGGAGGACTGGGCACAATACATAAGTGTTTGGGCTATTATTTTCAGGCCAACAAAATAGAGGATGAGGGGAAGAGAAAGGCAATCTTCCTGAATCCATGTGGGATTACAATTTGATTTGTAGTCTCACAACCCCAAGCGCGTCCAACTCCAAGTCATTCAGTGAGATCATTGAATTGATAAAGTCACATTTCCATCCAAAACCTTCGATCATATTGCAGAGATTTAAGTGTAACTTAAAGTAGAGAGCTCCAGGGGAAACTATTATAACTTATATTACCAGGTTGAAACAAATCTCGGAGCACTACAACTTTGGAACCACTTTGAATGATATGCTGCGGGACAGGATAGTCTGCAGATGAATAATGAGGCTATTCAACAGAAGTTGCTAGCACATGTGGATATAAATTTTAAGTGAACATTGGAGACAGCGCTGGCAATGAACAGCACTGGAGTTACAAAGCACACAAAAGGTGGGCATTGCCAAGGTGTCAGGCTGGCACTGCCCAAGAAGCACCCCCCCCTTGCCCTTGACTGCCCTGGGGGGGGCATCAATGGCCTCCGGTTCTACCGGCTAGGCCAACACGACTGTTTCTTGTTGCTGGGGACCAGGTATTTTCCTCACCTAAGAGAACCTTTCCCGGTGAGGGCGCAAAGGCAAGTGAGCCCTGAGTCCCAGGCTCACTAATTCCATTCAAATGATGATTTCAATAAGTTTAACTAACATGTTCAGCTTCACGCCAGAAATGGTCTGACTGTGCCGGTAAGATCGTGAGAGCGGAGAAATCAGGCGCAAACCTGGCTTCTTGCCTCTCATGTGATTTTACTGACTCTCTCCAGCCAATGATTGGGTGGCGCAAGCCAGTAAAATCACTGCCATAGTGTCTGATAATGGAATAGCCTTTACGAGTTCTGGGTTTCATAACTTCACTGCCCTCAATAATATCAAGCACTTTAGGACCACGCCTTACCACCCAGCATCCAATGGACTTGCTGTCTAAACCTTTAGGTCTAGCCTAAAGTAGCAGTCAGTAGGGATCCCGGAGATCAGAATCTCATGATTCATTCTGAGCTATATGACCATTCCACATGTAACAACAGGAGTCCCGCCAGTTGTTAATGAACCATCATCTCAGAACGAGACCAAGCCTCGTGTTTCCAAATTTGTCGGGGAGGGTAGAGGCCAACCAAAGCAGTTGGAAGACTAATCATGATTCATCTAGGTCAAGCACAGTCATTGTCAGTGGATGAAGCCGTGTATGTGAAGAATTTTGAAACTGGGTTGACTTGGATCTCTGGAGTCGTTGTATCCAAAACTGGAACCCTGTCTTATCAAGTGGACATAGAAGGAAGGATCATCTGAAAACACATGGATCATTTGAGAGAGCAAGAGTTGCTCCAGCAGCCAGTATTGCCATCAGGGGTTATATTACCATCCAGGAATGATGTCGGCTGTCCAAGCATTGAAGTACCAGGTCATTCTGTTACATGCGCAACTGATGTCCCCATGGAAACAGATGGAACTGAGATGCCTGTGCTTGAAAAGACACCTGTGATTATGGTTTCTACTGACAGCAGTCCAGTGGAAGCACCCCAGACAGAGGAGTTACACCACTCTCCATTGGAATCAGAAACCACCTGAAAGACTTAGTTTATAATGGACTGGATTCATGTACTAAATGTTTAATCATAGAATACCCACAGCAGAAGGAGGCCATTCGGCCCATTGAGCCTGCACTGACAACAATCCCATCCAGGCCTTATCATTGTAACCAAACGTATTTGCACTACTAATCCCCTGACATCCCTCTAACACTAAGGAGCAATTTAGCATGGCCAATCAATCTAACCCGCACATTTTTGGACTGTGGGAGGAAACCAGAGCACCCGGAGGAAACCCACACAGACGTGGGGAGAATGTGCAAACTCCACACAGACAGTCACCCAAGCTGGGAATCAAACCTGGGTCTCTGGTGCTGTGAGGCAGCAGTGCTAACCACTGTGCCACCATGCCGCCCCAATTTTCTGAGACTGTGTAAATTGTGTATTGATATTTGTATAAAAGGACTTAGAGGGGGAGGGATGTGCCTTTAAAGATCAATTTGCAGATTAAGGGTTGCACGACCCAGGGAACCAATTGGGAAGTAGGGTGGTGGATCAGCCTGGTAAACAGGGGCCTTTGGTCCTCAGGAGCTGGCTGCAGCCATGAGGCTGCAAGCCTCTGTATAGCCTTTACCTATAAATAAACATGTTGTCATTGTTCCCTTAACTGGTGAACAAGAATTATTACAGGAGGGCAAGGCTGTGGAGAGATTTGAAGACAAGGATAGAAATTTGAAAATCGAGGCGTTGCTTAACTAGGGACTTCTGTATACACAATTGCATTCATATGTCTTGAATTATAAATATATACAAAATGTAGATAATCTTTAGCACCATAAGAATATAAGAAATAGGGGCAGGAATAGACCAGGGCCCATCGGGTCTGTCCTACTATTTAGCAGCTGACCTCAACCTCAACTTCACATTTCTTATCCAAACCCTATTTCCTTAGAGTGTGCAAGGGTGGGACTTTCCGGCCTCACTCGCCCCAAAACCGGAAAATCCCATGTGAGGTCAACAGACCTTTGAATGTCCCCCCTCCCCACTCCCCGCCCCCCCCCCCCCCCCCCGCCCACCCACTTTGATTCCTATGGCGGGCGGGACAGGAAAATTCCCCTCCAAAACCTATCAATCTCAGACTTGAGTATATTTATTTCATTCATTCTTGGGATGTGGATGTCACTGGCTAGGCCAGTATTGCCCATCCCTAATAGCCCTTGGGAAGGTGGTAGTGAGTTGCCTTTTTGAACCACTGCAGTCAACCCAATGTAGGTATACCCACACTGCTGTTAAGGAGTGAGTGCTAGGATTTTGACCCAGTACCAGTGAAGGAATGACAATATATTTCCAAGACAGGATGGTGGGTGACTTGAACTTGCAGGTGATGGTATTACCATTATTCTGCTGGGCTTGACCTTCTAGGTGGCAGAGGTTATGAGTTTGGAAGGTGCTGTTGAAGAAGCTTGGGTGAGTTGCTGATTCCTTGGTGTGATACTCAACGACTGAGCATGCCCAGCCCTCTGGGGCAGAGAATTCCAAAGATTCAAACTCCAGAGTGAAGAAAATCCCCCTGATATCAGTCCAAAATGATCCTCCCCTTATATTGAGACTATAAAGGCTGCAAATGCTGAAAATCTGCACCATAAATAGGATATACTGAAGATTCATTGCAGTGAAGGATGTTTATAACATAGTTAACATGCGAGTAATGGGCTTTTCTTCCTACCCTCAAATAGGCACCAATGCTGTCCCCAAGAATTGAGCTTTTTTCCCCACCAGCATATTGTCTCTTAGTGACCCCATTCAAAGGCATGACGTCAGCTTTCATTTGACTGCTGACAGACATACTGGTCTACTTCCCAGCAAAACCAGGAATCAAGCACAGGACCTTCCTTGTTTGCAGAACTTAGCTACACTAGGCATATTTGTTAATGGAATAAACAGAAGATCAGTGGGAGGAAATCGAAATACTGAACTTGGGTCAAGAAAAGCAGTTAAAATTTAACATGAATAGGCACGGAATTTGGGCTACTGTTAGGTAGTAGAGACATGTCCTGGACATAAAAGCCTTACTCTGTATGCATTGTATCACATGGGTCAAAGGTTGTTACATTCAGTACAACCTGTACTTTAATGTCACAGTATCGGGTTCACCAACTGTCAGCTTGCAGGTGTGGAATTTGATTCAATGGATCAACAATCCCAGAAAATCCTAAAGCACCCCACAAAATAAAGACCACAAAACCAATAAATGTTTTCCTTTTGTTAGTCGGCTCCCACTGTGGGTAAAGACACAGATTACATAGGAACTTGGAAGCATGGGAATTAGAAGCGAGAGTAGGCAATTCAGCCCTTTGAGCCCGCTCCGCCATTCTATATGATCCTGGCTGATCTTCCTCTCATCCTAACTCCACTTCCCTGCCTTTTCCCCATAGCCTTTTATCCCGCTTTTGATCAAATATTTATACATCTCTTTTGTGAATCCATTGATTGGCTCGGCATCCACTGCACTCTGGGGCAGTGAGTTCCATAGATTCACCCTCTGTGAGAAGCGGCTTCTCCATATCTCTGTCTTGAACCTCCGCCCTCTTACTCTACAACTATGACCTCTTGTCCCAGACTGTTCTAGAAGAAGGAACATTTGGTTAACATTTACTTAATTCATGGTTCGTCCTGATTCCTTATCAGTTTACTGGGTAAAGTCAGTGTTCAGTTATTTGTCCAGCCCTCTTACACTTAGCTCTCCTTTGTTCAAGTGACTGGTTGGCTAATTACGCTACATTCTTGCACATCTTTCCTGAAAGTGAACTGAATAACAGAAAATGTTCCACCATTGCTCTAAACAGTAGGCAAGGAAATATATTATCTGTACTCTGGGAGGAACTTCACATCACATGAGTTACTAACTCAAAAGGCAACTGTATGAAAAAGGATAAATTGCATTTACATTGCACCTTTCACAATCTCGGGATGTCCCAAAATGCTTCTCAGCTAATTAAATTCTATTGAAATGCAGTCACTGTTGTAACACAGTAAGGTCCCACAAACAACAATCTGATATGGTAAATCGTGAGATAAGTAGAATATTGCATTAGGGACAAACGTTGGCACACACAGTCGGCCACATTCAAGTATTATCTGCCTGTGTGTGGTAGTTGGAGAGGCGCAAATAGAGTTAGCTCAATAATGACTGCCTGACGTTGAACATGTGTTAGTCTTCCTCAGTGCAATACACAACATGGGTACATGGGTTATACTGCCGTGATGTAGACGAGTTGCTGTTGTGGTGTTGAAAGCTTGTGTGGCTTTTGCTACCAAATAAACCTGTTGGACTTTAACCTGGTGTTGTTAAACTTCTTACTGTGGTGTTGAGAAGCAGGGGATGTGGACGATTATGTTAGTTTCCAGGCAGCAAATGGATCGGAAAGGCTACATCTTTATCTGTGTTCACATATCTAAATTTTTGCCCACCTAATTATGAATAGCAAGAAAACAGTGGCTGATAAATAGTGTTGGGGGGTTTCTAACAAAGGACATATTCAGACTATTTTCATTCTTTGTGATATTGTTATAGGCACATGAAATAAAGAATAGTGTGAAATACTTAATAATAAAAGAAACATAAAGAATATGTATAAACCCAAAGGAAAAACCTTTAGTCAAAATTCAGAAATAAAAACAAAAAATGCTGTATTTGTTATCTCTGACAGCCATGTTCCTTACTGACCGATTTTGACTGAAAATTTAATGTATACTAATTTCCCTATCATTTACAGTTATGAATATTAATGTCTTCTAACAACAGACCTCAGCCAATTATCTTCAAATCTCCTTAGAATGCTGAATGGCCAACAAAATTATCAAAATATTTTATCTTTATAAAATTATATTTTGGAATGAAGCAATCCATGTCTGGAACAACAAGTGAAGGACCTCTGACGACTGAATGAGTAAATGCATTACATGCCGTTGTGTTGATTCTAGACTGAGTCAGAGAGGCTTTTGAAATAGCCTCGATAGCCCTACAGGAAAAAGAAATATTGGCTGTGGTTGGTGTTCCTGATTGTTAGCGAATGGTTCCAGTTGATGATAAACAAGGACTAACTCAGGCTATGGTGTCTCCCTCAATATCTAGCAAGATTTGCTGCCTTGCTGTGAGGAAGGATAAGGGCAGAATGCATTTTTTTAAGGAATTGAAATGATTATACTTTGAATTAAAGGTATTCAGGAGAGTTAAATAAAGGCATTTCTTAACCAGGAATTTATATATGTAATTCTTACGTATGTAGAGTAAAATGCAAGAATGATTGTGTGGAATTATAACTACATTCTTGAACTAATGTATCTGTATTTTTATATTTATATTAGTAATATAAGAACATGAGAAATAGGAACAAGAGTTGCCATACCACTTCTTGAGCCTCTTCTGCCATGTCATAGCTAGACCTTCACCTCATTTCCACTTTACTGCCTAATTCTCATTTCCTTTGATTTCCTTAGAGTCCAAAAGGTTATTAGTCTCAGCCTTGAACATATTCAACAAATAAACATTCACAGCCCAAATGGTTGAAGAATTCCAAAGATTCACGACCCTCTGAATGAAGAAGTTGCTCTTGATCTCAGTCCAAAATGGTCTTCCCCTTACTTTGGGACTGCAGAATTTATTTCTTGTTAAAGAAAGTGAAATGCTGAAAGTCCAATAGTACATGCTAAACATCTATCACAATCAGAGGGCATCACCAACCCTACAAACCAGAAATGCCTTTTCTTCCTACCCTCATATATTAAGTCCCCAAGTCTGTCCTCCAATGATTGACCTTTCTTTTCACCTGCACATTGTCTTTTAATGACACCATTCATAGGCTTTCATCCAAATGCTGACAAAGAGAATATTCTATTTCCCAGCAAAATCCAGGGATAAAGTGTGGAACCTTCCCGGTTTGCATGGCTTAGCTATTTGAAAGATTCACCAGGGTGCTTATTTAAAATATATTAATGGTTCATATTTTATAGTAATTGAAAGCCAAACATGTGGCTCACCGGTCACATGAGATGAGGTTTGAGATTGCCTTTGACATCAAGGCAGCATTTGAATCAATGAGAATCAGGGGGAAAATTCTCTAACGGTTGAGCCAAACCTAGCGCAAAGGATAATGGTTGTGGTTGTTGGAGGTCAATCATCTCAGTTCTGGGGACTGCTGCAGGAGTTTCTCAGGGTAGGTCCAACCAGCTTCAGCTGCTTCATCAATGACCTGCCCTCCATCATAAGGTCAAAAGTATGGATGTTCGCTGATGATTGCACAATATTCAGCACTATTCACGATTCCTCAGATACCGAAGCAGCCGTGCCCATATGCAGCAACACCTAGACAATAATCAGCTTGGGCTGGGAAGTGGCAAGTAACATTTGCACCAACAAGTGCCAGGCAATGACCTTCTCCAACAAAAGAGAATCTAACCATCTCCCCTTGACATTCAATGGCATTACCATCACTGAATCCCCCATTAGCTGCATCCTGGGGTTACTTTGACCAGAAACTGAACAGGATCAGCCATTTAAATACTGTTGCCACATGAGCAAGTCAGAGGTTCGAAAGTCTGAGGAGAGTAACTGACTACCTGACTCCCCAAAGTCTATCCACTACAAGCACAAGTCAGGAGTGTGGTGAAACAATTTCCACTTGCTTGGATAAGTGCAGTTCCATCAACAATCAAGAAGCTTAACGGCATCCAGGACAAAGCAGCCCACTTGATTGGCATCCCATCCATCACCTGAAACATTCATTCTCTCCACCACCAACACAGTTGCAGTAATGTGTACCATCTACAAGATGCACTGCAACAACTCACCAACTTCATCAGCCCCTGCCAAACTCACAACCTCAACCATCTAGAACAGGGATGGGTAACCTCTAGACTAGTGTTTGGTCCTTCTTCATCTCAATGGGCTGCAAGATTGAAATCAGGCTTGTTCACTAACTATCATCCCATGAATAGGATTAAATACATTTAACCTAAAAATAATGCTGAATATTTTGTAACAAATTATAGAAAATGCTAATCATATATAAATAGAACTACCATCAAATTCAAATGATAAAAACAAAGCAAATATTTACACTTTGGAAGCAGAGGGGGTGCACGGCTTTCAGCCAATGTTGTGTGCAATCAGTATGCACCTCACTTCACTTGCCCCAGCTTTATGTGCATATTACATCAGTCATAGTGGTAGGAAAACGCCATGTGGACAGAATGTGGCAACCCTGTGCATGGCAACGGTCAACTAAATGTCTCGTGGGCCATACTCAGAACCCAGATGAGCCGCATGTTTCCCCTGGGCCACAGGTTGCCCATCACTGACTAGAAGAACAAGGCTAGTAGATGCAAAGGAACATCACCACCTGCAAGTTTCCCTCCAAGACAAACACCATCGTGATTTAAAATTATATCGCCTTCCTTCACTGTCACTGAGTCAAAATCCTAAATCACATGGGCTGCAGCAGTTCAAGAAGGTGGCTAGCCACTACCTTCTCAAGGGCAATTAGGGAAGGACAATATAAATGCTGGCCTGGCCAGCGACACCCACATCCCATGAAAGAATAAAAAAGATTTAGAGCATAAGACATAGGAGCAGAAATAGGCCATTGGGCTCATTGAGTCTGCTCCGCCATTCAATGGGATTATGACTGATTGGATATAACCCTCAACTCCACTTTCCTATTTTATCCCCATAACTCTTGATTCCTTTACTGATTAAAAATCTGTTTTTCTCAGCCTTGAACATACGTAAGAACCCAGCCTTTACAACCCTTTAAAGAAACCCACAGATTCACCAGAGTCATAGAGGTTTACAGCATGGAAACAGGCCCTTCGGCCCAACTTGTCCATGCCGCCTTTTTTTAAAAAACCCCTAAGCTAATCCCAATTGCCCGCATTTGGCCCATATCTAGGGTGGCCATTTCCAAATTTCCAAAAAGGAGGACAAAGGGCAGCCGCGCGTGCGCACTGACAACATCCACTCAGCCAGCCTCCCCGCATCGCGTCATCATCAGAAACCGTCCGGAAACAGCCGAGCGCACCATTGCATCATCCTCGGCAGCCTCTCCCCGCCGTCCCCTCCCGAGTCAGCTTCGGCCACCCGCCGGAAATAGCCGAAGATCTCCGGGAGAGCCGCTCCAACCCATTCCATCCACCCCCTCACCCCCCCACTGGGTCATCTTCGGCAACGTGCTGGCTCAGACCAGAACGTCATCGCGTCACCATCCGAGCTCCACCCGACTCATCTTCGGATCCCTCCGGAAACACTCGCCCATTGCGTCAGCTTCGGCAATCGCCTCCACACAGCCGAGAACGTCACCACCCAAACGAGCACTCCTGACTCATCTTCGGCCACCGATCGGAATGAGCCGAGGGCGCTGCGTTCCGACCGAGCATTGCGTCATCTTCAGAGGCGCGGAGGTTGCGTCACCGGCCTTCGGGCACTCCACGGAATGAAGCTGACTTCAGAAATCCTCCGGAAAGAGCCGAGCGCCTGCCCTTTTTTAGTCAGACCCAAAAAAGGAGGACAAATTAACATCCGGCTCGAGGTAGCGCCGGACGGAGGACAGAGTGCTCAAAAGCCGGACTGTCCGGCCTAAAGCCAGACGTGGCCTCCCTACCCATATCCCTCTATACCCATCGTACCCATGTAACTATCTAAATGCTTTTTAAAAGATAAAATTGTACCCACCTCTACTACTACCTCTGGCAGCTTGTTCCAGACACTCACCACCGTCTCTGTGAAAAACGTGCTCCTCCCGATACTTTTGTATCTCTCCCCTCTCACCTTAAACCTATGCCCTCTAGTTTTAGACTCCCCTACCTTTGGGAAAAGATATTGACTATCTACTTTGTCTATGCTCCTTATTATTTTATAGACCTCTATAAGGTCACCCCTCAACCTCCTACGCTCCAGAGAAAAAACTCCCAGTTTATTCAGCCTCTCCTTATAACTCAATCCATCAAGTCCCGGTAGCATCCTAGTATCCTAGGTAGCACGGTAGCACAGTGGTTAGCACTGCTGCTTCACAGCTCCAGGGACCTGGGTTTGATTCCTGGCTTGGGTCACTGTCTGTGTGGAGTTTGCACATTCTCCTCATGTCTGCGTGGGCTTCCTCCGGGTGCTCAAGTTTCCTCCCACAGTCCAAAGATGTGCGGGTTAGGTTGATTGGCCATGCTAAAATTGCTGCTTTGTGTCCTGAGATGCGTAGGTTAGAGGGATTAGCGGGTAAATGTGTAGGGATATGGGGGTAGGGCCTGGGTGGGATTGTGGTTGATGCAGACTCGATGGGCCAGATGGCCTCTTTCTGCACTGTAGGGTTTCTATGATTCTAAAGCTTTTCTGCACTCTTTCTAGTTTAATAATATCCTTTCTATAATAGGGTGACCAGAATTGCACACAGTATTCCAAGTGTGGCCTTGCCAATGTCAATGTACAACTTTAACAAGACGTCCCAACTCCTGTATTCAATGTTCTGACCAATGAAACCAAGCATGCCGAATGCCTTCTTCACCACTCTGTCCACCTGTAACTCCACTTTCAAGGAGCTATGAACATGTACCCCTAGATCTCTTTGTTCTGTAACTCTCCCCAACGCCCTAACATTAAATGAGTAAGTCCAGCCCTGGTTCAATCTACCAAAATGATCACCTCACATTTGTCTAAATTAAACTCCATCTGCCATTCGGCAGCCCACTGGCCCAATTGATCAAGATCCCATTGCAATTGGAGATAACTTTCTTCACTGTCCACTCTGCCACCAATCTTGGTGTCATCTGCAAACTTACTAACCATGCCCCCTATATTCTCATCCAAATCATTAATATAAATGACAAATAACAGTGGGCCCAGCACTGATCCCTGAGGCACACCGCTGGTCACAGGCCTCCAGTTTGAAAAACAATTCTCTACAACCACCCTCTGGCTTCTGTCCAGAAGCCAATTTTGTATCCATTTAGCTACCTCACCCTGGATCCCGTGAGATTTAACTTTATGCAACAACCTACCCGCTGAGACAAGACATTCCTCCTCATCTGTCATAAATGGGTGACCACTTCCTGTGAGATTATGCCCTCTGGTCCTAGACTCTCCACAAGACGATAAAAACCTCTCAGCTTCTACCCTGTCAAGCCCCCTGAGAATCCTATATGTCTCAATAAGGTCACATTGCATTCTTCTAAACTTCATTGAGCACAGGCCCAACCTATTCAACCTCTCCTCATAAGAAAATCCCTCCATATCCAGGATCAACCTAGTGAATCTTCTCTGGACTGCCTCCAATGTCAGTATATCTCTCCTTAAATAAGGGGACAAAACAAAACTGTTCACAGTACTCCAGGAATGTAATAGAAAATCCCATGGAGCTGTCATTCAAATATCCAATTAACTGAACCTTTGAAGCCAAATTCTGGCTTTAAGTTTTCCTGAGCTGTGTGAAATTCACTAGGGCCAACAAGGTGAACGCAGAACTTGCTGAACAATGAAACTGACATTCATGGATGCTGTTAAACAGTGCAATTGTGTGACTGCTGCCCTGCCTTGCATGAAATAAATACTTTTGCTCACAGGACTTGTTCTGAGACCGTGCTTTCACTACTTTACGGGTGCCTTCCAACTTTTTGCAAGTCATTTCACCTACCTTTCATTTCACTCACCTTGATCTGATCTTCCCTGCTGTCAGCTTTCACTGAAGCATAGAACCAGCCTATGCAGCTTTAACATGGAACTCTGATGAGAACAGTAGAGTAAGAAGTCTCACAACACCAGGTTAAAGTCCAACAGGTTTATTTGGTAGCAAATACCATAAGCTTTCGGAGCGTGCTGCTCCTTCGTCAGATGGAGTGGTTATCTCCACATCATGAGAACAGTAGGGTCAGCCATGGCAACAGCAACAGGAACAGCAACAGCCGCTATACTTCTCTGCAAGCACCTGCCACTCTACAGGACAGAGGGGACGGACACAGCATTCAAGCTCAAAGGAGGAGGTATCCCCTGCAACAAGGTATACAGGCAGATGGAAACATAGAAGATAGGAGCAGGAGGAGACCATTCGGCCCTTCAAGCCTGTTCCACCATTCATCATGATCATGGCTGATCATCCAACTCAATAGCCTAATCCTGCTTTCTCCCCATAACCTTTGATCCCATTCACCCCAAGTGTTATATCTAGCCGCCTCTTGAATACTTTCTGTGGTAATGAATTCCACAGGCTCACCACTCTTTGGGTGAAGAAATGTCTCCTCATCGCCACCCTAAATGGTCTACCCTGTATCCTCTGATGGTTACCTTCCTTGACATGATGGAGCAACACTACCTCAGGAAACACAGGCTTTTTGCAGCCTCCTGGAACATAACCCCTCCACCCCCCCCATCAAAGAGAGCAATGTGGGTATGGATTGCAAGTGGCCATCAAGGTCTTTATGACCCTCAATTCCTTTACCTCCAAATCTTTCAAGAAACGTATGAAGTTCTGACAGGGCTGGACACTGGATGCAGGGATAATGTTCCCCTGGCTATGGGCAGGGGTCTAGAACAAAGGGTCACAGTCTCAGAATATGGAGATAAGCCACTTAGGTCTGAGATGAGGAGAAATTTCTTCACTCAAAGAGTGGTGAACCTGTGGAATTTTCTACCACATAAGGCCGAGTCACTGAATATATTTTAAAAAGAAACAGATAGATTTCTGGACACTAAAGGGATATGGGGAGAGAGTGGGAGTATGGCATTGAGCTAGAAGATCAGCCTTGATCACAGGGTGACATGGTGATACAATGGTTAGCATTGCTGCTTCACAGTGCCAGGGACCCGGGTTCGATTCCCGGCTTGGGTCACTGTCTGTGCGGAGTCTGCACATTCTCCCCGTGTCTGTGTGGATTTCCTCCGAGTGCTCCGGTTTCCTCCTACAGTCTGAAAGACGTGCTGGCCATGCTAAATTCTCCCTCAGTGTACCCAAACAGGCGCCGGAGTATGACGACTAGGGGATTTTCACAGTAACTTCATTGCAGTGTTAATGTAAGCCTACTTGTGACACTAATAAATAAACTCTTTTTATTTTTTATTGAATGGTGGAACAGGCTCAGTGAGCTGAATGGCCTATTGGTGCTCCCATTTTCTATGTTTCTATGAATCTGCTGGCAAAGGGTAAAAGATAAGAGATTATGATGAAACAAAAATGATGCATCTCAGGTAAATTCTTCAAGTGAAAACCAGATCAAATGCTGGGTTGAGAGGAAGCAGAAAGAAAAAACTGAGAAAGAGAATATTAGAACAGAATGAGAGTAAACAGAAAAGGGAAGATGTATATAGTAAACAGGTAGCAGTGGTGGAGTGGATTCTATTAGGGACAAAGAGGGTGAAATATGCTTAGAGGTGCAGGACAAGGCTGATATTAAGGAAGAGGAATCTGACAACGTATCAGGAGAAGCAGAGGTAGTGGAGGTAATAGATAGAATGAAAATTGAAAGGTAGGAGGTGCAGTAAACAAGCTGCTTATGTTTAGAGTAGATAAGTCACTTGGCCTGAATGGCTGAAAGAAGTGGTGGTGGAGATAACAGAAGGGTGTGCCTTAATTTTTCAAGCTTCCCTAGGTATGGGGAGGTGCCTGAGGTTTGGAGAGTAGCAAATGTGACACCCTTAAGAGAGGGTGTAAGGATAGTCCTAGCAACGACAGGCCATTTAGTCTAACATCAGTCCTGGATAAAGTTTTAGAATCTTTAATCAGGGAAAAAACAAAAGGTACTTGGAGCAGTTTGAGTTAATTAAAATAGCCAACTCGGATTTGGAAAGGCAGACCATGCTTGACCCAATGTTTTGGTGAAGTAGCAGAGAAGGTTGATGAAAGGAATACAGTGGATGTTGTCTATATGGAAGTTAAGAACAGATTCAACAAATTAACACTTAAAAGACTGGTTTGCAAAATTATGGAATAGGACAGTGTACTGTTGGATAGAAAAATGGCTTGAGGTTGGAAAGCAATGAGTGGTGATAAATTGTTTTTGGATCTGAAGGTGGTAGACAGTGCCATTTTCCAAGGGTTAGTGCTAGACCACTGCTGATTTTGCTCTAATAAATGATTTGGATTTTGGAATATGGAGAAAATTTGTCAATGATACCAAACTTGAAGGAGTGGCAAACAGCAAGGAAGATCATAGAATCATAGAATAGAATCACAGAATCATATGGTGCGGAAGGAGGCCATTCGGCCCATCAAGTCTGCACTGACCACAATCCCACCCAGACCCTATCCTCACAACCCCATGCATTTACCCTACCTAGTCCCCCTGACACTAAGGGGCAATTTAATATGGCCATTCCACCTAACCCACACATCTTTGCACTGTGGGAGGAAACCGGAGCACCCGGAGGAAACCCACGCAGATACGGGGAGATCGTGCAAACTCCACACAGATAGTGACCCAAGCTGGGAATCGAACGCGGGATATAAATGCATCAGGACATAGATAGGTGGGCAGAATTGGCAGACAAGTGGCAGGTGGAATTTAATACAGAGAAGTGTGAGATAATGCATTTGGGCAGAGGGATGGGGAGAGGCAATATAGGCTAAATGGCACAGTTCTAAAAACTGTGCAGGAAGAGAGGAGCCTGTAGATGCCTGAGCGATAGATCTTTGAAGGTGACAGGATATATTGAGAGAGTAGTTAGCAAAGCATATAGGATCTTTGGGAGGTGTGAGTGGTTGCTACAAGGTTAGACTGGAAGAACTAAGGTTGTTGTCCTCGGAGCAAAGGAGATTGAGGGATGATTTGACAACTATACAAGATTATGATAGGCTTAGACAAGTCAAAACTCTTCATATTCGATGATTGTACAAGGACTCTGAGCAGGATTCACTAGTCTTGTTACGAGCAAGAATGGAAAATTTGGCATTCCAGCCAAAATTCCATTAACTTTCAGCAGCACCGGAAAATCACAACTGCGAATGAGGAAGGAAGATTTCAGACTATATCTTGGACAAGAGATGCAGGGAAAATGTGAGGAAAAATTTAACTTTAAACAGCGTGTCATTATAAACTGAAAGTCGCTGCCATGAGGGTGGTGGATGCAGCAACAATCAGCGATTCCAAAAGGAAATTGGACAGGGACTTGAAGGAAATAAAGCTGGAGGGCATTAGAGACTGAGCAGGGGAGTGCTTCTGACTGGATTGCTCCCCAGGGAGCTGACATGGACCCAATGGGCTGAATGGCCTCTTTCAGTGCCATATATTATCCATCTTCAGGATTTCACAATCTGCTGCCTACAATTGATTCTCTCAGGTGACCAATGCCAGGTTTGTCGACTATGTTCGTTTTGACACTGATGAGGCCAGACCGACAAGGAGGGTTCTTACGTTTAGTGCACAGCCTGGATTCCCACAAATACAGAAAATCTTAAACTGCACACATGGTAATCAAGACACCCTCACATTATCCTGGAGTATTTACAAATCATGAGATTCCACTCCATCAATGTATCATGTGACCACCAGAAAGTATTGATGCATGTCTCTGCAAGATAACCTGGAACTTCATTCCTCAACAATCACATCCCCCAGAGGTTTTTATACCTCTGCAGAGTGAGTCGGTGGCTACTTCGAGACAAAGGCTATCCTCTGAGGACCTGACTCATAGCCCTAACCCTATCCCTGATGATGAGGTACAACAAGAATCAAATGGGTAATTATTGGATAAGTCATTGGGTTAGTGAAGTGCAGTTCTGTTGCCTGGAGCTGGTATGGAGTGCCCTTCAGTAAGCACCAGCAAGGGTCTCCAGACTGTGAGTGGCCTACTATGCCCTGTATAAAATTCAACTGTAGAGAGGAATGGAGCTGGAACTGCAGGAGAAGGAAGGTACAGACTGCTTGGCTTCCTCTGACCCAGTGGAGGAGGAAGGAGAGGATGACCCTGATGTGCTCAAGGTGCCTGCGGCTTCTCGTCTTGAAAGCTGGTGATGGGGCTCATCTGGAAATGATTCAGGTAACCTGACTGTGTGAAGTTACACAGTACAAGAATACTAAATCCTGGGTCCCAACCCCCCCAAAAACAAATGGTCATAAATTCTTCCGACAGATTCACTCCCTCTACTCATTTTCCACTCTAATTTCCATAATTTCCATTCTCCTCGAGGCTAATGCCCATTGGGAATTCAGGATTCAACAATGGACATGACAGGACAATAGTGAGTTCAAATACAGTGCTTGATTCATTTTCATAGACATAACAGGGTTGATATTGGTATAAACACCCAAATCAGGCCTGGTCTGCACTAAAAGGACTCAATCTTCCATTTTTATTACTATGACACAGAGCTACCCTTGTGGCTTCCACAGAGCTAAAAGCAGGTTGCTCGTTCTCCTGCTCTGACAGATGAGATGCCCATGGGTGAATTCTCTGGATTCCAGAGTTCATCAGGACCCTGCCAGAAACTGCCCCACCTGGAGCTATGCAGGGGCAAGCTCAGTAAGGAGTTAGCATGTGGTGTTCTGACTGAGCTGGGGGAAAGATGGTGCATTATCAAGGAATGAGATATGGATGCACCTTGAGAAGAGTCCCCACTTCCATGAACTCTTTCTTCATTTTCCCTCTCATGGTTCACCTTAACCTGTATTTTTCCACCAGCCAAGTTCTGGACAGCATTTTGCCGCACTTCAGTGAGGAGGTTTCCTCCATCCTGTTTGAAGTGGCAGATTGAGTGCGCAGACCAGTGGTGAGGATGAGCATGCAGCTTGTCACTCTTTTTCACAGAGATGGATATCAGAGCTAATACATGAGATATCACGGCACCCATGGTAGAGGCAGACTCCTCCAATCTCTCTCCCAGGGGATGCTTGCATGGTTGCTTGAACCACACACATTTTTCATTGCTATTTCAGAATTGTTCTTTCCATGGATGACTCCTGAGGCTCAGTTTTTTGTATACAGCTGAGCAGAGTTTGAAGTATCTTAAGTCCACCGATGGGAGCCCTCCATTGTTGTCTCTCTCTCTTTCCAGCATCTACACTTGATACTGCAATATGTGCCTCACAACATGACAGATCTCTGTTGGAATCTCCACTGAGGTGTGTGTTTCTGCACTGGTGGAGAGTGTGTATGAGACTTGCGATAGTATCCATCTCTGAAGGCAGCCATGCCTCTCCTGCTCCAGTTCTCCTGCATTCTTGAATTACCTAAAGGAAATGAAAGCCATGAATTCAAAATGACATGGAGAAAAGATTCATTGAAAGTCTACTTTGTGTAGGTCTTGGCATTTCAGTTAGTGGTGAGATCAAAGATTGTTACATTCAGTAAAATCTGTAACTCAATGTCACAATATCAAATTTACCAACTGTCATCCTACAAGTGTGGAACTTAACTGGATCAGTTAAGTTCCACACTTGTAGGATCCTAAAGCACTCCACAAAATAAAGCCCACAAAACTAATAAGTGTTTTCTTTTCGTTAGTTAATCGGTCTCCCTCTGTGGGTAAAGACACAGAGTCACGGTCAGTCCTGATTCCCTAACAGTTTACTAGATGAAAAAAAAGGAAATGTATTGTTCACAGCCCAGAAGAAACTTCACACCATATGAGCTACTAACTCAAAAGACAGCCGCATGAAAAAGGAAAAATGCATTGCGCCTTTCACAATCTCAAGACATTCCAAAGTGCTTCACAACCAATTAAATTCTTTTGAGCTGTAATCACTGTTCTATTGTGGAGAACCTGGTAGCCATTTTGAACACAGCATGGTCCCACAAACAGCAATAAGATAAACGATTAGGTTTTAGTGATGTTGCTTTAGGGACTAATGTTAGTCCGTTCAATGGGGGATCTTGCCTGATGTGTTTTGAACAGTATCTGCCATTGGCTATGCTATATGAGTACACTGCTGTGATATGGTGATGTTACTGCTGTGAAAAGTAAGAGATGAGAAGGTCAATTATACTAGTTTCCACTGAGCAAGTGAACATGGGAGGCTGTCATTAGGGGCCTGATTTTACCATTTTGAGTCTAAGTGCCGAATCTGGGCATCAAATAGATCCGAGCCCGGAATCCTCTTTGCAGCGCGCCCATATGCTTTTTGCCGGCTCCGGTCCGATCCGTGCAGTGGGCGGGGCTTAGTGCTGCTGGAACGATCAGAGCTCTGAACTGCGCATGCGCAGTTCGAAAAAAAATCTGAAGCAGCGCGCCCGGGCGCGAAAGAAAAGAACAGTAGAGAGAGCAGAGAGGGGAGGAGGACTATATTTTGAAATATTTTCGGCCCATCGTGTTTGCACCAACTCTCCGACAGAGCATCTTACCCAGGCCCGACACCTGTGACCCCACGTATTTACCCCACTAATCCCCCTAATCGACACATCTTGGGACATTAAGGGACAATTTAGCATTGTCAATCCACCTAACCTGCACTTCTTTGGACTGTGGGAACACCCGGAGGAAATCCACGTAGACACAGGGAGAATGTGCAAACCCAACATAGGCAGTCAACCATGGCTGGAATTGAACCCAGGTCCCTGGTGCTGTGAAGCAGCAGTGCTAACCACTGTGCCACCATGTTTTCTTTTACTTTTAGTGATACTGTCACAGGAATGTGAAAGAAAGTGTGTAACTCTTAATAAAAAGCACAATGACATAATAGCACAAAGCATAAAGAATATGATTGGAACCAAAGGAAAAAAATCTACAAGTCAATAATCTGAAATAAGATTAGAAAATATTGGAAATACACAATAAATCTGCCGTAGTTTGATTCTATAAATATGGAAGTGTTAAAATTGCATTTTAGAGTATTTTGCAAAGTGCCTTATTTGTAAAATAATCGGAACCATATCATGTGCAGAACCAGTTTACTCTGTGTTTATTGAACAGCATTAGAAAAATCATTTAAGCCGACAATGGGATTTGCCAGCAAATAAAACAGAGGTAAGTCTGGGTTTGTTGTGATATACACCTTGCCTTATCAATCTGACTGAATATTTGGTGAAGATTAATTACTCTGTCATTTATTGATGGGAGTGTGAATGTCATCCAGCAACAGTTTTAACGTTATTAGTGTCACAAGTAGGCTTACATTAACAGTGCAATTAAGTTACTGTGAAAATCCCCTAGTCGCCACACTCAGGCACCTGTTCGGGTACACTGAGGGAGAATTTAGCATGGCCAATGCACCTAACCAGCACGTCTTTCGGACTGTGGGAGGAAACTGGAACACTGGGGCTACATCCACGCAGACACAGGGAGAACGTGCAGACTCCGCACAGTGACCCATACCGAGATCGAACCCGGGGATCACTGGCGCTGTGAGGTAACAGTGCTAACCACTGTGCCACCGTACCTCAGTCCGTGACCGTAAAATCTTCAATGGATGCTGCAATGTTTACAAAATTATCAAAATACTTTTATTGTGTTACAAATATAAAGTTTATAATGTTCTTATGTTTTGGGACTGTCTCTTTAGGGTAAAATGGAGGAATGAAGTGTGAGCTGTGCTAAATTTGCCCAACAACAGGTTTGAGTGGCTTGGTTTTTAAAAGTGAAAGAGGAGTCCAGGTTGTTTTGCTGGGAAAAAGGTGCAAGATGTTCACATCTGTAGACCAAGGCAAGAGCATCGGTAATGGCTGAGGGGAGATTAGAACAAAGAACAAAGAAAATTACAGCACAGGAACAGGCCCTTCAGCCCTCCAAGCCTGCACCGATCATGCTGCCTGGGTGAACTAAAACCCCCTACCCTTCCGGGGACCATATCCCTCTATTCCGATCCTATTCATGTATTTGTCAAGACGCCCCTTAAAACTCATTATCGTATCTGCTTCCACTACCTTTCTCGGCAGTGAGTTCCATGCACCCACCACCCTCTGTGTAAAAGACTTGCCTCGTACATCTCCTTTAAACCTTACCTCTCGCACCTTAAACCTAAGCTCCCTAGTAATTGACTCTTCCACCCTGGGAAAAAGCTTCTGTCTATCCACTCTGTCCATTCCCCTCATAATCTTGTAGACTTCCATCAGGTCGCCCTTCAACCTCCGTCGTTCCAGTGAGAACAAACCAAGTTTCTCCAACCTCTCCTCATAGCTAATGCCATCCATGCCAGGCAACATCCTGGAAAACTCTTTTCTGTACCCTCTCCAAAGCCTCCACATCCTTCTGGTAGTGTGGCGACCAGAATTGAACACTATATTCCAAGTGCGGCCTAACTAAGGTTCTAAAAAGCTGCAATACGACTTGCCAATTTTTAAACTCAAATGCCCCAGCTGATGAAGGCAAGCATGCCGTATGCCTTCTTGACTACCTTCTCCACCTGCGTTGCCACTTTCAGTGATCCGTGTACCTGTACACCCAGATCCTCGCCCTATCAATACTATTAAGGGTTCTGCCAATTACTGTATATATCCTATCTTTATTAGACCTTCCAAAATGCATTACCTCACATTTGTCTGGATTAAACTCCATCTGCCATCTCTCCGCCCAAGCCTCCAACCGATCTATATTCTGCTGTATCCTCTGATGGTCCTCATCGCTATCCGCAAATCCACCAACCTTTGTGTCATCCGCAAATTTACTTATCAAACCAGTTACATTTTCTTCCAAATCATTTATATATATATTATGAACAGCAAAGGTCCCAGCGCTGATCCCTGAGGAACACCACTTGTCACAGCCCTCCATTCAGAAACACACCCTTCCACTGCTACCCTCTGTCTTCTATGACCAAGATGTGGAGATGCCGGCGTTGGACTGGGGTAACCACAGAAAGAAGTCTCATAACACCAGGTTAAAGTCAAACAGCTTTATTGGGAGGAAAAGCCACTAGCTTTCAGAGCGCTGCTCCTTCGTCAGGTGAGTGGGAGTTCTATTCACAAACAGGGCATAAAAAGACACAAACTCAATTTACAAAATAATGGTTGGAATGCGAGTCTTTACAGGTAATCAAGTCTTAAAGGTACAGACAATGTGAGTGGAGAGAGCGTTAAGCACAGGTTAAAGAGATGTGTATTGTCTCCAACCAGGACAGTTAGTGAGATTTTGCAAGCCCAGGCAAGTCGTGGGGGTTACAGATAGTGTGACATGAACCCAAGATCCCGGTTGAGGCCGTCCTTGTGTGCGGAACTTGGCTATCAGTCTCTGCTCAGCGACTCTGCGTTGTCGTGTGTCGTGAAGGCTGCCTTGGCGAACACTTACCCGAAGATCAGAGGCCGAATGCCCGTGACCGCTGAAGTGGTCCCCAACAGGAAGAGAACACTCTTGCCTGGTGATTGTCGAGTGATGTTCATTCATCCGTTGTCGTAGCGTCTGCTTGGTCTCCCCAATGTACCATGCCTCGGGACATCTTTTCCTGCAGCGTATCAGGTAGACAACGTTGGCCGAGTTGCAAGAGTAGGTACCGGGTACTTCGTGGATGGTGTTCTCACATGAGATGATGGCATCCGTGTCGATGATCCGGCACGTCTTGTAGAGGTTGCTGTGGCAGGGTTGTGTGGTGTTGTGGTCACTGTTCTCCTGAAGGCTGGGTAGTTTGCTGCGGACAATGGTCTGTTTGAAGGCAAGAAGTGGGGGTGTGGAGATGGCCTTGGCGAGATGTTCGTCTTCATCAATGACATGTTGAAGGCTCTGGAGAAGATGTTGTAGCTTCTCTGCTCCGGAGAAGCACTGGACGACGAAGGATACTCTGTCCACTGTGTCTCGTGTTTGTCTTCTGAGGAGGTCGGTGCGGTTTTTCGCTGTGGTGCGTCAGAACGTTCGATCGATGAGTCGAGCGCCATATCCTGTTCTTATGAGGGCATCTTTCAGCGTCTGGAGGTGTCTGTTGCAATCCTCCTCATCTGAGCAGATCCTGTGTATACGGAGGGCTTGTCCATAGGGGATGACTTCTTTAACGTGTTTAGAGTGGAAGCTGGAAAAGTGGAGCATCGTGAGGTTATCCGTGGGCTTGCAGTACAGTGAGGTGCTGAGGTGACCGTCCTTAATGGAGATGCGTGTGTCCAAGAATGCAACCGATTCTGGAGAGTAGTCCATGGTGAGTCTGATGGTGCGATGGATCTTGTTGATGTCATCATAGAGTTGCTTCAGTGATTGTTCACCATAACTCCAAAGGAAGAAAATGTCATCGATGTATGTAGTGTACAGCATTGGTTGAAGGTCCTGTGCGGTGAAGAAGTCTTGTTTGAACCTGTGCATGAAGATGTTGGCATATTGAGGTGCGAATTTGGTTCCATGGCTGTTCCGTGTGTCTGGATGAAGAACTGGTTGTTGAAGGTGAAGACATTGTGGTCCAGGGTGAAGCAGATGAGTTGTAAAATTGCATCTGGAAACTGGCAGTTGTCGACGTTGAGTACTGAGGCAGTTGCAGCAATGCCATCATCGTGGGGGATGCTGGTGTAGAGTGCTGAGACATCCATTGTGACGAGGAGTGCTCCTGATTCAACTGCTCCATGTGTGCTGAGTTTCTGTAGGAAGTCCATAGTGTCGCGACAAAAGCTGGGGGTTCTTTGTACAATGGGTTTCAGGATGCTCCTGACGTAGCCGGAGAGGTTCTCACACAGGGTCCCATTGCCCGATACGATGGGACGGCCAGGTGTGTTTGCCTTGTGTATCTTCGGGAGGCAGTAGAGATCTCCAACGCGGGGAGTACGTGGGATGAGAGCATGGAGGGTGCTCTGAAGGTCCGGATCAAAGGTCTTGACCAGTCTATTGAGTTGACGGGGGTGTTGTTTGTTCGGATCTGCGGGTAACTGTCTGTCGTGTTCCCCGTTGTTCAGTTGTCGGTACACATCTTTGCAGTAATCCGTTCTGTTCAGTATGATGATGGCCCCTCCTTTGTCTGCTGGTTTGATGACAATGTTGCAGTTGGTCTTGAGAGCGCGGATGGCATTGCGTTGTGCTTGGGTGATGTTCGGAGTTGTCTTGTGAGTGCGGCTGATGAATCTGGTGTTGACGCACCATACTCTTCCATACTCTTGCATACGCTTGTATACTCTTCCATACTCTTGCATACTCTTGTATACTCTTCCATACCCTTGCATACTCTTGACGTACATACTCTTGCAACTCGGCCAACGTTGTCCCTCTGATACGCTGCAGGAAAGGATGTCCCGAGGCATGGTACATTGGGGAGACCATGCAGACGCCACGACAACGGATGAATGAACACCGTTCGACAATCACCAGGCAAGAGTGCTCTCTTCCTGTTGGGGAACATTTCAGCGGTCACGGGCAATCGGCCTCTGATCTCCGGGTAAGCGTTCTCCAAGGCGGCCTTCACGACACACGACAGTGCAGAGTCGCTGAGCAGAGACTGATAGCCAAGTTCCGCACACATGAGGACGGCCTCAACCGGGATCTTGGGTTCATGTCACACTATCTGTAACCCCCACGACTTGCCTGGGCTTGCAAAATCTCACTAACTGTCCTGGCTGGAGACAATACACATCTCTTTAACCTGTGCTTAACACTCTCTCCACTCACATTGTCTGTACCTTTAAGACTTGATTACCTGTAAAGACTCGGATTCCAATCATTATTTTGTAAATTGAGTTTGTGTCTTTATATGCCCTGTTTGTGAACAGAACTCCCACTCACCTGACGAAGGGGCAGCACTCTGAAAGAGAGTGGCTTTTGCTACCAAATAAACCTGTTGGACTTGAACCTGGTGTTGTGAGACTTCTTCCTATGACCAAGCCAGTTCTGTATCCACCTTGCCAGCTCACCTCTGATCCCATGCGACTTTACCTTCTGGACCAGTTTGCCATGGGGGACCTTGTCAAAGGCCTTACTGAAGTCCATATAGACAACATCTACTGCCCTACCCTTATCTGTCAATCTTTTGGGGCAATTATTGGGGGTGATGGGGGTCTCGCCTGCTGCCTAGAGATTCAGCGAGAGCTCCACATCACCTCTTTTAGGGAAGGCCCACCACTCAGGCAGTTAACTGGACCGCGGCAGCCTTCCCCGGGATCAGGGACAATGGGGACAGAAATCCTGTCCACCGAGATCTGCCAGCCAATGAGAGACCAGCAGCTCTATGGACAGGCTGCAACACCAAGGAGGCAGCAGTTGTTGTTAGTTCAACACCCACCTGTGGCCTAGAGTGATGGTGGGAGGAGCTATGGTGGGGCAGGTGTCACAGGGAAGGGGTAAGGGGTTCAGCAGCAATGGGCTCTCAGTGCCCCCTCCCCCCTTCCCAATGCTGGGTCCTTCAAAAAGGCTGAGTCTTTTTCACTAAGGGTCAGCTTTTTGTGCTTGATGCATGGGCAAGCCCCCTACCCATCACTGAGTTAATATTAGTGGCAGCGGAGTGCGCTCAATTTGATGTCAACACCTTGCAACATTATGATAGATCCCACAGAGTAAAGAATTTAATAAATGGCACTCACTTAGCACTAAACCCCATGGTCTTTCTGAATAGATGGGGCCATCACTCGCTGAATGCACAACTCATGCTGAGTAGAACACTTTGTTCTTCAGAATTCTGCCACCCTGATCTCATGTAACAAAGTGGAAAACGGGTGACAATGTTTATCCCCTGCTGCATAGATCATGACCTCTCTACAACTCGCAGCTGAGTGGTGTTACAAAGAGACTCAACTTCTTCAAGAGTTGTCGGTGAGAGTACTCTTGTGGTCTTATAAAGCTGCTTTTCCAATATGAGAGATTAAGAGGGACTTTTTCAATACACTTTCAAATGGACATTTCGCATA
The DNA here is from genome assembly GCF_964213995.1 of Mustelus asterias. NCBI lineage: Eukaryota > Metazoa > Chordata > Chondrichthyes > Carcharhiniformes > Triakidae > Mustelus > Mustelus asterias. Next base: position 108,395,711 of record NC_135802.1, read on the forward strand.
GTGGCAGCTTATTTTCCTGTGTACATGTAAAGGCTTGGACATGTGGATTCCTGAGAAGTTGACATAAGCTGCTTTGCTGAGTCCTGCTTCAAGGATTCTTCTCTGCCGAGGCAGCATTATTCTCTTCCACTTCATCATTATCCTCATTGTTATCATTATACTCCTCCTCAGGTTCCAGTGGATATCTCAGATTATAGATATGCTGATATCACCTGGTTGCAGTGGAGGAGTCAGCAATATGTTACCTTGTCTGTCCTCATCATGTCATTGAACCGTTTCTGGCACTAGTGTGCAGTTGTAGGCAGCAAGTTAGGTAGCACATGAAACACTTTTCCTGAGCCTCCCTCCCAGGGAATCCAGCTGTTTTTCTCCTTCACCACATTTCATTCAGGAATATCTGATAGTTATGAAAGTGTTGCACTCTTCTTTTCTCTCTCCTTCCATTGCACATCTCCTTTCAGTTACCTTTCCTGCTCCTGCAATTGAGGATGTTCTTTAGGAGTGATCTATTGCTGCCACCTAAGGTCATAACAATACTGCCAAAAAGTGTATTCACTCAGACTGCCAACAGAGTTGGGTCAAAGCTATCAGTTAAGGATGAATTAATAGGAGTGATATGACCATAATATTCTCAATCTATGATTAATTCTGTTCATACTTCCTTTGAACTTAACATTTTACCCTTCCTTCACACAACCACCCTAATTGACATGACTCACAAGCAATGAATTTACTCTTTTTATTTGTCTTATCTTATACAGAGCAAAACATGGTGAAGATTATAACTCGGACCTGAGTTTGTCCTTAGTTGTCATGAACTGGAGCTACCCACAAAAGCAAGGAACAGGAACCATAACCAATATTTCTTTTACTGTCAGGGATATTGAAACTAATACAAAAGCCTCTCTGATTTCCTGTCTAAAATCAGTTAACTCAGCACAATGGCATGTATTGCATTTACTCATTCACTCATCAGAGGTCCTTCATTATTATTCCATACATGGATTGTTTCAGATCAAACTTTGCTGTTATAAAAATAGAGGTAATGATTTTTACGATGCTGAAATGACCAATAACTTTTAAAATAAGGGCCATAACTCTCAGACCTCGCATGCGGCTGGGATTCTCTGGTCTTGCTCCAGTGAATGAAGTTTTGGCTGAGCACCAAATTCTCAATTCTCCCTGGCAGCAGTGGTGGGGCGAACGAGATCCGAGAATCCCAGCCAATATGGAATTTCCAGTGACTAACTGGAGGAATCACTTGACAAGATTTCAAAGTTAATTTTTTTATTGTAATGAACAAACAAAACACAATGGGATGAATTCTCCAATCCTGCTCACCACGGGAATCATAGCGGGCAGGGGGCGGGGCGGACACGCAAAGAAACAATGACCTCAGGTGGGATTCTTTGATTTGAGGGCAAACGCAGCCGGAGAATCCCACCCAATATTATCTCAGCACTATTCACACTTTTAAATAATCAAAATCCCCCTTCACAGTTTACTTTACTTTGTCTCTTAAGTGGGACTTGATACTCCAGTAACCAGTCCAAAGTTATTCTGAGCTCCCGATGACTTGCTTTCTTTTTCTTTTTCCGCTTGGATAACTTCTAATCCTTGACCTGACTTTCATGGGGAGGGTTACTGCGGAGATTCCTTCCTCTACCTAAAGTTAGGTGAATCTTCCAGACCTGTATAATTCCTCTTGAACTTAGTCTCTTCAATTTGAGTGTGAACTCCCATCTGCATTCTGTGTGGTTAACAATAAAGAATGGCTGTATCTATCTCTCTGCCTCTCTCCATCTCCCTCTTTTTCTTGCAGATTGATCTATTTCTGTCAGGTTCAGTGATATCTTAGAAAACACTGTAAGTCAATACTACAGTGGCTTACTATGCACCCATCCCCTTTCAGAGCCCATCTCCGTGGTGACAAAAATCACATGAGCATTGTGCCCATGTGGAAATACTAATTAGCTATCCTCTCGACACCAATTCTATTCTATCTTGGAATTAAATGGATATTTTAAAGAATAACCCTTTACAAAAGTTGACATTCCTAACAACTCCCTGTGAGACTTGGAATAGAATTTAAAGCTCATCCCCATGGCAAAGGTGGGGACCCCACCACTTTCCTGCCTCTACGCCGATTAAATCCTTGGTTGGAGGCTTGTAAGTATATATTCCACCCCGCCACCAACTGATCCCTTAAGAGGGCAATTAGTGATATTTGGTTGCTTGAATGAGTGTGTGTTATAAAAGTGCCAGGATAACCATTGCTGCTATAGCCACAGCTGTCTGGACAGTTAATCCTAGAATCCTAGAATCATAGAATCCCTACAGTGCAGAAGGAGATCATTCAGCCCATTGAATCTGCACCGACCACAATCCCACCCAGTCCCTATTCCCATAACACCACTTACTTACCCTGCTAATCCCTGACACTAAGGTCAATTTAGCATGTCCCAATCAACCTAAGCCACACATCTTTTGACTGGCGAAGATCTCCATACAGAATGTCATAGAGTCTTCTGCAGCCTTTTTGATGATGCACATTTCTCTCAGAGTGAGCTCCACATCTTTGGATCTGCATTTGCTGTAAGTTCTTTGAGTAGGGTAATATTTTGTGATGTGCATTTATCTCAAATGCTGCTTGTCCTCCATGAGTCCATCTTGAATTGCTCCTACATTTGCTCCATAAAATAACTCATACGGGATGACTATTGAGAATCCCATGTGACCTGAGTTCCACTCCAGCAACTATAGTGCAGAAAATTCCAAGAACCAGGAGGTAACCCCTCCTTGGAAGAGGGAAATCTGAAGGACAAAAGAGCCTTGATTTCACCAGCAATTCATGGTAAGACTGAAATTATAATGTTAACTAATAGTGTTACGGGTCGCAGCCATTCTCATTGCAATGACAAGGAATACAATGATGTGGAGATGCCGGCGTTGGACTGGGTTGGCACAGTAACAAGTCTCACAACACCAGGTTAAAGTCCAACAGATTTATTTGGAATCACAAGCTTTCGGAGCGCTGCTCCTTCATCAGATGAGTGCCAGCGCTCCAAAAGCTTGTGGTTCCAAATAAACCTGTTGGACTTTAACCTGGTGTTGTGAGACTTCTTACGAAGGAATACAATAACATAGACAGTTTGTGACTATCTGTGTTATTGTATTCCTGTAATGTAACTGGTAGTAATAAATGCATTGCTCCAATATCCTACTAATTTTAACCCTAGAAACCCCTGCACTCACCCTGAAACCATTGCCAGAATCTTCCTGCACTGCACAATCTGTAATCAGTCTCCCCAGCTCATTCATTTCTAATTGGCCTATATTCTTCTAATTCCCTTTGATTCTTGTTTGGACTCCAGTTTCAAGTGATGGTAATAACTCTGAACTGGGAAACCTCAGGGGTGATCTGTAGTGGGACTTCAGGCACCAAAATCGGGTGGCACAGACCAACCTGAACCAAATCAATAGATCGCACAGTAGGCTTGTGGGCACTTCTCACAGGGCTGCACCTACATCTCTGCTCAGTAACATTTATAAACTACTCTCAGGACTCAGTTTTAACAGAAGAAAATTCTCATAGCATTTTAGAAATTAAAACACAGGCGGCCATTTGGCCCCAAGTGCTCATGCTATCTCTGTAACCCTATTTCCCCCCAGATCCTTTTATATTCTTGGGGCGGCACGGTAGCACAGTGGTTAGCACTGCTGCTTCACAGCTCCAGGGACCTGGGTTCGAATCCCGGCTTGGGTCACTGTCTGTGTGGAGTTTGCACATTCTCCTTGTGTCTGTGTGGGTTTCCTCCGGGTGCTCCGGTTTCCTCCCACAGTCCAAAGATGTGCGGGTTAGGTTGATTGGCCATGCTAAAATTGCCCCTTAGTGTCCTGGGATGCGTAGATTAGCGGGTAAAATATGTAGGGATATGGGGGTAGGGCCTGGGTGGGATTGTGTTCGGTGCAGACTCGATGGGCCGAATAGCCTCTTTCTGTACTGTAGGGTTTTTATGATTTCTATGATTTTCAAATATTTGTCTTCTTCCCTTTTAAATAATGGTCGAAATTCTCTGACCTCGCCCACGGCTGGGATTCTCCGGTCCTGCTGCAGTGAGTGGAGTTTTGGCTGAGCACCAAATTCACTGTTCTCACTGGCAGAGTAGCGGAGCGAGTGAGATTGGAGAATCCCAGCCAATATTTCAATCTCTACCTGTGGTAATGGATTCCACAGCCCAATTATCCTCAGTTCAAAGAAACTTTCCCCTCCTCTCCCCCTTGGTTCTTCCAATGGGAATTTTGGGTCCTTCTTTCCTGGTTCCCCATTTGCCCATCAATGGAAACAATTTTTCACCGTTTATAGTATTGTCCTCAGGATATAGCATTCCTTTATACTCTCAATGCTCCTCCCACTCACCATGTTACCGCTGCTCCTAGATTTGCAGGCAATGCCGACCCCACTCCATTTTCCCCTTCCACTTGAGCCCAACCACTGACCCAATATTCCCACCTATCCACAATATCCCAGTCTTCTTTTTTCCCCGGTCTTTTTCCAAATTGCAGGCAGTGACTAGTGAGGTACCATAGGGATCGGTGCTGAGACCCCAACTATTCACAATAGATATTAATATTTTAGATGAGGGAACTAATCCAAATTTGCACATGACACAAAGCTGGGTAGGAGGTTGAGCTGTGAGGAGGATGCAGAGATGCTTCAGTGTTATTTGGACAAGCTGAGTGAGTGGCAAATGCATGGCAGAAGCAGTATAATGTGGTTAAATGTGAGGTTATCCACTTTAGCAAAAACAAGAAGGCAGATTATAGAAACATAGAAACTAGAAGCGGAGTAGGCCATTTAGCCCATTGAGCCTGCTCCGCCATTCATTTGGACCATGGCTGATCATCGAATTCAATATCCTGAACCCTCCCTTCCCCCCATATCCCTTGATCCCTTTAGCCCCAAGAGCTGTGTCTAATTTATTTTTGAAATCAGACAACGTTTTGGCCTCAATTACATTCTGTGATAGTGAATTCCACACATTCACCACCCTCTGGGTGAAGACATTTCTCCTCACCTCAGTTCTAAAAGGTTTACCCCTTATCCTCAAATTATGCTCTCTAGTTCTGGACTCCCCCTCCTTTGGAAACATTCTTTCTGAATCTACCCTGTATAACTCTGTTAGAATTTTATAAGTTTCTATGAGATCCCCTCTCACTCTTCTAAACTCCAGTGAATATAATCCTAACCGACTTAGTCTCTCCTCATATGACTGACCTGCAATCCCAGGAATCAGCCTGGGAAACCTTTGCTGTACTCTCTCTATAGAAAGGAAATGATTCCTCAGATAAGGATACCAATACTCCAGGTGTGGCCTCACCAATGCCCTATACAATTGCAGCAAACCATTTCTATCCCTATACTCAAATCCTCTCGATATGAAGGCCAACATATCAATTGCCTTCTTTACTGCTTGCTGTACCTGCGCGCTTACTTTCAGCAACTAATGCACAAGGACTCCAAGGTCTTGTTGAATATCCACCTCTCTCAATTTACACCCATTCAAGTAATAATCTGCATTCCTATTATTGCTACCAAAATGGATAACCTCACATTTATCCATGTTATACTGCATCTGCCATGCAGATGCCCACACACTGAACCTATATAAATGGCTATAAATTGAGAGAGGGGAATATGCAATGAGACCTGGGTGTCCTCATACACAAGTCATTGAAGGTAAGAATGCAGGTGCAGCAGGTGGTGCAAAAAGTAAATGGAATGTTGGCCTTCATAGTGAGAGGATTCGAGTTCAGATGCAGGAATGTCTTGCTGCAATTACAGTAAGAGTTTTAACAACACCAGGTTAATGTCCAACAGGTATATTTGGTAGCAAATGCCATTAGCTTTCGGAGCGTTGCTCCTTCGTCAGATGGAGTGGATATCTGCTCTCAAACAAGGCACAGAGACACAAACTCAAGTTATAGAATACTGATTAGAATGCGAATCTCTACAGCCAGCCAGGTCTTAAAGATACAGACAATGTTAGTGGAGGGAGCATTAAGCACAGGTTAAAGAGATGTGTATTGTCTCCAGACAGGACAGCCAGTGAGATTCTGCAAGTCCAGGAGGCAAGCTGTGGGGGTTACTGATAGTGTGACATAAACCCAACATCCCGGTTTAGGCCGTCCTCATGTGTGCGGAACTTGGCTATCAGTTTCTGCTCTGTGACTCTGTGCTGTCGGGTGTCGTGAAGGCCGCCTTGGAGAACGCTTACCCGAAGATCAGAGGCTGAATGCCCATGACCGCTGAAGTGCTCCCCCACAGGAAGAGAACAGTCTTGCCTGGTGATTGTCGAGCGGTGTTCATTCATCCGTTGTCGTAGCGTCTGCAGGATTTCCCCAATGTACCATGCCTCGGGACATCGTTTCCTGCAACATATCAGGTAGACAACGTTGGCCGTGTTGCAAGAGTAGGTACCGTGTACCTGGTAAATGGTGTTCTCACGTGAGATGATGGCATCCGTGTCGATGATCCGGCACGTCTTGCAGAGGTTGCTGTGGCAGGGTTGTGTGGTGTCGTGGTCACTGTTCTCCTGAAGGCTGGGTAGTTTGCTGCGGACAATGGTCTGTTGACGTTGTGCGGTTGTTTGAAGGCAAGAAGTGGGGGTGTGGCGATGGCCTTGGCGAGATGTTTGTCTTCATCAATGACATGTTGAAGGCTCCGGAGGAGATGCTGTAGCTTCTCCGCTCCGGGGGAGTACTGGATGACGAAGGGTACTCTGTCCACCTTGTCCCGTGTTTGTCTTCTGAGGAGGTCGGTGCGGTTTTTCGCTGTGGTGCATCGGAACTGTCGATCGATGAGTCGAGCGCCATATCCTGTTCTTATGAGGGCATCTTTCAGCGTCTGGAGGTGTCTGTTGCGATCCTCCTCATCCGAACAGATCCTGTGTATTCGGAAGGCTTGTCCGTAGGGGATGGCTTCTTTAACGTGTTTAGGGTGGAAGCTGGAGAAGTGGAGCATCGTGAGGTTATCCGTGGGCTTGCGGTGCAGTGAAGTGCTGAGGTGACCGTCCTTAATGGAGATGCGTGTGTCCACGAATGCAACTGATTCCGGAGAGTAGTTCATGGTGAGTCTGATGGCGGGATGGAACTTGTTGATGTCATCATATAGTTGTTTCAGTGATTGTTCACCATGAGTCCAAAGGAAGAAAATGTCATTGATGTATCTAGTGTATAGCATCGGTTGAAGGTCCCGTGCGGTGAAGAAGTCTTGTTCGAACCTGTGCATGAAGATGTTGGCATATTGAGGTGCGAATTTGGTCCCCATGGCTGGTCCGTGTGTCTGGATGAAGAACTGGTTGTTGAAGGTGAAGACATTGTGGTCCAGGATGAAGCGGATGAGTTGTAAAATTGCATCTGGAAACTGGGAGTTGTCGGCGTCGGACCTTCAACCGATGCTATACACTAGATACATCGATGACATTTTCTTCCTTTGGAGTCATGGTGAACAATCACTGAAACAACTATATGATGACATCAACAAGTTCCATCCCACCATCAGACTCACCATGTTCTACTCTCCAGAATCAGTTGCATTCTTGGACACACGCATCTCCATTAAGGACGGCCACCTCAGCACCTCACTGTACCGCAAGCGCACGGATAACCTCACGATGCCCAATTTCTCCAGCTTCCACCCTAAACATGTTAAAGCCATCCCCTACGGACAAGCCCTCCGTATACATAGGATCTGCTCGGATGAGGAGGATCGCAACAGACGCTGAAAGATGCCCTCATGAGAACAGGATATGGTGCTCGACTCATCGATCGACAGTTCCGACGCGCCACAGCGAAAAACCGCACCGACCTCCTCAGAAGACAAACACGGGACATGGTGGACAGAGTACCCTTCATCGTCCAGTACTCCCCCGGAGTGGAGAAGCTACAGCATCTCCTCCGGAGCCTTCAACATGTCATTGATGAAGACGAACATCTCGCCAAGGCCATCCCCACACCCCCACTTCTTGCCTTCAAACAACCGCACAACCTCAGACCATTGTCCACAGCAAACTACCCAGCCTTCAGGAGAACAGTGACCACGACACCACATAACCCTGCCACAGCAACCTCTGCAAGACGTGCCGGATCATCGACACGGATGCCATCATCTCACGTGAGAACACCATCTATCAGGTACACGGTACCTACTCTTGCAACTTGGCCAACGTTGTCTACCTGATACGCTGCAGGAAACGATGTCCCGAGGCATGGTACATTGGGGAAACCATGCAGACGCTACGACAACGGATGAATGAACACCACTCGACAATCACCAGGCAAGACTGTTCTCTTCCTGTAGGGGAGCACTTCAGCGGTCACGGGCATTCAGCCTCTGATCTTCGGGTAAGCGTTCTCCAAGGCGGCCTTCACGACACACGACAGCGCAGAGTCGCTGAGCAGAAACTGATAGCCAAGTTCCGCACACATGAGGACGGCCTAAACCGGGATGTTGGGTTTATGTCACACTATCAGTAACCCCCACAGCTTGCCTCCTGGACTTGCAGAATCTCACTGGCTGTCCTGTCTGGAGACAATACACATCTCTTTAACCTGTGCTTAATGCTCCCTCCACTCACATTGTATCTTTAAGACCTGGTTGGCTGTAGAGATTCGCATTCTAATCAGTATTCTGTAACTTGATTTTGTGTCTCTGTGCCCTGTTTGAGAGCAGATTTCCACTCCATCTGACGAAGGAGCAGCGCTCCGAAAGCTAATGGCATTTGCTACCAAATAAACCTGTTGGACTTTAACCTGGTGTTGTTAAAACTCTTACTGTGTGTACCCCAGTCCAACGCCGGCATCTCCACATCATTGCTACAATTACACAGAGCCTTGGTGAGTGAGGCCAGACCTGGTGCAGTTTTGGTCTCCTTATCTGAAGAAGGATGTTCTTGCTATACAGGGAGTGCAGAGAGGGTTTATTAGACTCATTGCTGGGATGGTGGGACTCACATATGAGGAGTGATTGAGTCGGTTAGGATTATATTTACTGGGGTTCAGAAGAATGAGGGAAGATCTCATAGAAACCTATAAAATTCTAACAGGACTGGACATAGTAGGTGCTGGAAGGATGTTCCCAATGATGGAGGGGTGTCAAAAAGCAGGGGTCACAGTCTATGGATACAGGTAAACCTTTTGGGGGCATGGTGGCACAATGGTTAGAACTGCTACCTCACAGCGCCAGGGACCCGGGTTCAATTCTGGACTTGGGTGACTGTGGAGTTTGCACATTCTCCCACATCTGTGGGTTTCCTCCAGGTGCTCCAGTTTCCTCCCACAGCCCAAAGATGTGCAGATTAAGTTGATTGGCCATGCTAAATTGCCCCTTAGTTTCAGGGAGATTAGCAGGGTAAATACGTGGGGTTACTGGATAACGCCTGGGTAAGATGGTTGTCGGGCCAAATAGCCGCCTTCTGCACTGTAGGGATTCAATTATTCCTCTATGATTCTCTTAGGGCTGAGATGAGGAGAAATTTCTTCATCCAGGGAGTGGTGAGGCTGTGGAATTTACTATCACAGAAAACAGTTGTGCTAAAACATTGTACATTTTCAAGAAGGGGATCAAAGGATGTGGGGGGAAGGCAGGATCATGGATGATCAGCCATTATCATAATGAATGGTGGAGCAAGCTCAAAGGACTGAATGGCCTACTACTGCTCCCATTTTCTATGCTTTCCTCCCAACCTTCCATCTTCTGATGCTTCCTGATGCCTCCTGCACTCCCCATAGCCCCCCATTATCTCATTCTTCTCCCAGACGAGATCATTCCTCAGTCTCACTTTATCCCCATCTCAACCATTCACCAAGTACCCACTCTTCCTTCCCCCAGTCTCCATTTCCCAATCACCACCCTCTTTCCCTCAGCCCCATTCCCAAACTCTACAGAAGCTTAACCACCCGCTCCCACCCCCCCCCCCCCCCACCCCCCACCCCCCGCTGACCCTCCCAGACTGTTGCTAACACTCCGGCCGTTCATGGTTTCCTGTAGTACTATGGGGTGATGTCACCGAGACATGGATGTCTCGGAGCAACATGCAGTGCAGTTGAGGCAAAGGGCAGGCTCTGCTGTGGTGGCAAATTTCATTAACTGATCTCATGGGCTGCCAGACCTGCCTCCATTCCCAATTCCAGAAACTCTCTCCAATGCTGAAATGGCTCGGAATCCTGTCCGCATGAATCTGAGATCAATGATCATTGTTCCGGCAATATTGAAGAAATTTCCAAGAAATTGTGTGGAAAACTTTAATTTCACTGTTGAAAATTGAACAGTAAGATTGAGATAGACATATCTCTGATCAAAAACAGGTTAAAGGGATATGAGGAATAGGTGGGGAGGTGGATTTGAGACCAGGAAGAGATCAGCCATGATCTGATCGAATGGTGGAGCAGGCTCAAAGGGCTGAATTGCTTACTTCTGCTCCTAATTCCTATGTTCCTATGAATAAAATTTGTGAAGGCATACAATTTTAGATGAGGTTTTCGGTTTAGTTTGTGATGTGCTCTTAATGCTGTTAACAACTTCTGTGATGTACATCACAAGTTATAGTTTATGATTTGAAGTTGGGTATTGCTGGTATAGATGTACTCGCTGCACTTAGAGATATATATATCTAAAACTGTGTCCACAATGCAGAGCAATAATATTTTAAATTCTCGTTTATCCAGTGCATATATGCTGAATAAAAATTCCTTCTGGAACAGTGTTATAAAGTAAATTTTCACATCTGCAAAAATTAGTGCTGTGATTCTGCATGGACATCTGGGTAGCCTCGCAGATGACACAGCTAACTTACTGTTCCAACTTTAAGATTGACTGACAAAAGCCAAATTGGCAAACATTATCTGTAAACAAAAGCAAAATATGACAGATTCTGAAAATCTGAAATAGAAACAGAAAATGCTGAAAAAACTCAGCAGGTCTGGCAGCATCTGTGGAGAGAGAAAATAGAGTTAATGGCATGTAACTTCTGCCCTGAATCCTGACTTAAGCTGATTGTGCGCGGATTGTGTGGACGATACAGAGGTCCTGGCGCGTGGACATGCGCGCTGGAAGAGTGCCAAGTTTGAACTTCCGATTCGGATTTGGAAAGCTGCCAGTATTGAAGCGCTGAGCTGCAGTCTCTCCCTAACTTCTGTCACTTGTGCTGATGATAGGTGAGTTTTTGCCCTTATTTATTTGCACACTTATTTGTGGTCTAGCTGCGGCGAGTAGAGGCAGCAGATATTATTTGGGTGGATTAAATGTTTTTGTAAATGTTTTAAAAAGATGTTTAACATAAATACGGAAGTGAAATAATTTTTTTTTAATTGTACAACATTGTCATGACAATTGATTCCAGTGAAAAAGTACATTCATACATAACAAGGTGTTAGTGTCTGGAATAAGTTTCAGCTGAAGTCCATTTGGATTTTGCTATATATTTTAAGCAGTGTTTATGCCAATTTTAAGAGTCTCCCTGATGCAACATTGATCCTTTTGCAACTTGGCTAGTACGAATGCTTTCCGAAAGTATTCCTTAAATTGGCATATGCAAGCCTCCTGTAAGCTGATGCGAACTATCTCTCTGATAAGCATTGCAGAATCCATTGCAGATTGAAAATCCGGAGTCATGTTCCACCACTGGGCTGGTACATCACACTTTTAGCTTGGCTTCTTAACTGAAGTTCTTTTTGAGGCTTTGACATAGGCATGGAAGAGTCAGGCTACATCCTCCCTCCCCTTCCCCTCATATCCTTGTTTAGCAACAACTGAACTGTTGAGTTAATGTATAAAAATATTTTGTTGATCGTTGTGTTAGCGCAGGGGTCTCCAAACTATGGCCCGTGGGCCACATCTGTTCCGCGGCGGGTCACATCCGGCCCAGATACAATAAATTTTATTCATTCATTTACAGAACTGATTTTTTTCTTTGGCCCGCGAAGATGTGTAGAATATACGATGTGGCCCCTCGTACTGAAGAGTTTGGAGACCGCTGTGTTAGAGAAAAGATATATTTTATATGAAATTTGAAAAGATGAGGTAATTAAACAAAATGTCATGGTGCAGCTGCTAAAGTAAAGTGTTTAGTTGCATTACAAATACAAGTGTATTTGTCACATTATTTTTTTAAATAAATGATTTCCATTAAACTTTGCAAAATTCTACTACTACTTTATTGAAATCTTAAAACAAAATATTTAAATATGAAATTATAAAAAATGCTTTATTGAAACATCAAAACAGAGCAGTCAAATATGAGAATTATAAACGAAGTAAGCAAGGCAGAATACTAGTGAAGAACACATTTAGATCTTCCACAGCCCAAAATGTGAACTCTCCTTTGCTCAACCTCATGCAATAAGGCATCCAAATCATGGTCTGAGAATTTCTGACCTCTCTTCTTCCCAATTACATTTTCAGTTTCTATATTCTAAATTAAAACATATGAACCCTTATAAGTGTGCCACACGTAAAGTTATATAATAATATAATGCAGATTTAAATAGTGGTTTCACAGATTTAGAACAAATCACAAAACTTATGTGCATTTATACATATTAAATACTCCTCTTCAATCATAAAAATAAAACTAAAAATCACACTTTAAATGAGCCAATATCAATAGGATTAACTACTTAAAATAAATAGCAAAAAAAAAATTAAAAAGTTTCAACATACCTTTTATAATAGCAGGAAAATCCTTCTCTTTTCAGTGCAAAACTGCTATTTCCAAGTTGGACCTCAATGGTTGCTAGTCTGGCCACGTGATAAAGATCCTCCTGCGTCATGTTGGGGCTGGCAGAGTTGGCTCTGCTGAAGGCCGAAGGCTGCTGCTCCCATCAGGAGCTTGGGCTCCACTTTCCAAGGCAGGAAAGAATGCAGAAAACTCTTCCACTTTTGGCAGCCCATAGCTTTCCACCGCTAATCAGAAGTTATTGGCCAATTTTCCAGTCCATAGCACTCAAAACTCTGAAGGAGAGTCAAGCTCTGAAGAAGTAATATGGACTTGAAAAACGAACTCTATTTTCTTTCCCCATAGATGCTGCCAGACCTGCTGAGTTTTTCCAGCACTTTCTGTTTCTAGTATCCGTAAACGTATCAGGGATGACTAAAACACTCAAAAGATCCTGCAGAAGTGCACCCATGAATCTTCCTATGGGCTATCATGTTGACCATGTACTTGGTAATAAAGTGCTTAACAATGCAAAGTGCAAAACTCTTGTGCAAGCAAGCAGCAGTTGTAGAGATATTGGTTGGGGTCTGAAATTGGCCAGCACAAAACCAGGCAAACATGAAAAATCAGAGTGATAAAGTACTTTGTAGAAGTGATCATTGCCTAAAGTACTATGCCCATTCCAAAATTGCCACATTTAAAATGTACCAAAACTAAGCCATTGAAATGGGATGACATTTACTCTACCAAAAGATATAAATGACCTTATTTCATTATTGCTTTAATATAAATTTGAGGTCCTAAATACTATAATCACCAATCCCAGAGTTGTGCTGAAATTTGACTTCAGGTCACTGATCTCTGGTAGAGATTCCAGGGTCCCAGACAGGCATATCATTTTTGTGGAGCTGACAAGCTGACATGCAGCTTGGGGCCATTTCTTTGGCATTCATCTGTCCCAAGAATATTGTGGGGGAGGGGGAGTAGTGTTATTTCCCAGGTACCCCTACCTCCAGAAATGCACCAATTAACATTCTAAGCTAGACAGCTGATCTAGGATAAGCTGTTTTAGATATCTATTGTTCCTCCTTTGGAGGTCCAGGCTGTTTACATCCACCTGAGAGGCCCTCATATACCTAACAGAGGCTTCACACCATTACCATAGTGAATCTCAGGAGTGGGAATTACACATTCAGAAATCCTTGCCCTGGTTGTGCCTGCAACTCTGGGCCTCATTTGCTTCCTAAGATGAGTACAGAGTACCATCGAAACAACAGATATCTGGGGCGGAATTTTCTCAGAAACATTCTGTGTCGAACAGGTGAGAAAACGGGAGGTTTTTCCAGCGAGGTAAGTGGTTGTAATTTAAGGCACTCTGTACAATACAGAAGTTGCAATGTCAGGGGGAGTAGTCAGAGCCTATTCATGCTGGGAAGCCAACTGCTGAGCTCTAGGGGCTCCAATCTCCCAGTGCACTGCCACCCCCCCCCCCCCCCCCCCCCCCGATTCGCTGCACTGGATTTTTCACCTGACCTTATTGGCTTTCCACGCCAATTACCTGACATGGCCAGCCAGGAAGATCCCACCCCTGATGTTTCCCAGTCTCCTTTATTTTGATGAGGATTCTCTCCTACTGATGGTGTAGATGGAGATTTTTTGAAATCATATGGAACTTTGGGACTCTTTTGTCTGATCACGTGAGAATATTAACTCATCCTATCTTGAATATAACACATTTATACAGCTCATTTCACATAGTGAAGCATCTCTTAACAAGCATGATATCAATAAAACAATTCTGACACCAAGCCGCAGAAAAAGAAACCAGGACAGAATGCCAAAGGTTTGATCAAATAAGTAGTATTTTAAAGGAGAAAAGTGAGACAGAGAAACAGAGAGGTTTAGGGAGGAAATTCCAGGGCAGTTGAAAGTACAATCACTAATGGGTCACATTAGAGAGATCTGATTTGATGGATTGTAGGGATCTTGAAGACTTGGGAGAGCTGGGGGAAGCTACAGTGATGGGGAGGGATGAGGCCATGAAGGGATTTAAAGACAGGAATTAAAATTTTAAACTTGAGGTATTGTCGGGCAGGTAAAGCATGAGGGGTGATGGATAAATGAGGTTTGGAGTGAGATAAGATAGAGGCAGCAGTTTGTGGTGAGGACTAGTTTACATAGGATAGAAGTTGGGAGGCCAGCCAGACAACATTGGAATAGTTGTCCAGAGGTAGTGAAGGCATGTGTGAAGGTTTCAGTCACAAGAGGATTGAGGCAGGCTCCAGTGTCACAGGGTAGTTGATGGGGTGGATGTTTGGTCAAAAATATAAGTATTAATCAATTCAACATCCATATCACTCTATGGTACATAAATCCAAAGATTCACAACTTTCTAAAGACAGAAATATATTTTCTGTATAATCATAAATAGCTGACCCTTTTATCCTGAGACTATGACTTCTAGTTCTTGACTCCCCTGTCAAGGGAGCAGCCTCTCAGCATCTTCCTTTTTAAAATCTCTAAGAATTATATACAGTGCAATGAGACCACCCTTCTTTTATCTAAACTCTGGCATTTACAGGTTCATTCTATTCAATCCATCCTCAAAAGTCAATCCTCTCGTCCCAGAAATGAGTGAACATTTGCTGCATCACCTCCAAGGCAAGCATATATTTCTTTAAATAAAATCAAAACAGTACCCCAGCCATTTAAGTGCAGCAAGACTTCCTCAAACCTCTTCGCAATAAAATCCGATTTACCATTTGCTTACCTAATTGTCATAGAAGTCATAGAAAGTCATAGAAACCCTACAGTGCAGAAGGAGGCCATTCGGCCCATCGAGTCTGCACCGACCACATTCCCACCCAGGCCCTACCCCCACATATTTACCCGCTAATCCCTCTAACCTATGCATCTCAGGACTCTAAGGGGCAATTTTTAACCTGGCCAATCAACCTAACCCGCACATCTTTGGACTGTGGGAGGAAACAGGAGCACCCGGAGGAAACCCACGCAGACACGAGGAGAACATGCAAACTCCACACAGACAGTGACCCGAGCCGGGAATCGAACCCGGGACCCTGGAGCTGTGAAGCAGCAGTGCTAACCACTGTGCTACCGTGTTTGTCATACATGCATGTTAATGTTGTGATTTATGTGCAAGGGGATTTAAATTCCACTACAGCCCAACAGATATTTGTCTCTCACCATTTTAAACATGTCCTGCTTTTCCATTCTTTCTATAAAGTTAATCATTTCCCATTTCCCTACCTTATATTCCACCTGCCCCTTTCTTGGCAACTCATTTAACTTGTCTAGATTCCATTAACATAATGGATCAAGCCCAGAATTATTTGTGAACTTATAAACAATTTAAGACATGATTTTTTTTAAAAAGGACAAGCAAAAACTGGCTGAGACTGGAAAGGAATACTTGCTGGAATTCCTATGTGGATTACATTTGACCAATGTGTTCAGAGAGAATGGAATGTTGCATCTTTTTCAGGCAGACACTTCAAAGACATGCAATGTAAAACCTGAACTGCAATGTCCTGTAGAGATGATGGAGACTGATTACCACTCAGCAGAGACCATACCCTGTGAATTATGTCCCCAACTGTGGATATCTTGTGAGTTAAAAGAAAAGAATTCTGGTAAAAGACATGTTTGTGTTTTTCCCCTTCCAGGAATACACAAGGGGTCAAAAACTAACTGCAACCCTGGTCTCGGTGTGCTGATCTGGTGTTCTAGTTCTACTGTGCTAGTGTATGCTGTGAAGGTCGCAGTTGAAGAACATCCACTGGATAACTTTGCACTTGCAGATTTAAAAAAGTCTCTCTCTCACTCTGATTGCTGTAAGCAAGTCACAAGTCAGCTAAGTCAGTCAGAAAGGAAACCGGACAACTCCTTTCAACTAATCTACAGAACCAAGTATCTCCAAACTGCTCAACTGCAGTCAGTGCTACTGGAATCACACAACTTAATAGCCACAACTTTTCATCATCTATTCCTCATAGACAAGGCAAAGACTGATTTGTTTATCTTTAGCTTTTATTTTTGTCCTCACTTCTCATTTCTAATCAGTATATACGTATGTTGCATTTTTATTAGTTCCTTATGTTTTAGTAATGAATAAACCCACTTCTTTTAACTCAAGAAACCCTGTTTAAATTCGCTCCTTTTCAAACATAAATAAATTTGGACTGTGAAAAGGCATCCAAGGGGGAAGGGATCCTTTTTAACTTAACCTTGTTGCAACCAACTGAGGGGATCAAATAAAATAGGGGGGACAGTTCACCCCTCCTCACCCAGGAACATTACAATTTGGGGCATCTCATCCAGTCTCCTAACATATTGGGGGGACTTTGCCCTGGGTCCAGTTGTAACAATCCCATTGCGGTTTCTTTGCGTCCTCCTCACAGCTTCGTTCTGTATTGACATCAAATTTGGATATATTCCACCGTTCCATCATACTGAATTATATGGTGAACAGCTAACAACCCACCTCAATCCTTGAGTCACTCCACCGGTTACATCCTTTCATGCTAAAAATGGCCTATTTATTCCTACTGTTTTCTGCCCATTAACTAACCCTGCATTAAACTTATTACACCAATCCCATTCTAATCTTGTGTTAACCTTCCCTTAACCATACACCCAGGAAAGTCCAAATATATTCCAGGGTGACTAGCTGGGGTGGATGTGTGCGCTTATGGGAATAGGGTGGGATTGTGGTCGATGGGCTGAATGGCCTCCTTCTGCACTGTAGGGATTCTATGATTCACTGGTTCTGCCTTAGCTACACTGCCTGTTACACTCTTAAAGCCTAATAGATTTATGAAACAATTTTTTTTTCATTCAATGGTGAATGCTGCCTAATCAGTGATAAAGTAGGAATAAATAACTTTAAAAATTCATACACAGCATGTGGGCATCACTGACGTAACATTTATTGTGCCAAATAAACCTGTTGGATTTTAACCTGGTGTTGTGAGACTCCTTACTGTGCTTACCTCAGTCCAACGCTGGCATCTTCACATCATAACATTTATTGTCCAGCCCCAATTGCCTTTGGAGGTGATGGTGAGCTGCCTTCTTAAACCACTGCAGTCTATGTATTTAGGAATGCCCAATGCTGTTAGAAAGGGAATTCCAGCATTTTGATTCAGTGACAAACAAAGAAACAGCAATATAGTTCCAAGTCAAGACAGCGTATGGCTTGGAGGAACTTGTAGGTAGTGTTCCTGTCACCTTTGATCAATTGGGCCGACAAATGGCAGATGGAGTTTAATTTAGACAAATGCGAGGTGATGCATTTTCGTAGATTGGACCAGGGCAGGACTTACTCAGTTAATGGTAGGGTGTTGGGGAGAGTTACAGAACAAAGAGATCTAGGGGTACATATTCATAGCTCCTTGAAAGTGGAGTCACAGGTGGACAGAGTGGTGAAGAAGGCATTTGGCATGCTTGGTTTCATCGGTCAGAACATTGAATACAGGAGTTGGAATGTCTTGTTGAAGTTGTACAAGACATTGGTAAGGCCACACTTGGAATACTGTGTCCAATTCTGGTCACCCTATTATAGAAAGGATATTAAACTAGAAAGAGTGCAGAAAAGATTTACTAGGATGTTACCGGGACTTGATGGATTGAGTTATAAGGAGAGACTGGATAGACTGGGACTTTTTTCTCTAGAGCGTAGGAGGCTGAGGGGTGATCTTAGAGGTCTAAAAAATGAGGGGCACAGATCAGCTAGTCAATATCGTTTCCCAAAGGTTGGGGAGTCTAAAACTGGAGGGCATAGGTTTAAGATGAGAGGGGAGAGATACAAGAGTGTCCAGAGGGGCAATTTTTTCAGAGGGTGGTGAGTGTCTGGAACAAGCTGCCAGATACTAGTAGAGGCGGATACAATTTTGTCTTTTAAAAAGCATTTAGTTACATGGGTATGATGGGTATAGAGGGATATGGGCCAAATACGGGCAATTGGGATTAGTTTAGGGGTTTTTATAAAAAGGGCAGCATGGACAAGTTGGGCCGAAGGGCCTGTATCCATGCTGTAAACCTCTATGAGTCTATGACCTTTGTCCTTCTAGCTGGTAGAGGTTGTGGATTCAGAAGGTGCCATTGAAGCTTTGGTGAGTTACCACAATGCATTTTGTAGGTGTTACACATTGCTGCCACTGTGTGCCCAGTGGCGGAATGAATATTGAAGGTAGTGGATGAGGTGACAATCAAGCGGGCTGCTGTGAGCTGGATGGTATTAAGCTTCAAGTGTTGTTGGACTCCATTCATCCAGGCAAATGGTGAGTACTCTATTACACTCCTGACTCTGCCTTGTAGGAGTTGACACAGTAAGAAGTCTCACAACACCAGGTTAAAGTCCAACCTTGTAGGAGTTGGGACAGGCTTTGGGGAAATCAGACTTGCTTTAGTGGAATTGAATTAATGACTATGAAAAAATTGCTCGAGTGCTTATCAATTTACATCCTATCATGGGATTACATATCAAATTATCCCCTTAACCTGACCTACATCCATCCCTCAAACTATACCAGCAAAACAAATGGACTCATTTTATTCACAACAGCAAATAGTATCAAAAGTTTAAACTTTCCAGTTGACCCACAGAGCCCATGTAACATTGGCGGGGGGGGGGGCGCGAGGTTCAGGCCCCACCACCAATCTAGCCACAGCTTAGGTGAGGTGTCGTCTCAAGATGGAGGTGGCCTCTTTCCCCCTTATCTGTAATGGCTCCTTCCATGCTGGAGCCTCCTATTGGCCCCACAGCTCGAGAAAGCTGCAGGGCTGTTCCCCATAGTGAGGATAGAGAGCCCCATTTGACCCGGATATCTAGGTCTGACACAGAACAAAATCCTGTCCACTCCTTCAGGAGAATTTGGCATGATTAATTTGCTACAAGGATTATCTGTCATTTTAAGAAATGTTAGTTTTTTAAAAAAAGAGCCTACGAATTTAAACCACATGCTAATTTAGTGATATTTATGTATCTAATCGAGGCAAAACTGAATTGACTGCCAAATTTCTAGGGACTCTGATCACACCACAAACATCTCAATTTTTGATTAGATCAATTTTATATTTTCTTCATGTTCTATGAGCAACTGCTGAGCTTTAAACCATTACCAAGACTGCATCATAATTCAAACAGCCAATGGAGATACTATTACTTCCAACACCTTCCACTCCACCTCAACTACCACACCCAATCCAGGTTTCTTAACCTCTGACCTCAATTTTATGTGCAGAATTCAATCATCTATAGGAAGCCTATGCTTAAAGGCCATCCCAGTTTCTTTTACCTCTCAATTCCCCAAAAAGGGGGCCGAATACCTCACCTTTCTACCTTTGAGTGTTAGCTGTGACTCCTTTGGTAGCACATTTGCTCCTGAATTACAAGATTCCAAGTTCAAGTTTCATTCAAGGGGGGCTCAAGTACAAAAATCAAGATGCACACCAGTGAAGTATTGAGGGAGCATTGCACTCAGGAGGTGCTGTCTTTCAGATGAGCTGTTAAACCAAGGCCCATCTGCCAGTTCGGGTGATTGCAAAAAGAAATTCCATAGCAGTATTCAGATGATTATCCAGAAAGTTATCCCAGCGTCCTAGCCAACATTTATCCCTCAGATTCTGGTTATCACATTGTTTTTGTGGGAGTTGGCTGAATGAAAGTAGTTCATAATGCCATGCTAAATTGCCTCTTAGGTGTCCAAAGATGTGAAGTTTGGGTTGATCAGCCATGGTAAAATGTGCAGGGTTATGGAGATAGAGGGTGGGATGCTTTTTAAGAGTCAGTGCAGACTTGATGTACCAGAGACTTCTTTCTGCACTGCAGGGATTCAAATGTTTGAAGCCTTCCTTTTCTGTAAAGGCTCTATGCAAATAGTTGTTCATGTTCTGATGTAAACCTTTTAATTTCAGAGTCCTGCATTCTATTATACTATTCAAAATTTAGCTGAAAGAGATGATTTATTCAAAACTATATTAAGCTGGAGATCCCGTGGGGCAGCACGGTAGCACAGTGGTTAGCACTGCTGCTTCACAGCTCCAGGGTCCCGGGTTCGATTCCCGGCTCGGGTCACTGTCTGTGTGGAGTTTGCACGTTCTCCTCGTGTCTGCGTGGGTTTCCTCCGGGTGCTCCGGTTTCCTCCCACAGTCCAAAGATGTGCGGGTTAGGTTGATTGGCCAGGTTAAAAATTGTCCCTTAGAGTCCTGGGATGCATAGGTTAGAGGGATTAGCGGGTAAAATATGTGGGGGGAGGGCCTGGGTGGGATTGTGGTCGGTGCAGACTCGATGGGCCGAATGGCCTCCTTCTGCACTGTAGGGTTTCTAATCTTCTAATCTATGTAAAACATTAACAGCCAATATGCAAAATTTAGATGACCAAACTGAAACAATAGATAGACAACTTTTTCAACCATATTAATGCCAATGCAAGCATTTGGATTTGCATAGAAGGCTCAACGCAAGTTAAGCAGATCCAATAATCTAGCCTTGAACTAATTCTATTCAGTTTGGTCAAGGGACCAGTGCTACCATTATCAGCTTGAGACTCTTGAATTATCATGGGACAGAGATTAAATATGTATTCAAAAAGACAAAAATAGTTTTATTAAACATTTTTCCTCAACAGTTAACAAGAAATGGAAATCAACTTCACGGAAAAAACTGGGCAGTTACAAGTATTCAACAAAAACATTGCTCATTAAGTTTAAATTTATAAATAAAAGCTCAGCTTTCAAAACCAACTTATGTATCGCAAAACTGGTCACAATTCCTTAATTTGAGAACAAATTGCTGCACCAGCTCAATATTGGAGCAGAATTTTTTTGACTGATTAGTTACTTCATAATCATCCTTGTTTATAGGCTTAAACTGAGGGCCAGCTTGAAATAGTTACAGCCTGCAATATACAATTGACTGTTATTGTCAAATGGCACTTTGCAACTTAATCAAGTACCCAAGTTTCAATTCATTATTTGTATTACAACAGCAAACTTATTGAATCTGAAGTTTCTGATCAGTTTCTTGGTTGTTTGAACCATTCAAAAAAAAACCTGAGTGAATTGCAACTCTAGAGAAATAATGCATGGCAAATTATTTCAAAAACCATACATTTAAGCTACCAAAGAAACTTTTACAACAGTGACTTTAGAAATTGGATATGGTTAAAATAATTAAAATAGCCACAATAGGATGCTGAGCCAAAATATACTGCAAGTTGGAACTCGAGCAATCATTTGTCCAAAATTAGCCACCTTGTGCCATTTGCAGTTTAGTTTTTAAAAAATTGACAATGTAAGCAAACAGGTTCACACAAAAGCCATTTAAAAATCAGGGTGACCATGGTAAACTCAGATTCTCAGTACAGATCTAATACAAGCTAGCTGCTGACGTACACAACAAATTTTCTGGAAACAGCCAAGGCAGCCTTATTGTCAATAAAAGGAGCAGAAGTACATTTGATATTTATGCATTTAATCAATATATCCTAAGTAACAAATGTCCCAGTCTCAATGCATAAACTATCCAGCTGAAATTCACCTTGCAGTCAAAGGGCATTAAATAGATGGTGAACTTTATATTTTAGGTGCAGGTTCTTAAACTGGACAATAACAGTACTTCTGAACATGAATACACAAATTCTCCACAACAACCTTTATTTTTACTGCACACTGCAAATTAGTTTTCCTCATCATCTGTGGAATAGGAATGCCAAGTCAGTCTCTCTTCATAAAATGCAATCACAACCTGCGGACACTTAACATTGGCTTCCTTGGATGGAACCAGATCTGCATCATCAGAATCCTTCCTAAAGAAGTGAAAATAGAAAATGATCTCAATTTCTGACATTTTAAAAAAATGCTCTAAAGACAACATTGTGAAATGAGACTTTTAACAAGCCACTCATGCAGCACCAGTAAATCTCAAACTCCTGAAAATGTGACACCGCTTTCAGAATCTCTGCCTCTTCACTCAGCTTGAATTCATAACTGACTTCTATCTGAGGTAGATTATTAACCCAATTCGACAGAGCTCAGGACCCCAGAGTTCCAGGCATAAACTGGTAGTAGCATTGGCACAAATTACCCAAAGTATATTAATTCCCAAGGCCAGTTCCCCTCAAAGGAATTAAAGGTGCTCCAAAAATTGGACAGCAGACTGACGTATTAGGAAGAAATAGTCACCAGCCTCCTACACTATATTTAATTGTCCTATCTTAAAATCATGCATCTGTTTAAGGTTCATTACTAAAATGATAACCTGATATTACTGGGTTATATACGAAGCAGTTATTTTTCTTCAAGTTTACTTGAAATTTGGGCAGTCTCAATTTAACTCCAGGTGGGATTAGGGTCTGCAGCACAAAGTTGTCTATTTAATATCGAACAAGAATATGAAAGTTGCCAAAGACAAAATGTGTGTATGTTTTTGTGACCAAGGAACTATTTAAATATAGCATGAATGCAAATGCTTCTAGGCCACTTCAAAAATGTGCAATTATTAAATGGACAGAAACAGACAGAACGTCTGCTCTCCATGATGGCGTAGAAAGAGTTGCATTCCAGAGGTATCTTGTAAAAGATGTAGTGGGGCAAGGCCAAGCGAAGCAGAGGAACATTGTGATTGCCATTTCTTGTGAAGGTTTGGCTCAAACTAAAATGCAATCACAACCTACACTTTAAAAAACATTTTTTATGCTACGTTCAAGAGAATCAAACTACCAAAGCGACCTCAGCATTTCAACATTCAAAACCATTGGTATGGACTTCAGAAATAACAGAAAATGCTAGGAAAATTCAGCAGGTCTAGCAGCATCAGTGGAAAAAGAAACAAGAGTTAATGTTGAGTTCGTAGTCATCATATACATTCAAAATATTACCTGTTTTTTCTCTCTCTCTCCAGAGATGCTGATAAACCCACGTTTTTCCAGCATTTTGTGTATTTCAGATTTCGAACCTTTGCAGTATTTTGCTTTCATTTTAGGATGGCCTTCATCCTATATTACATGTAATCCATCAAAGCAGTGCATATATGCAAAATACTTTCCAATGCCACTCCATTATAACTCGCCATCTTCCCAAAGGCAATTAGAGATAGGCACAAGTGCCAGTCTTGCTAGCGATGCCCACAACCCATGAACAAATATGATAAATAGAACTTGAAAGTTAACATAACCCCAACACAGGCAAAAACAAAACAGCCACGAGGCATCATGGTAACATTCAGAATATAATGAAAGTTGCAATGTAGTAAGATGCAATTTAACACGAGTATGAAGTGATGCATTTCGGTAGGATGCGGAAAAAGCGACAATTAAAATTGTTCCTGAACCAACTTAAAAACTGCTGAGAGACCTTGGGCAGAAAAGGGCAGGTTGAAAAGCATATAGGATCCCCAGTTTAATAGAGAGATAAAGAGTATAAAAAAGGAACTAGTCATTATCCAGAGGAAATTTACTAGAATGGTACCAGAGATGCAAGGCCAGCTTCATGGAGATACCAGAGAAGTTATTGTTGTTCTTAGATTCTAAAAAAGTTAAAGGGGAGAATTAAGGAGTAAATATGAGAAACTGTTTGCACTGCGAGAGACAGTAGTAACCACAACTATAAGGTTGACAGATTTCATCAACTCATGTGTTTGCTGCTCCGATTGTATTCTCTCACTGGTCAGTTTTCCTTGGCAGAGTACAATTCCTTTGTACTAACCTCAAGCCCACGTGAACTTCACTGGCTAAGCTTGCATTTATTGCCCATCTCTAATTGCCCTCAAGAATATGCTGATGAGCTGCTTTCTTGAACTGCTGCAGTCCACATGATGCAGGTACACCCATTAAGCTAGTGGGAAAGAGTTCCAGGATTTTGACCCAGCAGAAGTGAAGAAACAACAACATTTAAGTCTCTGCTGCGCTTGCCCTTCTGGATGGTAATGGTCGTAGGTTTGGAAAGTGCTGTTGAAGGATCATGCTACCTTGCTTTGATTGTGGAAGAATGGATGGCACCTCAAGTGGGTTGCCTTCCTCTGAATGGTGTCAAGCTTTGAGTGTTGGAGCTTCTCTCATCCAGGCAAGAGGGGAGTATTCCATCACATTCTTGCCCTGTGCATGGTGGAAGATGGGCAGGTTTTTGGGAGTCAGGTGGTCAAGTTACCCACCACAGGATTCCAAGCCTTTGACCTCATAGAATCATAGAATCCCTACAGTGCAGAAGGAGGCCATTCGGCCCATCGAGTCTGCACCGACCACAATCCCACCCAGGCCCTACCCCCACATATTTTACCCGCTAATCCCTCTAACCTACGCATCTCAGGGCTCTAAGGGGCAGTTTTTTAACCTGGCCAATCAACCTAACCCGCACATCTTTGGACTGTGGGAGGAAACCGGAGCACCCGGAGGAAACCCACGCAGACACGAGGAGAATGTGCAAACTCCACACAGGCAGTGACCCAGCCGGGAATCGAACCCGGGACCCTGGAGCTGTGAAGCTGCAGTGCTAACCACTGTGCTACCGTGCCGCCTGCTCTTGTACCCACAGTATGTACATGGCCAGTTCAGTTTTTGGTCAATGACAACCCCCAGGATGTTGATCATTGGGAGATCCAGTGAATGCAATGCCACTGCATGTCAAGGGGCAATAGTTAAGATTCTCTTGTTGGAGGTGGTCATTATTTGTTGTGAATGGTGCTTGCCACTTGTCAGTCCAAGCCTATATATTGGCCCGATTTCCTGCATTTGGACCTGGACTACTCCAGTGGTGAACACCTCAAACTTCCACACTTATGACCTTGTAATGGAAGAAATGTCATTGATGAAGCAGTTGAAGATGGTTGGGCCTAGGCCACTCCCATGAGGAACTCCTGCAGAGATGTCCTGAAGTGGAGATGACTGACCAACAACCAGCAGATAATTTTCTGATTCCTATTGACGCCATTTCCTTGATGCCACATTGTCAAATGTTGCCTTGATGTCAAGAACAGTCATTCCTCACTTCACCAGTTCAGCTCTTTTGCCCATGCTTATAGCAACACTAATAAGATCAGGACCAGAGTGGCCAAGGCGGAGCCCAAGCTGAGTGCCCATGACCAGGTTATTGCGAAGCAAATGCTGTTTGATAACACTGTCGATGACCCGTTTCATCACTTTGCTGATCAAGATTAGACTGGTGGAGCCATAACTGGCCAGGTTGGAGTTGTCCTGCTTTTCGTGTAAAGCCATGATGTGGAGATGCCAGCGTTGGACTGGGGTAAGTACAGTAACAAGTCTCAACACCAGGTTAAAGTCGAATAGGTTTATTTAGTAGCACAAGCTTTCAGAATGTTGCTCCTTCCCTCAGGTGAGTGAAGACTTGTGTTCACAAACAGGACATGCATAGATACAGACTCAATTTACAAGCTAATGGTTGGAATGTGAATCTTTACAGGTAATCAAGTCTTTACAGGTATAGACAATGTGAGTGGCAAGAGGGTTAAGGATAGGTTAAAGGAGGTACATATTGTCTCCAGTCAGGACAGTTAGTGAGATTTTGCAAGCCCAGGCAAGTCGTAGGGGTTACAGATAGTGTGACATGAACCCAAGATCCCAGTTGAGGCCGTTCTCATGTGTGCGGAACTTGGCTATCAGTTTCTGCTCAGCGATTCTGCATTGTTGTGAAGACTGCCTTGGAAAATGCTTACCCGAAGATCAGAGGCTGAATGCCCGTAACTACTGAAGTGTCCCCCAAAAGGAAGAGAACACTCCTGCCTGGTGATTGTCGAGCAGTGTCCATTCATCTGTTGTCATAGTATCTGCATGATCTTGCCAATGTACCATGTCTCGGGACATCCTTTCCTGCAGCGTATATGGTAGCCAACGTTTGCCGAGTCGCAAGAGTATGTACCATGTACCTGGTGGATGGTGTTCTCACGTGAGATGATGGCATCCGTGTTGATGATCCGGCACGTCTTGCAGAGGTTGCTGTGGCAGGGTTGTGTGATGTCGTGGTCACTGTTCTGCTGAAGGCTGGGTAGTTTGCTGCGGACAATGGTCTGAGGTTGTGCAGTTGCTTAAAAGGTAATAAGTGGGGGTGTGGGGATGGCCTTGGCGAGATGTTAGTCTTCATTGATGACATGAAGACTCCGGAGAAGATGTCGTAGGTTCTCCGCTCCGGGGAAGTACTGGACGACGAAGGGTATTCTGTCCGCCATATCCCATGTTTGTCTTCTGAGGAGGTCAGTACGGTTTTTCACTGTGGTGCATTGGAACTGTTGATCGATGAGTCGAGCACCATATCCTGTTCTTATGAGGGCATCTTTAGGTGTCTGTTGCGATCATCCTCATCTGAGCACATCCTGTGTTTACAGAGGGCTTGTTCGTAGGGGATGGCTTCTTTAACGTGTTTAGGGTGGAAGCTGGAGAAGTGGAGCATAGTGAGTTTATCCATGGGCTTGTGGTACAGTGAAGTGCTATGGTGGCCATCCTTGGTGAAGATGCGTGTGTCCGAGAATGCAACTGATTCCAGAGAGTAGGCCATGGTGAGTCTGATGGTGGGATGGAACTTGATGTCATATTGTTGTTTCAGTGATTGTTCGCCATGAGTCCAAAAGGAAGAAAATCTCATCGATGTATCTAGTGTATAGCATCGGTTGAAGGTCCTGTGCGGATGATATTTTCTTTCTTTGGACTCATGGCGAACAATCACTGAAACAACTATATATCAACAAGTTCCATCCCACCACCAGACTCACCATGGACTCCTCTCCGGAATTGGTTGCATTCTTGGACACACTCATCTCCATCGAGGATGGTCACCTCAGCTCTTCACTATACTGCAAGCCCACGGATAACCTCATGATGCTCCACTTCTCCAGCTTTCACCCTAAACACATTAAAGCTATCCCCCCCAAGGACAAGCCCTCCGTATACTCAGGATCTGCTCAGATGAGGAGGATCGCAACAGACGCTGAAAGATGCCCTCATAAGAACAGGATATGGCACTCGACTCATCAACAGTTCCAACGCGCCACAGGGAAAAAAAAACAACACTGACCTCCTCAGAAGACAAACGGTGGACAGAGTATCCTTTGTCATCCAGTATTTCCCCGGAGCAGAGAAGCTACGACATCTTCTCCAGAGCCTTCAACATGTCATCGATGAAGACGAACATCTCGCCAAGGCCATCCCCACATCTTACCTTCAAACAACCACACAACCTCAAACAGACCATTGTCCGCAGCAAACTACCCAGCCTTCAGGAGAACAGTGACCACGACACCACACAACCCTGCCACAGCAACCTCTGCAAGACGTGCCGGATCATCGACACGGATGCCATCAACTCACGTGAGATCATCCACCATATACATGGTACATCCTCTTGCGACTTGGCCAACGTTGTCTTGCCGATACGCTGCAGGAAAGGATGTCTCGAGGCATGGTACATTGGGGAGACCATGCAGATGCTATGACAATGGATGAATGAACACCACTCGACAATCATCAGGCAGGAGCGTTCTCTTCCTGTTGGGGAACACTTCAGCAGTCACGGGCATTCAGCCTCTGATCTTTGGGTAAGCGTTCTCCAAGGCGGCCTTCACGACACACAACGCAGAATTGCTGAGCAGAAACTGATAGCCAAGTTCTGCACACGAGGACGGCCTCAACCAGGATCTTGGGTTCACGTCACACTATCTATAACCCCTACAACTTGCCAGGGCTTGCAAAATCTCACTAACTGTCCTGGCTGGAGACAATTCACACCTCTAACCGGTCCTTAACCCTCTCGCCACTCTCATTGTCTGCACCTGTAAAGACTTGATTACCTGTTAAGACTTGCATTCCAACCATTATCTTATAATTGAGTTTGTGTCTATGTCCGCCCTGTTTGTGAACACAACTCTTCACTCACCTGAGGAAGGAGCAACACAAAGCTTGTGCCACCAAATAAACCTGTTGGACTTTAACCTGGTGTTGAGAGACTTCTTTTTGTGTAAAAGGACATAGCTGGACAATTTTTCACATTGGCAGGTAAATATCAGTGTTGTAGCTGTACTGAAACAGCTTGGTTAGGGGTGCAGCAAGATCTGAAGCATGAGTCTGTATTAGTATTGCTGGAATATGCAGTATCCACTGCCTTTAGCCATATCTTGACATCACGTGGAAAGAACTGAATTTGCTGAAGACTGGCACCTGTGATGTTGAGGACTTCATGTTGAATTGCTCTTACGCCAATTATTTTTTGAAAGACCTCGCATTCATTACTGAGGACTTCTGCCTTCATTTGCCATTCTATGTTCTTGATTTTTATCTTTGTATATCTCTTTGGGAATGTAATATTTTTCCAAGGTTCCTGTTAAATGTGCAACGGTTTCCTCCAGCGCTGCAATTTCTTTTTCATACCTTCTGGCTTACTCCCTACAACTTGCCAGGGCTTGCAAAATCTCACTAACTGTCCTGGCTGGAGACAATTCACACCTCTAACCGGTCCTTAACCCTCTCGCCACTCTCATTGTCTGCACCTGTAAGGACTTGATTACCTGTTAAGACTTGCATTCCAACCACTATCTTATAATTCCAATATCTTTGAAAATGGATTTGTCAGTTCTTTGAAAAGCAGCATTAAATTCATTGTTTATTAACTTGGACCTGAAAGATTGTAGCATTTGAAAATCCTTCAACAGCTTTCCCATTTTGTTGCGAAGCTCAAGTACTTAGTCTTGAAATTCTGTTAAATTATAAGAAAACTCATTTGTTCAATGGACTGTTTCTACATCTGATTTAGAAGAACAATTAGCTGTTTTTCAACTCTTTGCCTTCTCAATCTCTATATTGGTAATGTCATCGCTGATTTCTCCAATGCAGCTTTTTCTGAAGTAGCATTCAACATCTTTTCCAACTCCTCACATTTATCTAGGAGCACATATTGGTTCAAAGAGTCTTTTCAAGACTGCCTGGCTATCCTTCAAGCTGAATTCTTCCAACTCAGCTTTTGATATTTTTCAATCTGGAAGGCGGCTTGTAGTGACATTCCGCAGGAGTCAGCATTGGAACCCTTGATCTTGGTGTGCAGGAGATAATTTGAAATTTTGTAGATGGCAAAACTTGGAAGCATAGTTTACTGTGAAGAGGGCAATGTAAATTTTCAATAAGGGCATAGACATGTTGGGTGGAGTGGCAAATAAAATTCAATGTGGAGATGTGAGAGGTGATGTATTTTGGTAGGACGAACATGGAGAGACATTACAAGTGTCAAATTCTTAAGAGGGTGTAAGAACAGAGGGATTTAGGTGTATATGTGGATAGATCACTAAAGGTGACAGGACAGGAGGAAAGAGCAGCTAATAAAGCCAATAGTATTCTGGGCTTTGTAAATAAAGACTTAAGAGTGCAAGAGCAAGGATGTTATATGGAACCTATATAAGACATTAGTTGGACCTCAGCTGGAATATTTGTACAGTTCTGGGTGCCACACTATAGGAAAGATGAGAACACATTGACTAGTGAGCAAAAGAGGTTATTAGAATGGTTAGAGGAATGAGAAACTTTTTATGAGGATAGTCTTGGGACTGAGAGAGAGGCTAAGAGATTTGATGGAGATGTTCAAAATAATGAGGGGACTGGACAAGGGTGCTGCTCAGAAAAGAATCAAGAATGAGGCCATACAGACTTAAAAGTTATTTGCAAAAGAAGCAAATGTGATGAGAAAATTTTATCACAACTTTTTGCATTGCCCGCAAGTGTGGAGGAGACAGGTTCAAGCCAGGCATTGGATGATTACTTGAATTGAAGCAATGGGCAGGAGAGTCAGTGCACACACAATGGGCCAAAAGATTGCCCTCTGTACTGTAAGAATTATTATTTGTGCCTTTTCTTTTCTGCACTTCCAACACTTGTCAGTATTGACAGGCTCCTGCTATGATCGTGGGTTACTAAAGAGAAAGAAGACGAACTGTTCCTCCTGCATGCAACAATGGAAAACAAGTTTTGGGCCTTCTAATTAATTTTTAAAACAGAAAATATCCTGGGAGGAGAGTTTTGAACACCCCCTCCCATTTTTTAAAACATTTTTTCAGTGACGCTTGTTGTAGCTCTCAGAATTCAAGATGGTGCTTGCCAGTTTTGGCGATAGTTCTCATCCAGTTTGGTGTGCTTCGCAAAATGGCAGTGGTGTGCAACTGAACGAAATTTTTTAAACATGGCACCACAGATTGCCTATCAACGATGTAACGTTGCAAGTAGCAAGGTGTTTAAATTAACCACAGGCTTGCTATGGGTAAGGATTCGGGCCGTCATGAGGTTTGAGTGGAGCAAGTTAATTTTTTCTTGTTTTCAACTTGGAGGCTGTGTTGAGGCACAGTGTCAGGGATCAGGATTGGTGATGGGTTTCATTCAGATGACACTTATTGAATTAGAATTGGTATAAGTAAAAGTGGGCTTGCTGCATCCTGGAAGTGAAAAAGATTTAGCTCACCCTTGCAGGCTATATATAGGCTTTGCGTGCTGAAACTGGACTTCCAAAAGGAGATTCTATAGTCTTCTTCTGTTGTATAGCTTTTGCCTTTAGATTCCAGGCTCTTCAGTCTGGTGATTTTTCTGGCAAATCTTCAGTGCATGTAGCTTAAGTGTGAGCTTCTTTCAATTCAGAATCTGTTGAAGATTTTCTTTTTCTTAGCTTTTCAACATTCATGAGATTGGGGGCTTTTAAAAATCACAAGTTGCCACCATGTTGTTTGCAGAATGTGTCTGTTAAAGAAGCCTTTATAGTCTTCTATATGTTTACAGCAAGTTTTTATTAACTACCTGTAATTATATACAGATACACAGTAAAGGGTACAGCCTGGCCAACACCATACTGACCACTGTGGACAGTACTGTACTCAGTCTCACATTAACCCTGTACATGCCAGACCTTTATAGTACAGTAACTGCAAACAGAATTTCTGCAAGGCCAACCAAATTTTTAGCAGGGAATGAACATAGGAAAAAGAATAGGCTCAACTCTGTGCCTTATCCAAAGAAAAACAGATTAAAAAAGGTGCCTTGACTAATATATATCCATCAACCGATATGGACCACACTGTGTACAAATTGCCTGCCATGTTACCAAGATTACAACAGTGACTAGTGCTGTATGACACTTCGGTCAGGAAAGGCACTACATAAATTCACGTTTTTTTTAAGTTTTACTGTCTCAAACTGAGCTTTTTTGGTTTAGTATTAGTCAGGTGGATTTCAACCGAAATGCTTTATTAAATGCAGCATATCACTATCACATACACGAATTTTATTTAGTGTATATGACAGA